>NC_136591.1:29077677-29595177 GCF_910589615.1 Taurulus bubalis | reverse complement strand
ATTATTAGTTGGAATGCTTCAGCAGTCCAACTATTGTTATCCTCTTCTTTATTAGTTGGAATGCTTCAGCAGTCCAACTATTGTTATTGTCTTCTTTATTCAACTTATTATTATTATTATTATTATTCTATTTCTTACGTACGTATTTTGAACCTCTTCTATTCCTTCATATATGCAGCTACAGAAACCGTTCAAATATTAAAATATTTAGCTACTTAAGGAGACGATGGCAATGACCTCTTCATATTTCTGACTTTTCAAATCTTTGAATTATTAAGCTTTTTATGAAAATTAAAATGAATGGGAGCGGATGGGGAAAATCTTCAAATCCTCTTCAACTTCAAACGCTCACAAGTTCTGCATACGTTCAGCTAAAGACACAATTTAAAATTTTTAAAATGTTAACAAAACCTTCAGCTATTATTCTATAATTTCATATTTTTTCAAATATTCAAATTATTAAGCTTTTTTGAAAAAGAAAAATGAATGGATTCCTATGAAGAACATCTTCAAATCTGTTTGAATCTCTTCAACTTCAAAAGGTTAAGGGTTCGCCATGCTTACAGGTAGTGACACCATTTCAACTTTAAAATGTTGACAAAACCTTCAGCTATTACCGTATGATTCAGCTTTTTGATATCTGTAATAGTTTTTTAACTGTCAGCGTTTTCATTTCATGCTTTTTTCCGACCATTTCTGCCTTTAACATGGGTGTGTATTGCGCCGCTTAGAGTGCGTGATGTCACAGCTTGAGTGTAGTTCCCCTGGAGGATTAGTTAGATTTTATTTTTGCTTTTTGCCATCTCCTCTACAATACTAAGTTTTTGGGCATAATTTATACATCAAAACGTAGGAAATCTTGTCTCACTTCTTAAACTTGGATCGATTTGAAGCCGACAGATTCAGGCGTGTTTAAATCAGACAATATGTGAGAGGTGGCCTCCTTCTTCTTCCATTCGCTCCCATGTTAAATCTTCCTCCAAAAATGTCTCTCTCCCACGACCGTACCTGATCTAGAAATTGCGACTAGAGACACATCGTGTAGCCTAGAGACCCACAAACAACATCGACGCGTTCGCAAGAGTCTTATCTCTCAGAAAATATTATTATTTTGGCGTCTTGCCTTTGAACTTCTTGAGATATGAAGCTTTTTATAAAAAAAGAAAACGCACTGGAGTCTATGGAGATCAAACAACTCAGTCTCTCAGTCATGTCACAGGTGTTTTCAGTTTGAACTAATCACACTGCAGCTGTTGGTGGAGAAAGGGCGCGAACAGCTGCGCGCGTGACAAGTGGGCGGAGTTTACCCAGCATTCAGTTTGCTGGTGTAATTTTATAAATGTGAAACCGTGACTGAACATTTGTACCCTGTCAGGTAAGTAGCGCCCCCTGCGCTCTCAGCTGTATTCTGTGAAAATTAAATGATTCTCTCTTCCAAGAGTGCAATGCACTATGGGTATTGAGTGTATGGTATATTCATATCTACATTCCCCTGGGTCCAAAGTCCCTCCATGTTAGCTTTTTAACATGCTAACACCCTCTCTCTCTGTAGTTCCTCCCTATAACAACTCACTTATTTTCTCTGTCTCTCTCCATCCTCCCTCTCTTTCTTTCTCACTCTCTCCTGCTCTGTCTGTCTCCCCATATGTCTCTCCACCCCTCCCTCTCTCTGTTTTCTCTCCTGCTCTGTCTCTCCCCCCTCTCTCCTTTCTTCCCTGTCCTCCCTCTCTCTGTCTGTCTGTCTTTCTTTCTCTCCCTCTCTTTCTATACCTTTCTTGTTCTATACCCCTCTCTCTTCCTCTTTGTCTTTCTTTCTCTCTCTTCTGTTTCGCTCTCTCCCTCTCTCTTTCTATACCTGTCGTTCAACTTTTATATCTTCTATTTCTTCTGTACACATTTTGAATCTCTTCTCCTCCTTCATATATTCAGCGACAGAAACTGCTCAGCTATTAAAATGTTCAGCTCCTTAAGGACACAATGGCAATGACCTTTTTATATTTCTGACTTGAAATATTAAGCTTTTTATGAAAATTAAAATGAATGTGATCAGATGGAGGAAATCTTCAAATCCTCTTCAGCTTCAAAAGCGTACAGGATCTGCATACCTTCAGCTACAGACACATTTTAAATGTTCAAATGTTGACAAAACCTTCAGCTATTATTCTATAATTTCATATTTCTTATATTCAGCTATATTCAGCTGTATTCAGCTATGTTCAGCTATATTTAGCTATTTTCAGCTATTTTCAGCTATATTCAGCTATATTCAGCTAAATTCAGCTGTATTCAGCTATGTTCAGCTATATTTAGCTATTTTCAGCTATATTCCACTATTTTCAGCTATATTCAGCTATATTTTCAAATATTTAAGCTTTAAGTTTCAGCTTTTTGCATTCCAACGCATTTTCAGCAGGAAATGCAATTTCTAGTTCAACTTCTTTTTCTATTTCTTCCGTACGTATTTTGGACCTCATCTCCTCCTTCATATATACAGCTACAGAAACCGTTCAAATATTAAAATATTCAGCTACTTAAGGAGACGATGGCTATGACTTTTCATATTTCTGACTTTTCAAATCTTTGAATTATTAAGCTTTTTATGAAATTTTAAATGAATGGGAGCGGATGGGGAAAATCTTCAAATCCTCTTCAACTTCAAACGCTCACAAGTTCTGCATACGTTCAGCTAAAGACACCATTTAAACTTCTAAAATGTTAACAAAACCTTCAGCTATTATTCTGTAATTTCACATTTTTGATATTTTTTCAAATATTCAAATTATTAAGCTTTTTTGAAAAAAAAAATGAATGGATTCCTATGAAGAACATCTTCAAATCCGCTTAAATCTCTTCAACTTCAAAAGGTTAAGGGTTCGCCATTATTACAGGTAGTGACACCATTTCAACTTTAAAATGTTGACAAAACCTTCAGCTATTACCGTATGATTCAGCTTTTTGATATCTGTAATAGTTTTTTAACTGTCAGCGTTTCCATTTCATGCTTTTTTCCGACCATTTCTGCGTTTAACATGGGTGTGTATTGCGCCGCTTAGAGTGCGTGATGTCACAGCTCAGTGCACCTTGAGTCGAGTTCGCCTTCAGGATTTCTTGGATTTTATTTTTGCTTTTTGCCATCTCCTCCACAATACTAAGTCTTTGGGCATAATTTATACATCAAAACGTAGGAAATCTTGTCTTACTTTGTAAACTTGGGTCGATTTGAAGCCAACAGATTCAGGCGTGTTTAAATCAGACGATATGTGAGAGGTGGCCTCCTCCTTCTTCTTCCATTCGCTCCCATGTTAAATCTCGCTCAAAAATGGCTGTCTCCCACGACCGTACCTGATTTAGAAATTGCGACTACAGACACATCGTGTCACCTAGAGACCCACAAACAACATCGACACGTTCACAAGAGTCTTATCTCTCAGAAAATATATTATTTTGGTGTCTTGCCTTTGAAGTTGTTGAGATATGAAGCTTTTTATGGAAACAAATAATGCACTGAAGCCGATGGGGATCATAAAACTCAGTCTCTCCCTCATGTCACAGGTGTTTTCAGTTTGAACTAATCACTGCTTCACACTCATTGTTTTAACGTCATTGTGGGGACACACACACACACACACACACACACAAAACAGGTGCTGTTGGTGTAGAGGAATGGAATTTGATCACTAGCATGAAGTTTGCTATGCTCACTGACTGTGTGTCCATGTCCGCGTGTGTACGTGCGCACGCGAACGGCCGCGTGTGAACGGCCGCGCGTGTGCGCGCGAACGGCCGCGTGTGAACGGCCGCGCGCGTGCACTGGTAATATAGGTCGCGCGCACTGTTGCGCGTGTGTGTGAACGTGAGCCTCAGTGGAGCTATTCAAACTCCAGAAAAATATCAAGGATATCAGTGCGATCGTCTCCTCCTCTCCTCTCTGTTGAATGTACTATAATGGTGATTTGAGCATGTTTTTGCCTCCAAATATGATGGTTTTCTGCACAATCTGCACACACATTGGAGTCTGTGACTTGGAGATATTCATGCAGTTATTCAGTCAAAGGCATTGTAAAGCCTCCTGTCTGTCTGTCTGTCTTCCCTTTCAAAATAAAAGCCCCATGAATTAACTGTATCATAACATGAAGCTCAAATGAGGATTTTTGTATTAAATACTTAATTCGCAGACTAATAATTTGACTACTGCTGCTAATATTTAGACTATTACTACTACTGCTACTCCTGCTACTAATACTACCACTGCTAAAACTATTACTAATTACTACTACAGCTATTAATATGACTACTGCTACTGCTATTACTATGAATACTACTACTACTACTTCTACTCATACTAGTGTCATTTCAACTACAACTTCTACTACTGTTACTTCAACTACTACTTCTACTCATACTACTGTTATTTCAACTACTACTTCTACTACTACTGTTACTTCAACTACTACTACTTCTACTCATACTACCGTTATTTCAACTACTACTGTTACTTCAACTACTACTACTTCTACTCATACTACTGTTATTTCAACTACTACTTCTAATACTACTACTACTACTGTTACTTCAACTACTACTACTTCTACTCATACTACTGTTATTTCAACTACTTCTACTACTACTGTTACTTCAACTACTACTACTTCTACTCATACTACTGTTATTTCAACTACTTCTACTACTACTACTACTACTACTGTTACTTCAACTACTACTACTTTTACTCATACTACTGTTATTTCAACTACTACTGTAATTTCAAATACTACTACAACTACTACTTCTACTCATACTACCGTTATTCAACTACTACTGTAATTTCAAATACTACTACAACTACTACTTCTACTACTACTGTTACTTCAACTACTACTACTTCTACTCATACTACGGTTATTTCAACTACTACTGTAATTTCAAATACTACTACAACTACTACTTCTACTCATACTACTGTTATTTCTACTACTACTACTATAACTACTACTTCTGCGACTACAACTACTGCTTTCACTCATGCTACTGTTATTTCTACTACTACAACTACTACTTTTAATTGATCTCTTGGATTATTTAGATGTTGCAGTTTTGCTTCCAACTTTTCCATTTAAACATTAAGGATGTTCAGCAGTTCAGTTCAATGCTTTTGGGCTTCAACACTTTTCAGCAGGTAGTTTATCTTTTCAGCTATTTTCAGCTACATTCAGCTGTATTCAGCTAAATTCAGCTGCATTCAGCTATGTTCAGCTATATTCCGCTATTTTCAGGCATAATTTATATATGAAAACGTTGGAAATATTGTGCCGGTGGTACACATGCGTCGTGGAATCCAACAAATTTATACTGTTTTGTCAGCAAGCCTGAAAGCGACATGAAGACCGGCCAACTGCTCCATCAACCTCCATGTTAAATCGGATCACAATTTTCTCTCATGATGGAAACGTGAGCACTTTACAAACTGAATTTACGCTCTCATTTATAAATCCTTACAAATATTTAAGTAGACGGAAACGTTCTCAGAAGTCTTGTGCTTCTCATGATGTCATTATTTTCGTGATGGGATCCATGGTTGTCTGTCAAATACACTAGTTTGAAAGTTAGTTTTTTCATTAAATCAACTATCCAGTCTCCCTCTCAGTGAACACCATGGCAACGGTGACACACGCACACACACACACACACGCAGGAGGAACTGTCAGTTGGTCAGCTGACATCCTGACTGTTTGTGCTTCTCATGATTTCATTATTTTCGTGATGGGATGGGATTCATGGTCGTCTGTCAAATACAATAGTTTGAAAGGTTGTTTTCTGATTAAATCCACAGTCCAGTCTCCCGCTCTGTGACAGTGTCACATAGCTGCTTTAAGTTAGCCAATCAGGGCTGTCACCACGACAACCGGTGATACAAACGCAGGAGGAGCCAACTGACGTTGGTCAGCTGACATCCAAGACACTCTATTTTAAACTCTACAAAAAACGTTTCACACACATTCTTATATATCATACATTAGACTTAGACACACACAACACACACACACACACACAC
Organism: Taurulus bubalis; assembly: GCF_910589615.1. NCBI lineage: Eukaryota > Metazoa > Chordata > Actinopteri > Perciformes > Cottidae > Taurulus > Taurulus bubalis. The sequence continues at coordinate 29,589,125 of NC_136591.1, read as the reverse complement.
ACACACACACACACACACACACACACACACACACACACACACAGAATTATCACAAAACGATTGACTGTGTGTGTCTATGTGCGCCAGCGTGTGTGTGCGCGCACGTTTTTTGACCCCAGAAAGTTGGTGAGTGAGGAGATACAACTTGGACCGACCTTTCACCCAATGAGTCTGTTGTTGCTGGGGAAAAATGGACAACACAACGAATCCGATTAGGCTCCTCCCATAGAAGAAGTCTGACTGGCTCTTTTTTATTTGGCTTTCGGTTAAGGATTTTTTTTTTCATTGTGTAAAAAACTACGTTTTTCACCCTCTCAAAGAAAGTCATTTGATCTGATAATTCTGAAGGTGGCAGAGGTTATTGAGGTTATTGTGTTATTGAGAGATGTGCTACCTCAATAACACATCTCACTACCGGTAATGTATACATATTGCGACGTCTTACGGCAGTAGTAGCCACACTTTCAAAATTTCTTGTGAAATTTTCTAGTTTAATCTATTCTTTGACCTCGTTTTTCAGTGATGTTTCACTCAGTGACCAATGAGATGACAGCTGTCTATAACATAACCTGAACATTACATTACCTTAAAAATTGTCCTTTTTTTTGACTCTTCAGCCTTTGTCTCGACAGGAGGCCAATTGCCAGTGTTTTATTCAGGATTAACGGAAATATATATAACATTGTTTTGGGTTTTATTTTTCAAATTTAGCAGCACTTTTCAGCTACCTGGCCCATATTGTTGACCAAAACCTATGCCACATTGTTCCTTTACACTGTGTGGGATCACAGTTTGTGAGATTGATGATGGGGAGAGAGTCTCAGACGTAGCCAAGGTGTTTTTGACTGCAGCAGAGCTACAGAGTGTAGAGATGAGATGTAAATAATTGGACAGTAGGGAGCTTTATTGCTGCTGCTGCTGCTGCTGCAACAATGCAGCTCTACTGGCTCCATTGATGCAGTGAGGGAGTCCCCAAAATACAAATACTCTCACCTGTCTTTCTACTTAAGCCTTCTTTTTCAATGACCTAATTTGGGCATCGCTAGCATGTCACAATCACTTGCCAACCACATTAGTCAGCGTTTGCGTGTGACTTGCGTGTGTGGACATGTGTGTCTTTGTGCGTGGCAGATAACAAGCTAATGACTTTTCTAGGTGTAGCTCTTAGCTTATTTAGATTCTGACACAGGCTGCTTCCCAGCGACAAGCTGCCATATGTTCTTTGAAATTCCCACGTTTCAAGCGGCTGTCGACAGTATGTACACAATGTCCCCGGAGCCAGAGCGAGAATGGCTCTGTTCACTGATGCATTTCATGTGCCACTGTGTGGCTGTGTTGATTTCTTAGCTTGGTCTTGTTGGCAGCGCTGCGTATGAAGGTACGAGTAGGTCTTAATCTTGTCACCGCCAGAGCTGCTGCTGCGGTTCCCACACAAGCAGGGCCGACACCACGGCTCACGGAGTAAAGCAGGAGCAGGGATAGAAACACACACACGGGGAGTGCATCAGCACTTCAGCTCAAGTAGCATTTGCCAAGTTACGAGACCACGCGTGTGTGAGTGTGTGATAGTGTGTGTATGTGTGTGTGCTTTCACTTTTAGTCTGTGATGATGTGACGGAATTTTTACCTTATGCATTTGTTAAAATGCTCTATGTGAACCATGTGTGTGTGTGTGTGTGTGTGTGTGCGTGTGTGTGTGTGTGTGTGTGTGTGTGTGTGTGTGTGTGCGTGTGTGTATGCACGTGTCAAAGGAGCTCTGTAGCTTTTATTAGGTTTTGCAATTAAGGATAACCCCTGTAAGAACTGATGTCCACCAATCCTATCTACCTACAGAGTAACAACTGGGAATATATGGGAACAGACACACACACACACACACACACACACACACACACACACACACACACACACACACACACACACAAGATACAAGGGAGGGTAGTTGTACCCTTCCACTCCTGTGAGCATTTAGTACAGTTATGTAATGGTGAGTTTGGATTAATGAAGCATATGGTAGATGGGGCTTTGACTCAGAGGATGGTTGGCAGTGTGTGTGTGTGTGTGTGTGTGTGTGTGTGTGTGTGTGTGTGTGTGTGTGTGCGTGTGTGCGTGTGCGTGTGTGCGTGTGTGTGTGTGTGTGTGTTTTGTGGTTGTGTCTCCTGTTCCTATTTTCACTATAGATGGTTGGCATGTTTTATTTTCACTCTTTGCTCAGGCACAACCACAAAGAATACTACTGCCTTAGCTGGCAGTATATTATAAAATGCAGGATTGACAAGCTCAAAACATAATTTCCAGTTGCACTACAGAGACATATTTTTCAACCTGTCTTTTAATATTTTTGTTAATTTGATTATTGACTAAAGTAGTCTGCTAGAAACTTCTGCAACTGACAAATCCCCAGTAACAGGTAATTAGATCATCTGGCAAGTTGACCCGGAAGTGGGTATATTGTATTACGTCTGCTATTCCCTAACCAGTAGATCTGAGGAAATCATCACAAATCATCATCATAAAAAGATTTAAAAAGCATTTCTGTTTCATTTAAATTATGTTTATTTTTATTTGGCTGTTCTATTTTTTTATAGATACATAATACCATTATATCTTAAAGCCTGTAAAAAAAAAAGCTTCAAATTAAACTATATGAAAAGTCAAAATCATTCTTTGGTTGTATTACATTTACAATTTACATTACACATTTACATTTACAGAGTATAACTCTAGACGGTTTTGCCCTCTTTGTTCTCATGAATGCTGTTCTTGTAGAAGTCTGCGGCTCTTCAATTTCTACAGTGGAGGTGATGAGTTACAAATAATATGACAACAAGTTGACGAGTACTGTAATGTACCTGTTATGGTTGATTGTTCAAATATTAGATTATTCAGACATTATGAGATTATTCTCTTGTTGTTAAAAGGCCACACAAGCCCAGTAGTCAATGATACAAAGAGATGTTAGTTTGCACTTATTGAATATATTTCTTTGGTCAGTTGATAAGAAACCAATATGAAACTAAGCACATTACGTTTGACTTAATTTTCTGTTTTAATTCAAGGCTTAACATAATAATGCCTCTTTAGCCTGGGTGCTGCCCTTTTGCCTTCTCTCCCCTTTCCATCAGAGCTTTCACCTTGATGCATCTGCAGGTGCTACCAGTATTTATGCTCTCTGTATTGTATAATGTTCTAAACATCCCATCAACTTGACTGATATTGGCATTTATTTTGATTAAAGTATGCAATGCTCTTACTCTCCCACAATGCCTCTACACAAACATATGCAGGTGCTGGCTGTGCACCTAGAGGACACTGCCTCACTCTGCATTGGTCCTGTAGCATTTCTTTTGATTAATGGCTTGATGTATGGCTTTAGAGCCGAGGCCAAGGCTTCTGGAAATCAACTCCTCCTTCACTGCAATGTGGGAAATGAGTCACAGTGCAGTAGAGCAATTCAGCACACGCCACTTCCATGACCTTCACCGTGGACTTGTTGTTACGCTGGTCACTGCCACAACACCACGTTAAGTGTGCAAAGAAGCTAGCTCATATATCCATTCATACACCTGACCTGTAATGCATATTACTGGAAAATAACAACATTTGTTATAAAATTGTGATGTTTACTAATAGGTTACTGTATGCTACTATTTTGGTAAGTTTGAGATTTTTCTATGACACTATGTGCCTACATTTTTTATCGACATTGCCAATTAATCTGCCAGGTATTTTTTCAACTAATCTCTTTCAACAGATGCAGTCTGAGAGCCCACTGGCCATCACCTGACAATGGATTAGCTTTTTAATGGTTTCAAATTAGCTTGTACGTTGGCCGCTTATGAACCAACCTGGTCGCATCTCAAGTTGCTAATTGGACTGTAAACAACCAGCATCTTAGGAAAAGGAATTCTAAATAAATAAACAATTAATTCATCATTTTAACTGTTGCTGACTTAAAGCTACTACTATGTTCATGTGGACAAAAGCAGTAGTGTTTCCGAGCAGAAAAGTCCCTTTTAAAAAAAAACTCTTTTACTGCAACAGGGTCGGACAGTCTGGGTTCTGGTTCTCCTGTGCCATCCTTCCCTCCAGACTGTTTCATATCCAGTTAAAGGTTCCTTGTTGTATTTTGAATACGAACCAATTGATCGTTTGACAAAACATTTCAGCACTAATCTAAATGTTTCCTCTCCTTTGTAAACCTTACCCACCGGGTACTTAAAAGTGGACTGCGGGTACAATCGCATCATTTAGTTAATCAAGATTCACTTTGCTCACAGTCACAAGTACAAGCTTGTCTATTGAACAGTCTCCCTTGGAGGATTTTCACAGCATGCATAACAAATGTGATTGTCATGGTGTGTGAATTGCACATGCTGTTTGGCTTGAGCCCAATCTGTACACAGATCACAGAATCATCATTTGCAAATGAGTAGTGACAGAGGATCATTGACAGGGTGAAGCGATCAGACAGAGGGAGATGAATGATTTATGACCTGGCCGTATACGCGTAAGCACCACTCCAATGTCAAATCATCCAGCTGTACTGTGACGGATCAACGACCTACAGAGTACGGCAGCTTCTCTTCCTGCAACCTAGAACGGTACAGGAGACATGACTCTGTACTGTCCATAACTAGCACTAATATACAGCAGAAAGTGTGTGCGTGTGTGTGTGTGTGTGTGTGTGTGTGTGTGTGTGTGTGTGTTGTAACCCCCCTGTCCCTGTGGCCCTGTTTTGAGCAGTGAGGATGAAGCAGGGTGTGTTCTGCTGGAGTGGCTGTGCTAATGTCTGCTGGGTGCATCGCTCTAGCTGCACTGTCAAGGACCTCTGCAGGGGATTGTTTGTGTCTATTTTTGTTTGGGTAAGCAGATACAGGAACTCGCACTACTCACTAGTCTGGCACATTTTTGAGTGTTGACACAACGTTGTTTTTGTTTGGCATTTCACATTTTAACAAACTATAACTGGGGTCAGAAGGTAGAAATTTGTTTTCAATAAATGAGTGGAGAAACAAAAATGAATGCAGATGCTTCCATACATGGCAGGAGGGGTCCCGTGATGGTTTCATTAAGATTATCATTTTTTTTTTTTTGCCCCTTGTTTCACCGCTCAGGCTACAAAAAGCCAACTGCTTTACCCTCTGATTAGAGAATGTTTGTATGTGCAGCCCTAAGGAAAGACTGCAGGCAAGACTTAGAGCTGGAAAATATTCTCCTCAAACTCCTCTGCACCTTTTTTATTAAAAAAATAAAATCAATTAATTTGTATTTATAGTTAGTATTTACCAACAAAGATGCTATGGTTGCACATAAGGTTGTAAAAGTACTCTGGATGCTGCAGGGTCTGAGAAAGATAAACCGTTCCAGATGTTTTTGTGCTATGCCATCTTTTCTTTATTTCCATGACACTGCACTGTGTGAGTGAGTGAGTGAGTGAGTGAGTGAGTGAGTGAGTGAGTGTGCGATGGTTTTGTTGGTCTGTTCCGATACAGACCGAGGCCTGGTGCAGTGTGGCGCTCTGGCAGAAACATTTCTTACAGGTTTATTCCCCTGTGGAAAAGATAGATAGGATAGGAGATGCCTTTGTGTTCCACTGTTTGTCTGTGTGTGCGTGTGTGCGTGTGTGTGTGCGTGTGCGCGTGTGTGTGTCTCCAGCAAAGCAGCAGTAAGATACGTGTTATTGTCCTCCAATGCAGTAAAGCTCATAAATGTAACTCCTCGTCTCCTGGCCTGCTGGAGGTGTTGAGGATTTATGATGGAGTGAGCGAGAGAAACAGGCGAAGGGAAAGAGAAGGAGAGAAAAGGACAGAGAGTGGGAGGGCGTGAACAAGCTAATGAGTTAAAAAAGGACAAGGGATTGAAAGAGAGTGGGAGGTTGGGTAGGACAGATGGCTATAATGGAAAATGAATGACACAAACTCACAGGAAACGGAGGATGGGTAGGCTAGCTAGGCCTGTGCTGCTCTTGTTTGCCTATCTGTAGACATCTGTGCAGCAGCTCACCTCATATTAGCCTCAGCCTGGGCATCTTATCTCATCTCAAATCAGTCTGAAAACAACTGAGAGGCAGAGTGAGGAGGGAAGACGTGAGAAAAAGAAAGTGAGGGGAGGAAGAGTCACATTTGTCATTTCCCTCAACAGAAGCGCTCATAGGAAATGTACACACACACACACATACCCACACAGACATGCGCACACACAGGCCGTAGCCATGCGTGTATGATTTAGTGCAACACCGTATGTGCAGCTATACCCTCCTCTCCTTCTTTCTCCTCCTCCTTATTGTCTTTTCTTCGGCTGTTGCATTTCCTTGCTGCTCTTTCATTCTTGTGCGTCCTCCTCACTCCAACCTTCCCTTCTTCTCTCTCTCTTTCTCTCTCTCTCTCTTTCTCTCTCTCTCTCTTTCGCTCACTCTTCCTCATTCCCCCTCTCCCACTTAGTGAGTGTGTAAAAGTGTGTGCATGTGTGTGTGTGTGTGTGTGTTCTTGTGTGCATGTGCCGGGGAGCTCATTCTGTTCCGACTCCAGGCAGAAGATGGTAAGTAATGTCTTTCCTCCTGCATATCTGAGAGAATGTTTACAGGTTTTGAGTGTACGTGTGTGTAAGTAATTTTTGCTCTTGTTTAATAAGTGAAGGATTTTGTATTATTCGCTGTGTGGAAAAGAGGTTGGGTGCATTGTGTTTGTTTGTAAATATCAGTTGTGCTCTTCTATTAATATGTGTACATGTGTGTGCTGATGATGCCTGAAGGAGGTGCACTGTCAGGCCATGAATGATTGTAGAGGGTAAAGGAGGGATTAATGTCGCGATGGGACTTTTGACCAGCTTTAACTATAGGGGGCTGCAGGGTGAGGAAGAGGAGGCAGGATGAAGGGGCTTGTGTGGTGTATGTTTTAGCCGTAGGGTTTCTGCAGTAAAGGGGGTGGACATTACACGTTCATGAAAAGGCAAAGAAAGAACGATGAGCAAGCAGGACTCAAGGACTCAAGCAACTCCATCCACATCTCCCTTCCTCGTTTAGCTGCTGCTTTTACCCAGAATACCTTACAGCAAGATTCATGCAAGCGAAGAATCAGAAACCCCTTGATATACCAATGCCTACCCTGCTATTCCTTTTCCCTGGAGTTACCGTGTGCTCCCCTCCGGTCACCAACATCATAGCTTTAGTGGGGAGCTACTGGAAATGGAAATGAGGGCAAAATGGATGAAGAAGTGTGGAAGCAGCACCTTCAAAATCCATGTCGGCTTCAAACAGCTGACATGGAGAGGCAGCAGCAGGATATTGATGTAGCAGTGGAGACTCTACCGATAGACAAATGTCAGGTACAGCGATAAATTTGCAGCTTTATCGATGCTAAGTTACACAAATGTTCCCACAGTGTGTGAAGAATAGATCCATGCAGGGCTTGGTAATGCCTTTTGTTCCAGTTTGTGCTACAAAGTTGTTAATTCCTGCTGTTTTACACAGACACCAAAATAGCTACAGTTTGGATTTGGTTTGCCCAAATGTATTCAATATACTGGTAAAAAGATTTCGACTAATTTCTGTTTATAACTGATTAGAGATTTTCGGAAATGTGTACGCTTATAAGCTTTCTTTCCCGGGGCAATATTAGGAATAATATTCTCACACGCACCTCCAAAGCTCATTAATTAACATGTTGTTTAATGAGCCAACTAACACACAGCACAGTGTCTTCTCCATCTGGACAACAATTATCATCTGTCACATTACACCCAGTAAAACCACAAGGTGACATTTGTTTGTTGTGTTAACTAAACAACTGAAATATAATGTGCTTTTTTATTGAACTGCTGCTCTAAGACAGATTGTTACCCTTGGTCAGAACCACTTTTCCCCTTTTTCCAGTCTTTGTGCTAAGCTAAGCTAACCGGCAGCTGCAATTCAGTTTATTTTGTATAGCCCAACATCACAAATACAAGTTTGCCTCAGAGGGCTTTACAATCTGTACACATGACATCCCTGTCCCAGGACCTCACATTGCACTGACAGACTTATTTTTCTTTGTTTGAAGATAATAAGATTTCTACATGATTTCATAAGGAGATCTTTGCAGTGCACTACTATTTTTCTCCTTTTGAAAATCTGCTTAGCCCAATCTTTACGTGGCCTGGGGGTGGAATATTAAAATGCATGTCAAGTTGAAACTTATATCATCCTCTGTTGGACTCCTGCTTTCAATAACTTCATGGAAAAGGCAGTTTGATATTAATTTAGCTCGTGAAGAATGACACAATCCTGGGATAATTGTCAGGTGCAGAGGAATTGCTGAGGTGGCTAGGTCCTATAGGACGCCGGATGTTTTATAATACATGTGATATATTGTTGCAGAGAACAGATGAAAGTAGCTACTGCCTGAAGGAAAGTGCTCTTTTGTCTCAGATTAATGTACACGCATAAAGCCCCCTCCATGCTTCATTTGGCTCGTAGCACCCATAGACCATTTGGGTCAAGTTGCTGAAGGCTTCAAGTCAAGAACACTTCAGCTGTGTCCAGTGTGCTTGTTCATGGGTCTATAGAGCATGTGTCCTATTTTTGTTATCGAGATAAAGTACTGTATATATCTACAAGCAGACTGTATATCAGTGATTGTTTAGACGTGTCCACATGCCGCCTTATGAACATAAATCTGTATGTGTGGTGTGCGATATTATATTTGTCTGGACTTATTCTCGCCCGCTGACTCGTAGAGTTTGCCTCAAGGCCGATGAAGGGAGAATGGAAAGAGGAGCTTTGAATAGCGAAACAGAAAGAGAGACGAACAGTCAGAGTGGAGGGGGGAAGATGGTCAGAGAGACAGCGAATGAAAGGAAGTAAGAGGAACGGATGAGACCAGTCTGTCCAGATGTACTGAGCGTGTTCATTCACCATAAAAAGCGTATGGCTAACACAAGCCTGTCAAATCAGCTGTGTTAGCGCTCAATCTCCGCCAAGCTGGCAACTCACTCAATAGCTCATTAATTTCTAATTGATGTCGACGCGGCTCGGCCATAGGAGGGCAGTGATGAATGGCCAGGGCTGGCCTGTAGAGCGTGCAGCACATGATTCTGGTCAGCTGTGGTTGATCCTTTTATTTATTCAGAGGGGAGCCGTTGCAAGTTTGATTTAGTTTTTTTTCTCAAGAACTTGCTGTTCGTAAGCACAAAACTTAAAATCAGCTTAAAGCACTGACAGCACACAAGTTTAATTTGACAGCAAAATACATCAACTCCTCAGAATCCTGCACACTCAGAGTGTGATATCACTCAAAAGATGTTTACACTGCTCCTGCTGAATCTATTATTCAGTGTAGATACGAGGAATATGTAATCTAATAACAGATCTCTATGGCTGTAAGTGTGTTACATTGTTGTGTTGTATGTCGATAGACTTGTAAGATAAAACTGGGTGCTATAGGTAGACAGAATGAAATGTTTCAGTGCTAGTTTAAGGAAAATACTGGTGTGTATCTCTATCGTATTCTTCAAGTGTGGCCATTCTGAGTCATGCTAATTTTGCACCCACCTCGATTGTGAAGATTTGGGAAAACATAAACTCAATACATTTTGAGTAAATTTTTTGTTCTGACCTAAAGCGATACAGTAGTAGAAAATAGGACTACTTGCCTACAACTTGCCGGCTAACTGTTCATTTGCACACTCATTTACATGTGTGAGTCTGCGTTTTCTGAAGCTCGACAACGGAAATGACAAATGCAAGTGAACAAGACCCTCATTAGAATTGCCACTCTTATATGAATGTACTCCTGACAACCCAAGTTGAAAATGAGTTTTCCTTAAATAGTCATCCTACTCTCAAACAAAGATGGCGGTGGTGTAGATTATTTGACGAATAGTAATAATATGATTCACATTCCTGCCAACAGTTTCACGCTATTCCATTTATCTGTAAGTGGTGGTAATGCACCATGAAATGCAGCGATGCATTGAAGCAAAATCCAGTGAAGAAGAAGACTGCAAGCTTGTAATAATGGATATAAACATAAAAGATTTAAGACACTATAAAAATATCCTTTGCAAGTGTTCTGTTAGACATGTGTTGGTAAGAAACAATGAATGTAAGCAGAAACGTTGTTTACAAGAACGTTCCACATGGCACTTTTATTGGCTTTAGTGTAAAGGTACAGAGTGAGGTCAGTCTTGTGTTTATTATGATTTATCTAGTTTAGTTTTCCCTTCAGTTTCTTGGATGGATTTCTGGTGACCAGGATATCTGGTTAATGATGGCTTGGACCAAACATGATGCAACATTTTGGTGTTGGAACTTTTCTTTTCCTTTGGTAGTGGTGGAATGGACAGATATTTTTTCTTACTTTTGCTTTCAAAGATTGTATTCCAAATCATAGTATTTGCATGCAGTTTTGACAGAGAGTTGTTATTTATATTATGTTGTAGTTCCACTTTGTAAAGAATTCAAACTTTGGCAACTAACCCTAGTGGTAATATCAAAAAAGCCGCCAATGGACTTCAGTATAATTTCAAAGATGGTCTAATTAAATAAAAATACTACACATATGCAGCAGGTGGTTTCAGAATACTTCAATAATTAATTTATTATCCAGAATTCATGTAATTGACAAATGAGTGTGGAATGAGGAGAGGACAAATAGTGTCATTGGATGTTGGTAAATTGAACTTTCTCGTAACAGAGTGCTACCTTGCTGCTGCAGGAATTTAGGAGTTCACTCCTGAGTTTCAATGTGTAGCCTCCCGTGGTTTCCTGCCAGTGTCCATTACCTGAGCTGTGAGTCTGATGAGGGCAGCTACTGTGAATCGAAAGCATTTCAATTAGGAGGGAAGGGATGCTCATCTGCTTGACAGCCCCACTTTAAAAAGGCAATTTATCAAATAATCTACAACTATTACTGCTTCATGAGGGAATAATCTAACGACTTTAGTAATAATTCACAGTGAGTTTGGCTTTCATGCCAACCATAATTTTGCGGGGAATATATTTGAGGTTTTTGGATGGATTTTCCAGTGAGCAGCAGCATTTTTGTGTTTTAGAAATACCAATATAATGAAATGCCATACATGTGATGTCTTGGGCATAGTGAATGGCTGATCCCCCAGTAAATGAATGGCATGGTTCAAAACAAAAATCAAGATCAAGATCACCTCTGAAACCTGAAGCAACAGTTATGTCTATTAGAATTTAAGGAAATCTGTGGGCAACTTCCTGTAAGAGGCAGAAACCTAACCTCTTATTAGTGGAATAAAAGCCTTCATGTGCCTTTTGGTGGAAGCAAAGGTGGAAGCAATGTTTTTATAATTGTCGTATAATTGTCGTACCACAGCATGAATAGAAATGCTCCAATGGCTGACCTCAGTAGAGGTGATGCTTTTGGGTGCTTTAGATAAATTACATTTCATTTTCCTGGCTCATTTCATTTCCTGTGTGATTTCCGGTTTACATGTCGTGTTAGTCTGCTGAGTACGACATGATGGGGAATGTGGGGATACTAAGGGGACATTTTGGATCAGTGGTTGACTCTTCTATTGATAGTAGAGCTCACCTTCAGTACTGTCTGGTCATGAGGTTTACATCCTTTATCAGTTATAATTGATCTGCACTTTTGCTACCTTCAAAAACATTGACATTTTCCAGTCATCTATGTCTGAATTTAGTGGAAAATACTAATGGAAAACTGCATGCTTTCTGTGATATTGCAGTGGAATTCAGTAGTGCTATTTGAAGGCATGTCATATGTTGACACATATGCTTGTAAGACATGTATATGATAATCAGGACGTCAAGCACACATTCCATTGTATACCTGTATGCAACCAAGAGAGCATGTCCAACATGGTACAGTTCACACGTCTTCCAGACTCAGACGTTTGAGTTTACAAGGAGCAGTAAAATCCTGGATTAGGACGAGTACATAGACTGGGATAGTATAGTCATGCAGCTTCCTGTGAAAGGGCTCAGCAGGAAGAAACTCCTCCCATTGGGATGATTTTCTCTAACTGTCTTTCCGGAGCAATAAAAGCGTTGAACCTGAGGTATTAACAGAGTACATGTGGAATCTATTTAGCTATCAGCTCTCATGAATATAAACAGACACGCTTGCAAATTTAAGCTGCGTTTGACAAGTTGAAGTATTGACATAGTGCTCAAAATGTGTGATGTTTCCTGTGAAACCTCTTCTCCGATTGTTCTGAAATCCTACCTGCTGTCCTGACCTGTCCTGTCCCATATCGTCCTGTCCTGTCCTGTACTGTCATGCCCTTTGCTGCCTTGGCTCATCCGAGACAGTCACACAGAGACCTGTCAGGCAGATGTCCTCCTGAAAGACAGAGGACGCCGTCTGCTTCACCCGTCAGTGTCTGTGTGCCTCTGTCCCCCTGCTCAGCCCGGCTTTGGCTCTGTTAACCCTCTTCTCTTCTCCCCTCCTCTCTCTCGCGGCACCAGGCGCGGCTCCCCTCCTGTTCATCCACCCTAAGCATTGCTGAGGTACTCCTGCATGTGTTCTAAGGCATCGTTACGGCCGTCATCATGGCATCGGTTTCTACTCCCTTCCTCTCCAACCGCACTTCTTACTTCCTGCCTGGAATGATTGCTCCACCCCCCCAAACTTCATAGCCTTTCCCCTGTGCGCGTGCTGTCCTGCCTGCTGCAATCTGCTGTCTCTGTGGTGTTTCTTCACACTACCCATGATCCTTTTCGTTTGTCCTTTCTGTTTGTGTGTGGATGTTGTCTTGTTGTGTTTTTCTTTACATGTTTTTCTTTTAGTCAAATGTCCTGTCGCCTTTGCTCTGGTACACATTCTGTATTTAACCCTCGCCTTGTTTTCACACACACACCATCAAGAAAAAAGTAAACCTGCAACACTTGGCATTCCTGAACTGCGTTTCAACATCAGAATTGAAGTTGAAAGATGCTTGAATTATGTATTTGAATAAAAGGGATATTGCTTGCACAAACAAAGTGTGTTTACACATCTTGGGGGCGTAAAAGGGCCTCTCACACACACACACACACACACACACACACACACACACACACACACACACACACACACACACATACTCACACACAGCATCTTGTAAAAGGGAAAAGGCCCAGTAAATGTGCTGCAAGCCTTTGTAGCTCTCCGTGCTTGTTACTCTGGTCAGGCCCCAATGACTCTGATAAACTGATAAAGACATGGCCTCAGTGCAAGGGCGTGGAAGAGTGCTGACACTTGTCCAATGTGGTATCGGAATCCATTAATTGCCTGTAATAGTACAGTAATGACATCTAGAGAAGAGTTTGGAAGCAGAATTAAAAAGCAATGTCCATCTCAAAGGAGGTGGGAGATAATATTCAATTTAATCTTATTTCTCTCACATATGTTGACTTTTTCTAAATAGAAAATATGCAAAAGTCACTTATTGGTATTTCTATGTACATTAGCCGTAATTGAAGAACAATTTACGGTAATTTAGAAATTATGTTTAAGATACTGGCTTGGTTTGGATTTTTTATTTTTTTTATTTAAGTATTTATGTAGTTTTTAGCCTTATTTTTCTTCATCTTACTTATATTTTTTGTGGAATTGTTGTTGGTTTTGATAGTTTGTATAGATATTTGTTAAATGTTCAGTGAAGTCTATTTAAAATTTGCTGATATTTTTAGTTTATTTTTGATATTTTCAACAACTAAAATGTGCTACTCCGCATATATCTATCTCTTAATTACAATGTTTGATAGCCCAATTTAAGAGGTCCTAATATCGTTGATCATGATCAACGATATTAGCTTATATATAGCTGAGATTTACTTTCAAATATTAGACTCAGATTGGTCTAAAAATCCAATATCTGTCAGACTGTATTTTCAGTGCCATTCATGGGTTATATTTACCTTGTTTTGTTAAAAATACTTTTTGTGAATTTTAGCACAGTATTATATTTTCAACGTGTCTTATTTGTTTCAATAATAATTACAAAATAGTCCATGCATTGACTCTTTTCCCCCAAAAATAATGGTAATCCAAATACTGTTCTTATATGATTGGAAGTTAAATACCAAACAACCAGGCCACTGTAACTGGAGTATTATAGTGATTTGTGATCTGTATCTTTCTTCCAAGGTCAAATGTTCAGAGTCCTTGGGTACTGCCAGGTGTCGAGCACTCCCTTGGGTTCACTTAACTTCCACTTGCACACACACTAATAGAGAAATGTGTCCACAGAAGCAGCTCTACTGTTATCAAATCCACTGTTTCTGTTCTTCATCCATTTGTGGTGTTGTTGGTAGTTTTCCAGTTGTTTGCGACATCTTTTTATTTTTAAATTTCCTTTGATGCGATTGCAGACTGTGTGTCAGATTAGTTCTGGTGTGTGTGTGTGTGTGTGTGTGTGTGTGTGTGTGTGTGTGTGTGTGTGTGTGTGTGTGCGCGCAATTGTGCGCAGAACTAGGAGACTGTGAGCAACTGTGTTTTAGAAGCACCACTAACTGACGTGTTGTGTTGATCAGAGTGGGAGTGCATGTCTGTTGCCTGCACCTGTGCGAGAGGGTGTGTGGCATGAAGGTGAGTGACTATCCTGTGGCTTCCCCCAGGCCTCACGGAGAGAATTCAGGGCTCACCTGGATGAGGTCATCACGCTCAAGTCAAGGTACTCTACCTTGGACCAGGTAAACCCGCTAACCTTCTACCAAGCTCTGATCTACCGGCATGCTGGCCACTAGCATCCCACATAGCACCTCACCACACTAGTGACACACAGGGGAGGGAGACAGCTGAGGAAGAGCGGCACATAGACACTTAGCATTTTAGACAATATAGCATGTAGGACTGGAAGAGGTTAGCAAGACCATTACTATAGTTTATTGTCTTTACTGAAACTCCAAGTTTAAAACAACATGGCTTATGTTAAGCTGTAGTGGGAGATATTGGAGACACAAAAGTAAAAATCCAGAAAAGTGAAGATGTCACAGTGCGAAAGATCAACGCAGGGTGATATTGATAAAGTAGACCCCATTTACACACATGGTTATAACACATAATCTGTGTCTGGATATCTGAACACATATTTCTTTTTAGCAAATGAGCCTTTTTTAGAGATTAGAGATTTCTTGAGGTGGCCTGGGCTTATCTTGGGAAGAGGTGATGTGTACTTTCTCTGCACCAATAAAGATTTGGCAATATCTTAATGAAAATGTGATGTCAGCTGTGGGGTTGTTAACCTTATTAATGTTGCCAGCACTGTTGATCAACCACACCTGATTAAACTGACTATAGCTGAGTTTTTAAATGTTAAACTCCTCGTGAATAATGTTTTTTTTTTTAACTTTAACTTGATTGTTGCTTATTTAGTCAAGTGTTTAAAGGACCAGTGTGAGAGCAGTGAGGTTGCAGATTGTAACCAACTGACTGTCCCTCCGCTCACCTCCTCCCTTTTAGAGGCTCTAAGACAAAAATCACCCAAATTTAAAGGTCTCCACAACCTCTTCCTGCTGTATAAAGCTTTAGATGACCCCTTTCAAAGCAAAAATATAGATTTTTGTTGTTCTGAATTTGTACTCATGGTTGAATGCACTTATTGTAAATCGCTTTGGATAAAAACATCAGCTAAATGAAGTGTAAAAGAAATAGGTTGCATCCCTTACATTGACCCAGAACCATGTTTGTTAACAAGTCCTACCTAATTTGCATATTCACGTCCAATCTCAATGTGTAATAAACATGTTAACATGCTTATTAATACCAGGTCTAAATGCAAAGCCTGTGAGCTGATATCATTATCCAGATACAGATTGCATGTTGATACCAGGTGTAAATGGGGTCTCAGATTTTGCAAACACAAACACACATTTTTCATTTCCCCATCTAACAGATTTCTGCAGGGGGAGGTGTGTCGCGCATCGGTCTTTCAGAGAGGTTTTCACGTTAGTGTGGTGATACACATGGAAGTATAGTTGGATACGAAAAACAAAGTGAAAAGTGATTCAAAGTAAAACATATATATATATATATATATATATATATATATATATATATATATATATATATATATATAGTAAAGCAACAATTGAGCTGGAAAGTGTTGCCCCACAGAGTTGCTGGAGAAGTTTCCCTGTGTATCACCAGCTTTAAGTGGTCAGCAACATTCCTCCCCATTGCCTCTCTCTCAGGATCTCCACCAGCACTCATTCTCTCTCATTCATCACACATTTGGTCATTTGATATGATTTGTGTATCAGTGACTGGTGATGCTGTAGTGTTTTTGCAGTGTGTGTGTGTGTGTGTGTGTGTGTGTGTGTGTGTGTGTGTGTGTGTGTGTGTGTGTGTGTACCTGGTCTAAATTGGAACGTGTGCCTGGATGAACAGATCATCCATGGGGCAACAATTGGGAAGCCAACAGTGCTTCGCAGTCAGTGGAGAGAGCAGAGGCCTTTGCTGAATCACCCTTCCTCACCTCCACTCCCCAGGGAGGAGCGCTTGGCTGTGGATTGCCACAGTACCATTTTGCCCTCTACCACTGTCGCCATCACTCCAGCGTTTTGTCCTCTGCTCCATCCTTCTCTTGCCCCGTCTCGTGGGGAGAGGCGGTTAAAGCTGGTTCAAACTAACCTCCCCTTGCCCTGTCACAGCCCCTTTCCTCCTCAGGGCGGACGGATAAATCGTCCCCTTTTTTGCATAATTTGTCTTGACAGCTCCTTTGTTTTGTGCTGAGCTTAGCACCTCAGTGGTTACATCCCATCATTACCTGGAGCATCTTCTCAGCCAGCTGGTTATTGGCGCCATCGATTTTCTCCGCAGGGGCTTGCAGCCCCCGGAGCCACCTGTCTCGCTGACCTGGCCACGCTCACTATTCTGTGTCCGTCGGAACCACCGCCGCCGCCGCCACCCGTTTCCACAGCCCATTGATCTTCCTGGCAGATCTCCATGACAACCCCTCGTCAGGCTGTTTCCGTGGCGACAACAGGGTCGGCGTGTAGAGTGATTAGTGTTTCTAGCATGGGGGCCACTGTTTATTTTATTTTTATTTTCCTGTGTGTGTGTGTGTGTGTGTGTGTGTGTGTGTGTGTGTGTGTGTGTGTGTGTGTGTGTGTGTGTGTGTGTGTGTGTGTGTGCATTCCCAGCATACTGGGAAGGTGTCAAGCCCAAATCTTCAGACAACAATGGTTTTCAGTGACTTTATTTCATACAGTTTTGCTCACTGGGGGAGTTTCTAAACAGTTCTCTTTGTGTTTGTGTGTGTGAGGCGCGTGTGGGAACATTGCATGCATCTCTCATTGGAGCTCACTCTCTTTTCTCACCAGTAGAGGGGGGATTGCAGTAGAGAGTAGGTTAGAAGTGAGTGTGAGAGTGTTTGACAGTCTGCTTTTTTGCCCCCTCCCCTATACGTCCAACAACCCCCATTCTGCTTCTTCACTCATTCTCCACGAACACTCACTTCCCAGCACACACCTTCCTGTAGCTTTTCCACTGTGTTCATCTCCATTTGCAAACAGTCTCCCCCATGGCCCTCTGATGGTATGATCTTTTCTACTTAGCTATTTTTTGCCATACTGAGGTCTTGTTTTCCACCGGTGTCAGTTTTAGTGTCGTCACTCAACACTGCATCAAGGTTTCTAGCTGTTCCTTAGTTAACAGTGATTGTATATTTACTGCATTACTCTTAGCTGCAGGACAGATTTATCATTCATTACTGTAGAGGAATATGTGAAACTGGATTCGGAAGCTTGTGATTCTTGTGGTTTGTCTGTGTGTTTAAAGACACTAGCTAGGTAGTGAGATTCTGCTGTAATTGTTCTGCGTTAAATGTGTCTTGTTTTTATTTTAGATGTCTTTTGCAGTTATTTTTTTAGCAAGGCACACCTTGTACGAAAATGTCCTAGCTGTCGTTAGTTTTCATGTGCTTTTCAATGTCTGCAAGTTTGATCTGTGTCTTGCTGTAGCTGTATTTAGCTCCCTTAATCCCCACCTTTGTCTTTTTTCTGTCTCTTTTTTTCCTCATGCCTCTCCCTCTCTCTATATATGAGGGCTGTGCAGTTGTGGCACAAATCTCCGAGCAACCACAGCTGGTGCCATCATGGAGGTCTACATACAAAAATAAGCTGGAAAGAATATCTGAAATGAGAATTTACAAGTTAAAAGAACAGAGATTTCAAAATCAATATCATTATAGATGTATACTGTGCCTTCTGATGCAGTTTAAGGTAAACGATTATTGATTATTTAAAGCAGCAGGATGGTGCATGTGGGATTGTCATAGAATAAACAGTTTGTTGTGTGTTCATGGTAATAAAGATTTTTGATAGAGGTACTCAATGCACAGAGGAATAATCTACATTATGAATACAGACGCGAGACTTGTTAGTTGTATCAATTTAATCCTTTCATGGGACTTTTTGACTATGAGAAAATATCCCCAGTCTTATTGTTTAAAAGTGGCCAGATAGTTAACCAGATAGCATTATCGCGGACCAAAATGACACTTATCGTTGACCAAGAAACATCACAAGAGTGACACTCTTTCTCCTTTTTGAGAAAGTTGTATAGTTTTCTCAGCTGTTCATCTTTAGAGCCTCCCGTATGGCCGCCACAGGGTGCATTAAGCCACCTGAAAGCCCACTGCGCTTTCCTTCTGTCTTCTTCTCTTTCTGTCTATCTCAGTTCTCTCCTTGCTGCTCCCTTCTCCTGCTATAGGGTTGCTTGTCGTAGTGGATGCCTGTCTGTCTGTTTGTCCCTTCGTCCACCTGTCTGTCCGTCCGTCTGTCCGTCTGTCTGTCTGTCGTGTTGTGGTTGCCAGGACAGATGCACTGATGCCTGTGATTCGATGCTTTATCTCCACTAGCTCCAGTGTAGGTTGGAGGGGCTTAAAGATGATCGCAGGAGGACCTTCAGCTCTCGAGTAACTATCCCGCCCCCTTACCCCCTCCTTGCCTTTCCCTCACCCTCCTCCAAGGAGCGCGCAAAACAAACGCCCCGCTCTGTGTAACCCCTCCCGCCTCCCTCTCTTCCTCCTCGCTTGCTGAGCTATATCTCGAGCTCTCGCTCACTCTCTTTCTCTTTATGTCTCTCTATCTGCTTGTTGCCACTGGTCTCTTTCTCGTCCTCAATCTCTCTGTCGTTCACTCTGTCTCACTATTTCTCTGTCCGGTCTGTTAGGAGTCTTCCTTTCTCCGTCTCCCCTCGTACACTTTTCTGTCTCTTGTTGTTCACTTTCTCTGTCTGTCTCTCTTCCTCTTCCTCCATCTGTCTGTTCGTCTCTGTTTCTGTCTTTCCGGTTAACATGCTCTGCTTTCAGTAGCTATGTCTGGTGTGCTGGATGTCTGTTAAGTAGATGCCATTAGGCCGCTAGAGTGGTCTTTATTGTTTTGTTCTTTTCCTCCTGTTCCCCCTCCTTTCTGCTGTGTCTCGGCTCTGTAGTTTAGTGAAGTCTGTCCAGTCCGTGCTTCCTGTTTTTGTTTGTTTCTTTTCTTTCCGGGCTGTGGGACCACATCATGCTGATCCTCATCCTTCCACTCGCTGTCTCTTTCTGTCTATCTAGCTGGGGGTTTTCTATCTCTCTGTCTCTCCATCCCTCCCCCTCCACCATCCCACCCACCTTGCCCCATCTCTCACCCTCTCACCTCGGCTGTTTGGTGCCTAGTGGTGTCACAGTATTAGCCTAGTTATGATGCCAGTGAGGGAGGGGAAGAGGGAGAACGGGGTGGGTGGGGTAGAGAGTCCTTCGCCGTTGGGCGTTTTGGTTCTCCATACACCACACACTGCCCACACCCAACTAATGTGTGTTATTGAGATGTGGCAGATGCAACAAAGAAAAGTAGGACTGCCAGAAGACTTAGGACAGACAGATCAACAGACAGACCAATAGGCAATTATGCTTGTCAAAACATCTGAATAAAGATAGATAGACAGTCAAATCAACACCAACAATTGGACAAAAGACATTGAAGTTTAAATAGCGGCCCTGATTTTCTACAGACTGTAAAATGTTGGAATCAGATGGCACCAGAATTGATTTTGTCTAGAGTTATGTATTATTTATGTATGTTGGTGTACAGTACTTTAATTCCATGCTAATCTTGTAGCCTGATAACGTAAAACATGTGATTCTCCTTCCCTTATATAGTCCTTCCCTAAAGCTGAGCTTTCCAAAAGCATGCTCATACTGTGACACATGATTTTATTCCTAAGCAGTTGTACATATTGTTGTCTATAAGTGTAGCATCAATGCATTGGTGCTATGTTAGTTTTCTATAAACACCGTTAACAAACAGCATGATCACCAGGAGGTTGGCGGCTTCCAACAGCAGTGGTGAGATGAAAAAGGGACCACTGGCATGTCCATGTCCCACTTCTATTTGACAGTATATCCTATTGTATAGCCTTGTTTTGCTTTTGCTTTCATTTGCCACTAATTATATGCATTGTACTTAAATTTTGCGCAAACTGTTTAGGTTCCACCAAGAAACTTCTGATCAGATCTGCTGTACATTATTACGCATGAAGAGAATCCTAGCTGTGTCCCAATTCCACTCCACATACAAATCGTAAGCAGGTTTTGAGTATGTAGTGTTGTGTGTTCACACTCAAAACATTTGACACCCAGTGAAATAAAAAATATGTTTCCCCGGTTTAATCCTGTGTCAATTGTTAGATTACATCTTGTTATAGTCCAAATATATCAAATTATAATCCATTCCATGTTGTTTCTCTTCTATAAATTGGTTTCAGCCCTCTGTAGCTCTGTATTATGTAAAACTCTAAGCCCGCTCACTTTTTAGCAGTCCAATTAAATGTGATCAATTTAATTTAAATCAGAGATAGTTTAGAAAAGTTACAGCTTGCTGAGAGACAGTTTCCTGTATTTTTGCCAAATATTGAACCCATTTTTCACAAAGCCACACAACCTTTTCGGTCTCAGAAACACACACTCGCGAGATCTGGCAACAAACGTTTGTGAACACCTCAGTGGAAAAAATATGTAATGCTGAATGTGGCTATTACTAAATATCTAATGTTAGCAAAAGAAAATATATATAATTGCTTTCATCCAATCACACAACATTTACAACACTTCCAAGAGGAGAGGTGAACAATATCCTCAAATATTCTGTTTCACTGTGAAATATGTCAAAGCATCCTCTGATAAAGACTGTATGAAAGTTGAAAGCTATGGGAAAAAGCTAGTTTGTGGAGCTTGAGTTGAGGGAAATTTTTGGAGAAACAACTTGACTTAAAAAAAAAGAAAACGGCCAGTGCATCTATTGCATCAGTTTCTGATTGTACACAACGATAAACTACATTGATTTATTGTCTGTTGTAAAAATAGTATAACACAGTATGACAAATAGTCACTACCCTTTACAGTATGTTGTATGGAATTGGGACATTATTTATGGCAGATTTAATTGTGGTCTTTATTTGATCTAACATGAGATAGAAGCTATTTATTGTCTCCACCATAGTTTCCTTTTTTTGTACTATTGCAACTAATTTAGCAAAAATACATTACTTGTAAAAAAAATAGCAGCACCACTTTTAATTTTGTTTGTTTTCCATTCACTCACCGTTAATAACAGTTAGCTGTCGTCTCAGGATGCTTCTGGGAAGCTCAGCCCAGTTTTATCCCACTCTGCTCTCCTCCCCACCTTGCCATAGATTACAGGTAGTAAAGCGCTAGTGCAGCTCTCTATCATGCTGCATCAGCGCTCTCCAGAGAAAGCTTACCGTGCTGCACCATATCTAAACAGCCACTATCTAAACTCGACACTACATTTTCACTACATTTGATGTTACACCGTTGCACAGTTAATACATCTGTTATGACCTTGTGATGAATTATTGTCACTCTGTATGTTGTTGCCCTTGTCCATATATTCCCTTTCTAGTCAGTGCATTTATCAATGTGAATATCACCTGTGATGTGATGATGTAATGTACAGTAAGTGATGATAATGGTAATGCAGGAGATGCAGCCATCTCCCAACAGCAGGACAAAGTGCACAGTGTAGTGTGACACGGCTCTTGCCAATGCTTCTAACTGTTATATAAACAGTTTCTCATCTCAAGCATGTCAAAAGAGCAGCCTGGTTTATCTCAAATTACCACTGCTCTGCTCTCTCTCTCTCTTTCTCTCTCTTTCCTTTTGTTCTATACGTCTTGCTCCCAATCGCCCTCTCCATCTTTAGGTGCAGTCACGATGCAACAGCAAAGAAAATATCCTAAGATCAAGTAAGTTTCACACTCAAAAGCACTCTCTCTTTCCTGTGTGTCATACCGGTATGTCACCAAGTGTGCTCTCAAACACGTATAAATAGACATTAAATGCACATGTGATGTGACAGTGCAAGGTTGGTTTGTGTGTTTACTGTGTGTGGCTGCTGTCACGCACACCCCTGTGTGTGTGCGTGATGTTTTGCCAGAGGTTGTTAAGCCTCATGTTAAGCATCAGAATATGCTGTGGAAGCGTAAGTGTATGTTTAAAGAAGAGAAATTGGGTCAAGGGAAATCAAAGCACAGCGCCTGTTCCTCGCTGTGAGGCAGAGAGGCAGAGGGAGAGCAAGGCAGAGAGAGATATAAAGAGAGAAGGAGAGAAGAAGAGAGAGAGAGCAGATTACATATTAGTTACACCTTGTTTTGTTCCTTTTACCTTTGGAATTATTAGAGAGGTATTATTACACCAACATGGCTGCTATTGAGCACTTCCGTCATCCAGCTGGGTTCCACAGCTTCAGCAAACAAACAGGACTATTTCCTGCCAATGCCTCCTCGTGGTGTTTAAATTGTGTTATTGTACACATGCGCTGAAAAAAATAATTAATCCCATTATTTTAGTGTCAGGGATGTGGAAACACATTAGATTACATTTGTGTATTTAAAGAATTGTATGTTTTGCATGTGTGCGTTATCGTGTCTTAACTTTCTGAATTCAACTGACAATTGGCCGCTACAGCAGCAAAACCAGTGCGCTAAGATCAGTTTGAATTCTCTGTAGTTATTTTTCTCTGTGGCTCTTGGCCCAAACATAACTTATTAAAATACAGTTTTTGTCTCCAGTGATAGTTGAGTGGTTCAGTTCCCTGACTTTAGAGCCACATAGATGCCTCCACTGCCTCTGAATTATGTCCCAGCAGAGTTATCTCCTCTCCCCCTACCCTCTAGATTCATCTCAACTTTCAAACTGTCTAAATAAAGAATTAAAATGCAAAAAAAAATTTTGCAACAATGATGAGGTGTCAAGCATCTTAATTTACTACTCACAGTAAAGTAAACTATTTCATATATTGGCTGGTACTAACTATTATTAATATTTGTTGATGTTATATCTAAATGGCCAATAGGTAACAACAAATTGCAGTACAGAAAAGACAAAGCTAGTTTTTAAATTCCTTGTAGGCAATAATGTAAAAAACAATGGTATCTGATCCATTTTATTTTTTATTTCCAGCTTAATGTTTTATGATTTCTTTTTTTAATCCAATATGTGTCTGGATATACACTGTATTAACGGTTTATTACGTGAGGGCATGTGAGTTATTTTGTGATATGGTTGGATTTTGTGACAACCATTTGATGACAGTGTTTGTCATGTTCCTCGTCTTCCCAGGTCACAGTGCAGTGGACATCACCAAAGTGGCCCGGAGGCACCGCATGTCGCCCTTCCCGCTCACCTCCATGGACAAGGCCTTCATCACTGTGCTGGAGATGACCGCCGTCCTGGGCACTGAGATCATCAACTACAGAGGTGAGGAGGACAGAAACCCTGCAGATCTATAGCAAACCTTCTTCACACCCACTTAAATGTCCTGAATGTGTTCATCTTGCCCCTTGACATCTTCAGTTCACCTTCTCATTATGTCTACTGACATCAGCCACTGAGCATGCTGGGACGTTTAGGTTTCACACCTTTCAGATTGCTGTAGAAACAGGTGCTCGCTAAGTACACTTGGCAGCATTGAAACACTCTCTGCCTGAATCAGCAGTGTGTGTCTGCATGCCACAGTGTCACTCACACAATGCACGCACACACAAATGCACTTGGCTTCAAGGCCACATAACATACAAACCTTTCCTAAGGATCCATGTGTCATTTGCGCCCTACAGTAGAACAGACTATTTTCAAGTTATTGAACAGAGTGATAGTCGCTTAAAAGCTGCTATAATCCATATGTATTAATATTAATACAGTATAAATGTGAAGGGTCCCACCGAGTGACCACGAGCAATTATCACCTTTCCCTCAGATTTAAGGAGCATTATAGCGTCTTTTAGCTCATTGTTTTGGTTTTATGACTGTACTGTTTTGGTTCCCTGTCATTATGTTTAAAGTGAAATGTAAAATAATTATGATACTTATGATTCATTTTAGTCTTTGTTGTCAAATAGTTATGTTACTGGTTGCTTATTTTTTTTTTTTTAAGAATAATTCACAATGTTGCAGCACAGGGTTGCACAATGTAATGTCTTCTTTGTAGTATTTTGGTGAATTTGCATGTCTAAACAGGCAGACATGACACAAACATACAGAGATAAGTTAGTTTAGCACCCGTGATTCTTGTAAGCCTTCTGGCAGAGTGGCCTCTGCGCCTGCGGAGGGTGACACAGAGCCAGGATGAGGGCCAGAGGGGAAAACACACTCTCTTTAATTCATCTCTGAAAATGGGGTAGAGAGGATTGGGGGCAATAACACCCTGCAGCTCACATGACGTCTAGATGAATGATGGTAGAAGGAACAACACTCTTTCTTTTCCAAAGTGTAAAGTGATGTTTCATGTTCTTGGAGAGGGAAAGGGAAGGAATTGCAGGATTTGCACGAGTACAGCTGGGAGGAAGACAGTGGGCTAAGGAGGTGAGGATGATGGGATCTGAGAGATGAAATATTTAGAGACAACAGCTGGATCAGATCCCCTGCTGGATTTAGATGGGCCTGCATGTGGGTGTGTGAAGTGTGCACTGTGTCATGATGGGTGCATATCATGTGTGGATTATTGTCATCATAATGGTGTAATACACAAAATAATCTGCATTGAATGTCACACTTTCGTTACTGTTAAGTGTTACTGAAAGTTAAAGAATAGTTCTTGACAGGAACTGAAACTTAAAGTAATTTCTTAATAAATGCTAATCCCCATATTTATTTTGTACTTTTATATATATGACCATTGCAACTAAATAGTAAATGTGCAATATACAGAAATGCAATGTCTTACTATTTTCACTGCAAATACATGTTTTATATTAATATTATATATTTGTATTCTTTTTTATTTGTATTACAGTTTGATATGTGTGTATGCACGGTCAGGATTACTCCCTAATTTCATTGTAAAGGAATTCTACTCTATTCTATATGTACACAGGTGCTGTGTGTTTATCATGAGTATGTTGGTACGCATGCATGCATATGTTTACATCACACATTTACTGTCTTCTAAAATTTCAGATTGTTTCTAAAGAGACGAGTGAAGTCCCAAAGCCCCTTGATTTAATTATCATAATTTAACCCTTTTTAAAACCTGTTCTTGCTGGCAGTGATGTTTTTCAAAAAGCAGCCGATCAAACACATATCTCAGCTTCGGCAACAAGACATCACCTTTGTTCTATTTTTATCCACAACTCCCCTTCAACACATGGTTTTAACAAGCAGTTTGAATAGCAGCTTGGAAGCAGGAGCAAAATACACCAATATCTCAGATGAAATGCTGTCGACTTAAAGAAAGATGTAAGGATCGGACGCGTCATGTAGGCACGAGGGGCTTCTTCAACGTCTGAGATGCATTATTTACAGCGGCTCGTTGTGACTGCCGTAAGCTGATGTGTGTATGCATGTGTGTGGGTGTACTTGCATATTTTCTTCCCTTTCAACACATTGATATCAAAGCTTAGATCTTCATATTAATGCCCACATAATCATAGCATAAAGGCTCTGACAAATGCTATATATAGCCACACAGCAGCTTAAGGTATTTTTAGTGCCAGGATTTTTCTCTTCCACCCACTCTGCCTCTGTCTGTTTCTGTTTTTCTTTCCTTCCCTCACTCTCTCTGAGCTATTGTGTGTGTGTGTGTGTGTGTGTGTGTGTGTGTGTGTGTGTGTGTGTGTGTGTGTGTGTGTGTGTGTGTGTGCGCGTGTGTGTGTGTCGGTCAGGTAGTGAGTCATGCAGAGAGATTCTGATGCGCAGTGTCACACTCTGTCTCCCTTTAAACACACACACACACACTTATGTACTCACCTCCGGCGCATATGCCTCTCTGTATCTTCATCTGAATCAGATGCACTTTTTCCCTCACCCTCTCTGCCTCTCTTTCTCTCTCCAGCTGTCGCTCTCTCCCTCCGCCACCCTTCGCCCAGCTTCTCCTCCTCTCCTCATGCCCATGTTCTTCCTCTTCTCCCACAGATGGGATGGGTCGAGTCCTGGCTCAGGACGTTTATGCCAAAGACAACCTGCCACCCTTCCCTGCCTCTGTCAAGGATGGTTATGCTGTGAGAGGTAAGCACCGTACAGTATGGCAGGTGAATTGCATTTGATCGAAGCTGTGAAATAACTGTTTGAACATTAAACTTAATATTCAGGCCTAAAGAAAAAAGTAATTGTAAAAGGAATGAGCAGACCAGTCAAGGAATGTCCAATTTCCCTTTAGTAATTAACACCATAAACTAAATGACACTTTTTATGTACACACATATATGCAATAAGAGGTGGTGCTGAGTTTCTGCTCATTAGGCACAGAGACTGGTCCCGAAAACACTTTTTATTGTGTTTTAGGAAAATGTATGAACACAGTTCCGCCAGCTGTTTGTTCAGAGTTAAGCCTTAGCCTTATTATAAAGTAAGGGTTTATTAAGTGAAATTAAAGTAGATAAAGCTGAAGAACTAACCCAATTGTCCTAGTTTGAGATGAACAGGACACTGGGGCAGTGGAGAGCTGACATGGAGGGGACTGTCCTCCATATCTGCCAGGTGGTGACAAGAGATATGGGGTTTCCCTCTGCTCAGAGAGATTGGTATCATTCCTAGGGCTGCACTAACTCTTGAGAGCAGTTTTGAGGTGAAATCCAGGCAAAGTTATGTTGACTTGTTTTGGTCAAGAAATCCGTAGCATGGCGTCCAGTAAAGCGTCGAGGACCCCGTTAACCTGGAGAGCAGTGTGGCAGCTTGCTGGCTCCAGGCAGCTACAACAACTCTTGCATTTGACATCTGCTGTTGGCTCCTGCTGATGGAGGAGGAGGAGCAGAACACCACAGGTCTCTCTGGATTTTATGTGTCTGTCCTGAGGGCCTGGCGTCTGCCGAGGCATTCATGTGCAGATTTTTAGAGATTTTAGTACTTCGACCGTCGGTGTGGAAGGAGCCAATAACCTCTTGCTTTCTCCACAGAGCCAGTGCGTAACAACAGATTGTCATCCTGTGTTGTTTTTTTTATGTAGAGAAAAGGAAGAGAGTGGCAGACTTTTTTTTTCATAGTGGGGAAGCATTTAATCCTTTATTAAGATATGGTTAACCATGAAATTAAAGTCACAGTCAAGTGTTTTAATCACCAAGGACATTTTGCAATGTCAAAGGATATTTTCAAGTTTTAATTGGGTGTTTATTTGTCTTGTGATGAGCTTCCTTGTTGGTCCTGTGTGTTTGTAAAAGAGCAGAAAATAGAAAATAGGACAGGTATTCTATTTCCCCATTGGCTCAGGTCTGCTATTTAGTAGTATTACAATACTGGAAGAGATGGTCTCTTCACACCTCAGAGTGGAGGGTATTATCTTTTTAAAGTGCATAAGAGGAGGGTTTGACTGTAACATCTGTGAGCTCTGCAAGCATTGGAAATACTTTGTATGCCTGTTTTTGAGATGTTTAATTAAAGAACTTCCTTCTCTACCCATTTGTTCAATCTGTAGCCCACTGAGATAAAATGACTCAACTAAATGACACACTCCTACACACACACACACACACACACACACACACACACACAAACACACTTTCAGCTGCACACATGTGTAACGCTATTAAATCTTTCTTTTATTTTAGCGGCTGACGGCCCAGGCGACCGCTTCATCATTGGAGAGTCCCAAGCTGGAGAACAGGTCCGCGCCCACGTTGACACTTTAGACACACACGCTTTTTTAGCTCACAAAAAGACCCTCACACACACTAACGCAGTCACTGTCACGCAAACAGCCACACAACCTGTGTATGGAAATAAAGTACTTCACTTTTGTCCTTCACCTCACGCCTTGACCAGCTGTAATTGCTCACCGGTGTGTTCCCTTAGCAGGTGATGAAAAGCCCTTCGCCTCCAAGCAGGGCGAGAGAATCAGACTGCTGCCAAACTGTAAAACAGATTAGACCTCTGAGACAAGAGTATGCTGCAGAGATTTATTGAATAACTCAACTTCTCATCTTGAACAAAATAACCAGACATGCAAACACATATTATGTACATGCCTTCCTTTATTATGTTTTTACTTTAATTTGATGCTTTTTGTGAAACTTTGGGGAAGACAGTAGTATGCAATCTATCATTTCACTTTATTTTATTTTACTTTAGTCCCCAGGGTGAAAAGAGCTTCTTTTTTTTACTTTGATAGGATAAAATATATGACTAAATTTAAAGGATAGATTCTGTCTGTGTCTCCGTGCAGCCTACCCACACAGTGATGCCTGGCCAGGTGATGAGGGTGACGACGGGTGCCCCTATTCCATGCGGGGCTGACGCTGTAGTCCAGGTGGAAGACACTGAGCTGCTCCGCGAGTCTGAAGACGTAAGCCAAACTGTTGGTCTTTTTTGAAGTGGTAGGAAGATGTCAGAATCAGGGCTGTGCTCAACTCAACCCAGCCAGAATTTACTTTTGACTCACATTTACCTTTATAAAGGGATTATTCCATGCCAACACCATAGTAAATGAACACAGATTAGTACATTTAGCCCAGAGATGAGCAGAATACACAATGTATTTTGGTCTAATATAGTTCAAGGAAATCTGAATATGTTCCATTTGATGCATCTGACAGCTGGTTTATCTTTTAGGGCACAGAGGAGCTGGAGGTACGAATCCTAGTTCAGGCTCGCCCGGGGCAGGACATCAGGTAATGTGTTTTGTGTTGGTTGCTATTAAGAAGCCAAAACCAGAATCACAATTGTATTGATCAAATACCGAAGATCTAGTAGACAATGTCACCCATCCACCTTGTTTTAGTTAGCCCATCTCTTTAAGCAGTAATAAACTGATACAAGTTACAGTGAGAAAAGTGTGGTTTATATGAAAACTGAAAAGATTGAAAGAATTATTGAAAGCACAGACGATTTATTTGGCTTGTAGGCTTGTTGGCTTTCTTGATTGTTGTTGTTCTGAGTTTGTGCTCATGGTTGAATGCACTTATTGTAAGTCACTTTGGATAAATAAAATGTAATAATGAAATAATTTGGTTATACTGCTGGATCCGTCATTTTGATCATTCCTGATATTTTATTTACCTCATTACCTGGTATGGAAGTAGTAGCACCAGAATGCTTATTTGTGCTACATTTAGAGTCATTGTTTGGTTTCCAATATACCTTTCCACCTTAGACAGAAGGCTATATACAAATTTAAATTGCAAAGTGCGTTTTTCAGAATTCTTCCATTTCTCCTTCTTGTCCTCTGAACTATCATCTTTGCTGCCCTGTCCTAGGCCCATCGGTCATGACATTAAGCGCGGGGAGTGTGTGCTTTCAAAGGGCACCCACATGGGCCCGTCTGAGATTGGTCTCCTGGCAACTGTGGGAGTCACAGAGGTGGAAGTCCAGAAATTCCCCGTGGTGGCCGTCATGTCGACAGGAAATGAGGTAAGGGATTGAGAAGAACTTGCATGTCAACATTCTTCTTTTTTTTTCATTTGGGAAATTGTACTCCTCGTGTGCACTCAACCCACACTGTATCTGTATTTGCCAAAAAGGTTCGGCCTGAGCTGCTAAAGGTAACAACGACGTGCCGTCTTCTCTGACAGCATACCTCGTTCATATTTATGCACAATCAACATTGTTTGCTTTGACTGCGGACACCAGAACAACATTCAGAGCTGAATGCGCACTCAGCCGTTTCATGTGTGCTTTCAGTTGTGAAGACTGTTTATCTGTGACCAGGTGGTTTCTCTTCAACTCTGGGATCATATTTGTGCATTTTCTGTGTGACTGATGTGCCGTTTAAATTTCATGGGGTGTGTAACCTTCATGGAGATTCTCAGCAGACTGTAGATACTCATAACACCTTGTTCTCGGTGCTATGCAGATATATTTGAATTGTGTAAATCAGCCAAGAGTCACCTACCCCATGGCCACATTCCAAACCTATTAAGTGGTATATTGTCCTTATCTCCCCTCTTTGAGCAAGACTGATGAAATAGAGGATTTGTCTTCTCATTTTTACACACTGTTAATTTGACCATCTCGATTTTGAGTACATTCTATGTACTAATGCTGCAGATGAAGAAAAACAGGAATATCTGTGCAGATCTGGCATTTACAACTGAAAGTATGCAGTTTGTCTGCCCATAAACCCACTGTGAACCTGCTGAATTAGATGCATGTTCATTTGTGGTGTTGCTTTCCTTTTATAATTGTAGTAATTAGCAGTGCCTGTTGACGTTTCCTCATAAACCAAAAAAATCTGGTGTGTAATTCTATTATGAAAAAAGGGAGGTCAAAAAATGTAAATATACAACGAATATAATGAAAATACACGTTAAACCAAATTGCAGTTAAATAATTTACTTAGCGAGCTGTTCTTAATTTTGTCTGAAGCTATGGCTGCAATAAATGATTATTTTTTTCATTATTCATTCCACATTTATAATCTATTGATTATTTTTTTCAATTAATCGATTAGTCATTTAATCTATAAAATGTAAAAAAAAAATGAAACATGCACATCATAGGTTCCCAGAGCCCAAATTGATGTCCTCAAAATTGCTTGTTTTATCTTACCAAGAGATCAAAACGGCAGAACCCGAGAATGAATGGCATTTTTGCTTGATATTTAATTTGAATAATTAATTGATTCTCACAATGTATGGCAGTTAGTCTTCTGTTAATCGACTAATCGATTAATCCTTTCAGCACTAACTAAAAGCACAAGCAACACCAAATGATCAAATGATTACTTTACAATTCAGACAGTGTCTTCTTTGCATCTTGTCACTGTTAAATATTGTGTATTTTTAAAGATACATTTCTGGCAATCAGTGTATTTTCCTATTTAGCAGGCTAAACATAGTAATAATATGCGAGTAATCAAAAAATGTTTGCCTACAACCTCCCTGTCTAGCTGAATAATTAGTACTACCACTATATTTACTGCCACCCAAAGATATGCTTAGAACATTTTCGAAATAATGTCAAAGGCAGATCTATTTTTTCCTTATAACAATTTTAAAAAGTACAGTTATTGAATGATTAAAACGTGTTTCTGATCATTTCTCCCTATGTGTCGTGGTAGCTGCTGAACCCAGAAGACGACCTCCATCCTGGGAAGATCAGGGACAGCAATCGCTCCACCCTATTGGCCACTATCCAGGAGCATGGCTACCCCACCATCAATCTGGGCATCGTGGGAGACAAGTAAGCCTTCATGTTTATAATACATTTGTCACACCTCCAATGCCAGAAAACTGCACTTATCTCCGCCAGGTGCGTCTGCAACGACCACTGCTGTAATGTTTGATTGAATGAATACAAACCACACTTAACCCCCCGTCTAGACCCCAAGCAATTCAGAAGCATTTTTCACTCACACGAAGATAAGCTTTCCTTTTAATCCATCCAGCTGCGTGCATCGGCTCCGTGCAGCTAACCTGCAGTTCACTGTGTAATGCTTCATGTTACTGTTAACTCTTCCTCTGAACAGATATAGTCAGACCTGCTGTGTGTGTAGTTCCTTTAGCTATTAGCTGTTAGCTCCCTTGGCCAAACACACAGCACAACCTGCTGCCCAGCAGCTGCTCACAGCAAACCAGCTCTCCTCCTCCCGACATGAGAAGACGCACTCCGTTATAGTAAGCGCTTGGTTCAGTTTGTCATTTGCTAAGCTCTTCATTAAACTCAACAGAAAAAAATACCTGTCTTTCAGCTGTTCCAACAAGCATCAACTCTGGTTTGGTTAAACACTTAATTCACTGAGTTAGATAAAAAATCAAATGTGCTGTACATGCTGTTTTCCCCTGCTGTATCTCTCTCCCGTCTGAGCAGCTGCTGAGCGTAAAGAGTAAAGAGTAGTGAGGAGTCAGCAGTCAATCACAGCACAAAACAGTCGGTTAACAACATGCTATCACAAAGTGTGAATCACTGTGACCACGAGAGGTCAAAATATATTTGGCAGTGGACAGACATGTAGACAGACACAGAGATGTACACACACTCACACACATGCAAACGGCCAAATAGATAAGCTCCTGACAGAGATAATAATAATGTTCATCATCCTTCTGTACTTCCCCCAAAACTAGCTCTCTAATATCCTTTTTCCTTCCATTATTTCCTCTTCTGTGAGTTGGTGGTTAACGACGTGTGTGTGTGTGTGTGTGTGTGTGTGTGTGTGTGTGTGTGTGTGTGTGTGTGTGTGTGTGTGTGTGTTTGTGTGTGCCCCACAGCCCCGATGACCTTCTCAACGCTCTAAATGAAGGCATCAGCCGAGCTGATGTCATCATCACCTCAGGAGGAGTGTCCATGGGAGAGAAGGTATGATTGCAGGACAAAAAATACACACATCCAATCATGGCATTGTCTTTTACTGACACCTTGTGGTGGACGGGGGGAATGACAGTCTTTATTTGAGAGTAAATTATGATAAAAACGCTAAAACTCAGATACGTATTACTTATTTGATTGTTTGGTTTTTATTTTAGTTTTGTATTCAACGTGATTATTTTCCTCCTCAGTATCCACACACATGCAAAAGTATTTTTAAACTCTACTATTTGGTGAAGGCTGGATGTATTGTTCTTTTGTATTTCAATGTCTTTTTTAGGACTACCTTAAGCAGGTGCTGGATATTGATCTTCATGCTCAGATCCATTTTGGTCGTGTTTTCATGAAACCAGGGTATGGCAACTTTTCACAGTTTAGTTAGCAAGCGCTTGGCAGACATTTTAAATAGATGTACATTTACACAGCAGTGTTGCATAAAATAGGAAAATATACTAAAATCTTGTTTTTCTTTTTTTTTAAGTCTCCCAACAACATTTGCCACCTTGGACATGGACGGTGCTCGCAAACTAATCTTTGCCCTCCCAGGTAGTGTGTGAAGTTGAGAGAAAGAGTGATTCACTCCGCTGTTTCTGAAGAACTGTTACTCATATATTTCTCTCTTTTTTTTCCTGTCGCTGTCCTCTCTCTCTCCGTCCGTCCGCCCTAGGAAACCCCGTTTCCGCTGTTGTCACCTGTAATCTTTTTGTCATCCCTGCCTTGAGGAAGATGCAGGGCATTTTGGACCCTAGGCCCACCATCATCAAAGCGAGGGTAGGATGCACAGGGCAACCAGGAAAGCCTGACTCTCTGGCCAAGACACACAAAGTCAAAGTTCACCATCTGTTGAGGCACTGGTGGTTACAAGAAGTGGGTTTTTTTTCTGTTAAATGACCAGACACAAGGTCTCCACAGATGTCAAAAAAGGTAGAAAGACCAGTCTTTGTATGCAGAAAGATCCTTTCTCTTCCTATGAACATGTGAGTGTAGATGCAACAAACTGCAACAGAGAAGACACATTACAATTGTACTTATGTTCCAGGGTGTATCATTGCAGTCTATTGCATCTTAACTCATGACTTAATACTATTTTCATCATCCGTTTGATACATATTTATGACCACCAAGTTTTGCTTTGACTTGGCAGAGGAAGCAATCACGACCACCGCTGACCTGAAAGCCTGCTCCCTGGTCATGAATATTCATAATTGTAGAGCAAAAAAAAAAAATCTTAATCATCTCAACAGCAGCCGATTGTGTCCCCAACTAGCATCATCAAGTAAGAGGTCTGGTCACTTGCCATCATGGGTACTGTCCAGGGAGCTATGTTACGTAATATGCTGTTATAGAGCAGTTAGAAATCAACTTGAATGCATTACTGCCACTTAGTGGTGGGACCAATGGCCGAGAAGCACAGAGGTAGCCGGATAATAGCCCTCAGCGGATGGCATCAGACCCAGGTCAAACTGGAAAAAACGTTGCCAATACAGTTTGAAGAGTATATTTAAAAAATGCAACAAATGTGTTTGGGTGGATAGATAGTCTTTTAACCAGGTTAATTATATTTTGTTGACTGATTGATTTTTGCCATTAGAAGATTTTTGCCATTAGCACAGTTACTGTGCTGCGTTCAAGTGCTGGAAAAAAAGGTTAGATATCAACAACTTCACTAATTCTGGCAGAAGATCAACCCTTTACCACATGCTAAACAAACATAAAATGCGTTAAAAGCTTTGTGGAGATTCTTTGGCACAAATTCACTCACTTCCAAGGTGCATGGAGGAGGCCTGTCATGCAGGTCACGAGTCCAAAGACAGTCTGCACTACGCTAAGAAGCTTGCAGAAATTTTAGCCTTTGTTGCTGTTATAATAGAAGGGTTTGCAACATCAGACAATAGAATGAGTGCCAGGATTCTCAGACATGATCTGCCAATTTAGTCTGCACTATATGAAAATGACTCTTCACAGTAAATCCATCTGGTGTTACAATTTTACTTTATTACAGATAAATTCCCACGGTGATGAAAATAACTTGTTGGCATACATCATTATAATTTGCGTTGTATGTTATTTCTCTAGTTGTCTTGTGATGTGAAGTTAGACCCTCGCCCTGAATACCACCGCTGCATTCTGACATGGCATCACCAGGAGCCTCTGCCGTGGGCACAGAGCACAGGTACCCGATCAACGCCTGAATCAGACTCTCAACTATTCACTGGTTGACAGCATAATTTATTAAATTTACAGGTCCCTGTCTACCAAGGAATCCAAAGATTCAAAAAAACTGATTTAGCTTCATGTAATAACTTTTAGGTCTACAGTTTTTCACAATAAGTCCATCAAATACTCAAAATAAACATACTGACTCACTGACTTGCAGTTACTTTATATGAACATGTCCCTAAAATGTTTTCCATGCAAATATTTTTGTTCATCTTTGGGATATTTTAAAGTTAATATCAGCCAGAGAAGAAAACGTTATTCAGGTAGCTCATATCTGGTAGAGAGGGCACCACATGTACCATGGGGGAGTCCTTTTGCTGCATCTTGTCTCATCTCTCTCCTCCCTATCTAATAAAGGCAAAATGGCCCCAAAAAATAATCTTGTGACAGTTGTAACCCCAGGAGGCCTTTATCAGGGTAGATTGATGACATCTGTTAGTCTATATACTGTACGTAGACACACTGGCAGATTATTCCACACCACAACCACCTTAGGTGCTCTGCATTTACTGATTTACACTGATTAGAGCAGCTGGCCACTGTAGTAATTTAATGTTAGCCATTTTGACAATGAAAAATATGAGAACAAACAGCCAATATAATCATTTTTATCATTTCATTTTGAAAAAAAACGTCCCAATTTCCTTCATGAGTTGGATTTTTATCTCAAATCTTTTGTCTTCTCACTGCTGCAGGGAACCAGGTGAGCAGCAGGCTGATGAGCATGCGCAGTGCTAACGGGCTCCTGATGCTACCTCCGAAAACAGAGCAATACGTGGAGCTGCACAAGGGCGAGGTGGTTGACGTCATGGTCATCGGCCGGCTATGATGTCATCACAGGGGGATGGAGCGTCGGCGTCATATAGCGAGGGTTGGAATGGGTGGTTCACGGTGCATGTCCACATATCATTGACTATTCTGTAATATGCAACGGCACAGCTAGTTTTTATTGATTTGGATAACGTTGAGGTATAGTCAACATCTTGATCACAACCTAGATACATATGAAAAAAATGAATTTAAAAAGATTATAGTATTTCAAACAAAGAAAATATAACTTTTAATGAAAAAAATCTAATTATAAAAAGAGATTTATTCTGTAATATATTATTATGATTATTCTTATTATTATTATCATTCTTCTTCTTATTATCATTATTATATTAAGGCAACTTCGTTCCTTTCATTGCAATTGCTTTGTGTGTTCAATGCTAGACCTTATCTATAGCAGTAGCATTTTAATAGACAGCTGTAGGTGCCTGCCAGGACAAAAAAAGAAAATTATTATTTTCTCATCTTTAGTGGAAAAAAATAATCAGTTTTTTGAAAATGAAGAAAACATTGAGGAAGACTCCAGATTTCCCATGGTGCTCAGCTAAAAAGGAAGAGGGGGCACATCAAGACCACTTCCTCTTTTGAGCGCCCATCAAGGTGACACTTCTGTTTTTCTCTCATTAGTATGCATCATAATGGCTTCACAAAGAGCTTTGCTTGTTGTTTATCTTGTGAGTCTTGTTTATGTGCGCAGTGCCAAATGCCTGGGCAGGGAAGAGGTGATGTTGGGATGGGGATGTGGGGGGGCACAACCCAGTCTGCCCAGACCCTGAAGCTTCCTTATATTCACGGTGACCGGGTGTAAACTTCGCCCCAAACCCCCCCGGGGGCGGGCTTAACCTGGGAAAAATAATCTTTTATTTGATCAACTATTTAAGAATAAAAAAAGAAATAAAAGAAGCAGCTTCTTTAAGTGCTGACAGCCTTTTTAACCAACTTCACAAAAAATGTACAGAAAAAATGAGAACCATATTGTACAGATATATGTGACCAGCACTCCTAAGGAAATTATTAAGCAATGAGGAGACATTGAACAACGCTGTACTATAACATTTTCTGTAATGATATGAAACTGATGAAAGAGACTAAGATAATAAAAATCCTTGATCATTATGTAAAAAAAGTTCTTGTTGGGTTTCCTTTTTTAATAAAATATATCGAAAGAAAAAATAGTGATTTTCTTCTTTGGTACATGTAAATGTTTGGTGGCTGGTAGCCTGAAGGTTTAGAGAAGTGCATGAATTATGAATGAATGAGTAATGTCTTACCTTCCATACCAATCACCGTCCAGGTCCATGTGGATACAGTTTCCAAATGTGAATGTGTTTAACTGCATTAATATTAAGGTTTTCTGAGATATACTGGGAAAAAAATCCCTTCTTTGAAGTAATGAACTCAAGTACTGTATTAAGTACGCTTTTGAAGTACTTGACTTGAATATTTTCATTTGATCCACTTAAACCTTCAGTTGTCTATGTTACTGAAGTAAATATTGTATCTTTTTACAAAAAATTCAATGATTTCCATCCTTTTTACAACCTCTTCCAAATGAAAAGCAGTGTGTTTGGCCCCCTGCCAGATTATTCTGTCTTCCAGTTACCTTCTAAACTCTTCACTTTGTTTCATTTAAAGTGTTGAATCTCAAAGATCTCTGTTTCGTTTTCTTTGATGGCACCTATGGCGATAAGCAGTAATTGCAGGTGTGTGTTTGGATCTCACTTCCCAGTGATCCAAACAGTGTCTGCAATATCACCCAGTTCCTAATACTGCAAAAACACCCTATTGTGTTACCTCATTCGGTAATAGCTAGTGACTTACAGACATTTTTTTCAAAGGAAAAATAACTGTTCTTGCCCGAAAGCGGTCAAATCGTCCAATATTTCACAAAAAGAGATTTGTGTGAAGGGGACCCGATCCATAAATGGAGGATCCCTACACTTATTGGTTGCAGCTAATTTTAAGTACTACTATTGCAGAACAAGTAGACATACTATATTGAGTATATTTTGACAATCATTATTTTCTTAAGCTTCTGAGTACTTCATTCACTGCTGCTTATTAGATGAACAAAGAAAAAACAGCTGCAATTAAATGAAACCCTGCAAAGCAAAGGGGATTTTAACTGTCTTTCTTTCTAGGAAGGTAAGTATTTAAGAAACGGGAACTGGCAGGAGAGAGCCTAATGAGGAAAGGAGGTTAAGCACAGAGGTGTCAGAAAGGATTAACCTAATAGAAAATACAGCAGGAAAAAGGCAGCTTCAGGCTTTGGTGTAGATATTTCTGAGGCTCTATGAGATTAGACAGTTTCTGTTCTGCTCTGCAAGGTGAAATGACAGTAGATCCCATTAGTTGGTGATGATTAATAGTGCTGTGAAGAGAACTTATTTCAATTATTCTGTGAATGGGTGGAATGTAAATGGATCAGTGTGGCGATGACTGGACAGAATAACGGAAAATACTCTATAACGCCAAATGCAATAAGTGTATTTTATTTGCAGGATACAGAGACAAAACAAGTTTTCGAAGCATTTCCTCTCTGAGTTGTCAATCGGATGCAGTATAAATGACCAGTGTCGTTAAGTAACAGTAAAAGTAGGCTAATTTCTTCAGGCAAACATACAGAAGCAGTATCAAGAAAATGTACATAAACGTACAAAAGCATAAGACCACTCCTTATGTAAACATTACTGATGCATTAAGCACCATTTTAACTTTGTATACTTTGTGCTCTTTCCACTCAAACAATACAAGCTAGATAAACATTGTTAAAACCCACAGCACTTCCTTAAAATCACATATGTTAAGTTAAAAATTATGAAAGAATTGAATTAAAAAAATATTTCCATGTGATGGAATAGTCAGCTCCAGCTACAAAAAACATTTGGGTTTGAATATTTAATATAGTTAAAATATCATAAAGCTAAGAGCTGAAAAAAGCTAATACAGAACACATATGACATTAAGCCTGCAACCACTGATTGTGTTCACTGTGGGGGCAGTTGGAACTAGTTGTGATCACAGCATTGACAAATGATAAAGTTTTTAGTTGATATAGCAAACATTATGTACACATCCAGCTGATAATGAGCAATATTATGATTCATTTAGGGTTGTGTTTTCTGGCTACCTGGTCCCATATTCACTCTTTTTTAGCTCTGTTTTCAATGTCTATTAGCTGAGGGAAGTATATGGCTCATTAGCTGTTAAATGTTCCACTGTTTCACTCAAAACCACTAAATTGAACTTCATGATGGAAAACGTAGTCAGCATGGTTTATTCTCTGAGAACATTCATGTGGACAACATTTCATAGCAATTCATCCATTAGCTGTTGAGGTACTTTAGTTTAGTTTACATAGCTATCCAGAGAGCTACACTGCTAGCATGGATAAAAACCTTCTTATATCCAATACATTATATTAACAAAAAATATTTTATATCAGTTTCTAAAAGAACGGCCTTCATAAACATTGTTATTTCGCTGTCTTTCTTCGACAGGAGTCAAATGCGGTTGTCTCTGGAGTCAGTTTATAAGCTACAAAAGGCACCTCCTATTTCTGACAATTTACAATTAAATTGGATTTTCTTTAACAGTTAAAATGGTTGTGAAATAAAAGAGCAGGCCACACGTCCCAAGTGAGGTACGGAAAACTTAAACTCATGACTGTACAGAAGACTTTGGTCTGAAAAACTTTAAACTTGTTCTGGTTTTGCCCTAAGTTCCACATTAAATATGTGTGTGTAAGCAACATTTGTGTTGATGGGGCTTATAACATTGGTAAATATACTTATTCACTTTCCACCACAGGCTAACAGTGAGCATATACCATGCAGATTATAGTCAAACCCTTCAATATTCTGTAACTCTGTTACATTGTTCATTCAGTACACATGACGTCTATTGCTTCTGTCCATCCAGGGAGAGGGATCCTCCTCTCGCTCTCCCGGAGGTTTCTTCCTTATTTCCCTGTGAAAGGGTTCTTTTCATTTTTTTGGGGGAGTCTTTCCTGATCCGATGTGAGGTCCCGGGACAGGGATGTCGTATATGTACAGATTGTACAGTAAAGCCCTCCGAGGCAAATTTGTGATTTTGGGCTATACAAAATAAACTGAATTGAATTGAATTGAAATGGGCCATTCTGAATGATGTTTACTACTTTTTTAGTACTTTATATTGATGTAGTATGCTAAGAATAGTAATCAATTTATGCATCTCATACTGCATTGTATTTCTTAAACTGCACTGCAACTTTTATTCTATTTTTTTATGTTTTAAAATGAATGTTCTTTATTGTTTTTAAATATTTTTTTCTTCTGCATTATGTTTTGATGCTTTTAATGGTTTTATATGACGCACTTTGAATCGCCTTGTTGTTGAAATGTGCTATACAAATAAACTGCTCTTACCTTGCCTTACTGTTTAGGTAGTTCTACATGACTAAGTACAGTTTTTTTTTATATATTGTGATATTGTTTTTATTTATTTATAATCTTTGAAGTAGGCCTATTGGTTGCAATGTGGTCATTATCATAGTGGACTGTATGGTCATGACGTGTCTGGCCGTCGGGGGGCGCTATGGAGCCGCAGTGTTGCCAAGGAGACGACTCAAAACACCAGGCTCAGCAATGGCCACAAGTGTCCCGAGCGTGGGGTCCCGACTGAGCCTGGACCAAAGTCACTGAGGCGGCTGAGCGCGAGCCCGTGAAGACTGAGGACAGACCTGGCGCTTTTCCTGACCGTCCGTGTGTGAATAAAACACACATAACCAGAGTTGGAGGATGAAGAAGTGACCACTTCTTCCCGAAACCCGTTCAGTGGTGTTTATCTGAAGTGGTGAGTAAACGCAGTGAGTTACGGGACGGCTAACGGTACCGGGAAGCTACGCAGTTAGCGGTGCCGGGGCTGCTAAGCTAAACGGGTTGCTGTTGTTAATACAAGTTTAACAATTCACCGAAGAACGAACAGCAGTGTGTTTACTAATTACATGTGTGTCCGCTGTTGCTGCTGTGACTTAATGTGCTTTCATTGCACGAGACATAGCGGTTATATCTATTTCTACACAATAGGAAAGACTGTAATTCCCTCTGTGACTCTGTCTAATGTTGCCTTAAGTTAACCTGACCTCAAGCCGAGCCAGCTAACGCTAGTTTTTAAAACAAGATGACTGACGAATGAGACTGTTGTTCTATTTTCACACTCAACATTTATGCACGTAGCTAATTACAGCAGAGTAATGGTGGTGGAGGGTAAACCAACCGAAGCTCACTTTACGTTAACTATCTATCATTTACGTTACTTTTAGTGATACACCGTTACTTGTATGATAGTAGCTGAACAAATTACTACTACTACTACTACTACTACTACTACTACACCGTAGGAGCGGTACTTGTTTGTCATATATACAAGTAAAGTTACTTAATGGGGGGATTTTTGATCTGGTAAAGTCTACCATTGGTAAGAAATAGAGAGAAGCCTCCAGTAATGCTGTTATGACACAACCAGGAGGATATTTCAACTATTAGCATGAAGGGTTTATTTGTTCTGTCTTTGTCCATAACTTGCTATGTATGTGTCTCTGTGTTCAACAGATTGTGAAAACAAATCTCCCACTGGGACAATATAATAAAATCTTAGTTTGAAGGAAATTGCATTAGGACATCACATGAGAGTCACATTGAGGTGCATTACAAGATTGTATTGAGATGTGTTTGTGAATAGTCTTGACAAGAATGCTTATATTAAGTATGCCAGCATAGGACATGCTATAATGTCATAATTAACAGCATATTCCAGGTCTTTCAACCACATCTCCTTGAGCCTTAGTGAATACGTACCACTGGAGTGGTTTTCTACACGCATTGTTTCGCATACAAGTCAATCAGAGGAATACTGTTATCACTGTTATCAGAGGAATGTCACACATTTCCTTCGGGGGACTTTATAATCTGTACAACATACTCTGTCCTTGGACCCTGGCTTTAGATGAGTTAAAACATAACCCCTCCAAAAAACCGAGAACATCTGGTGAGGGATCCCTCTCTGAGGGACAGGCAAGCAATTTATGTCATGTCTACAGAATAAACAGCATAGTGAAATTACAACTCGGGAGGATATTCTAGCACCATTACTCATAAAACAAGTATTTTATATTTTTGGTCATTTTATATGTTTGGTCATCCAGTGTCAACTCACCCTTTTCAGTTAATGGCCTTGCAGATATGAGCTTGAGTGTTACTGTGTAATTTTAAATCACATGACAAGATTAGCTCTTGTTTAATTTTGCAGAAATACATCAACATCCCTGTAATATTTGAAACTTGCTCCACATAGCTTACGGACACCAAACTGTTCGTATTGCGTCGTTTGTTTATGTCTAGGTGGGCGTGTGCACTTCCATTCATTATCATTTCTCGACACAAGTCCCTTCTGTCTCTCCCTTCCCTGCATCCCTCCCAGTGCTGTTGTGGCCACTGAGCTAGACTAGGGCATGAGATCCCAGGCTTAATTAAGCCCACAGGAACAGATGGCCCGCTGGCAGTCTCTGCTGTTTGTCAGTCGTACACCGCCACTTTAAACGTAGCTAAATGCTTCCGCAGGGGAGGGGTTCAGGAGCTTGGTCCAAGAGCTGGGGGATAGACCTGCCAAATGTAATTAGCTGTGGGAAGTAGGTAGAAGAGGGGGAGGGCTGCCATTAGGTAGCAGGTGGCTTTTGTGTATGACTGACTATATGACAAGTGGCTTTTGGTGACAAAGCCATGTTTGTCCTTTTGGTACTTGAGGTTTTTGTGTCATCCACACAGAACGATGTGCTGGAATGTTAGACCTAAGTAGTAGTAATAAGGGCAAACATGTAAATTATCTTTTTCACCATTCTGGTTCCAGGAAATATGCAAACAGGTGTGTTGAGCTGACAATGTATTTAAGTCATAGCAGGAGGTTTGGCGAAAGAGAGCAGTACCTAAGCCTCTGCATGGTATTTAAACTAAAGCTAATGTCATTATGTGAAAAATTAAGCCAAGCTTTCTACATATCTTTATTTTTGGCCTGCATATTACACTTTCACTCCTCATGGTTCACAAACTGAACTAACATTGACTCCAAGTGAATATCTCTCATTTACTACCAAATTTGCAAATCCAGATTAATACACAAATATTCCTTAAATAGATTATAAGAGGAAACCTTAAATATATTATAATCCATTTTAATCACAACAAGGAGAGATCAGTAGCCTAGTAGTTGTATGTTAAGCGTCACAATTCAAATGCAGTTTTTCTGTGTCGGCTACAGATGGATATTTTGATTAAGCTG
Organism: Taurulus bubalis; assembly: GCF_910589615.1. Lineage (NCBI taxonomy): Eukaryota > Metazoa > Chordata > Actinopteri > Perciformes > Cottidae > Taurulus > Taurulus bubalis. The sequence goes on along the minus strand of NC_136591.1, from coordinate 29,546,069 downwards.
CTCATGAGGACGGGGCAGTCGGGGACAGGTGTAACCAAGTAACTGGCTGAATGATGTTGAACTGAAGGGATTTTAGGTGACTGAGGCCAGAGAGCTTTCCATGTTAGGAGTTAGATTAGTGGTGTGATAGTTGAGAGGAGGTAGGAGTAAAGTTGTCCCCTATGCATTAGAGCTGGTCGATAGGCCCACATCTTTGATCTATCTAGGTAATTTAATATCTAAATAATGACATATATTATGTTTTCTGGTAATTCAATTAATAAATATGAAATAACTATATGGTTCTGTATACTTTGGTGTGGACTAAATATCTGACGAAGGAAAAATAATTTGCAAAATAATCAGAATTTCTGATAAATTTGAGTTAGAATATACTTATTATTATCAATTTAGACTACTTAATTATGTATCACGATTTATGATTTTAATCATAATACGATTCCATTGACAGACTCATCGTTGCCCAGCTCTAGTATACATGTTATAGCAACACAAGAGACAGGCCTTAAAAAAAGTAAGAAAAGCCATTTAAAATAGTAACATTTAAAGAAAAGCTATATGCATGTATTATAATGTATATTGTCATTTATGATGATGTTTATGGCTTTCTCTGCAAACAAAAATATAAATAAAGTACATATTTAGAAAATTAAAACAAACTCAGATTTACCCTTCAATGCCTTTAAAAGTATAACAGAAAAGAGAATATGATTGTAACCAGAGATCCAGGGTTCTGTATTATATTTTCGGTGTTGTCAATTAAGCCATCAATCACTCAGAGCAACAGCCAAACTGGTGTGCATCTTTTTTTGACGATGGTATCATCCACCTTTCCACCTTTCACTGTGGCTGGTGGATTCCACAATCTACCAGCAACTCAATAGATTACTATTGTGTGCCATTAGAAAAATACCTGCCTTTATTTACCATGCAAACACTTATATAAAGTAAATTAAAAATACTTAAGATAACAAAGTAAATACATTTTAACTCTCTGTTTGTATTTCAGGATGACCGATCACAGAACGAACATAAAGGATATCCTCCACTGTCATGCTATGGCCTCTGTTTTGAGCAGTGCCTCACATTAATCCGGCAGAGCTCAGTAAACACTGCGGTGGTATGAGCTATATGCTGCTGCAGCAGGAATGATCATGTCCCACATGAACGGCTATGTGCAAGAGGCCTCTGGTCAGGCCAAGAACCACAGGGAGAGGGCAGTGGACTGTCCAGGGGACGAAAGCTGCCTCGTGAAATCCCCACACTGCAGTGCCCACATGGAGAGGATTCAGCACTACCAGGAAGAGCTCAAGAAGAGGAGAGAGGAGGACACCAGGGGGAAGCATGACATCGACCCCAATGCTTCACTGAGACTCAAGAAGTTGTCACAAAACCCCAAGGTGGGCATTGACAATCCCACCTTTGAGGGAAAGGAAAATGCCATCAAAGACACATTCTCCCAGGATCCTGTAGCGGGTGAGTTGAGAGGAGGAGGGCAGTAAGGGTTCGAAGGTCTTTACTGTGGTCTAAAAGGGTGGAAGGAGGAAAGAAGGCCACAAAGGAGGAGAGCAACCTAGACCTCAGAGAACACTAGGGAGTAAAAGAAAACAAAAGGAGTAAAACAATCACTAATGAGGGCACAGAGCAGAGGGTCGTAGTGGAGGAGGGTTATGTGCATTTCCACTGGTTAGGGACTTGGTCCTGTTGCCACAGGAAAATAACATTTCTCATTCATTATTTTAATTATGTTTTTTTTTTATTATTTCATGTGCACAACTCATCAATGTGTGAAAATAAATTGATTACTCAAATTAAATGAAGAAAGATGGATGGGCTCATTATTAAATCAGTCACTTTTACATAAATAGTTGAATTTGGTTTGTTCGTCAGCAGGATTAATGAAAAAAACATTGGACCCATTTTCATGAAACGGTGGAAGGGTGTAGCATGGGCCAAGGAAGAACCCATTACATTTTTTAGCGGCTATGAATCAAAGGGCAGAAACACACATTGTTTTCTTCCGTTTCTTGTAAAGACAATGACGTCTCAAATGCACAGTTTAGTTTTGCATTACATGTTTGACACACCTGTTGGAAAGGTGTGGGCAGTGAGGTAGAACCTGGGTGACTCAACCGCCTGTATCCAGTCTCAATAGACTAAATATGTTTCCGCCTCCCAGAGTCATCAAAAACTCTTCATTAAATTCTTAAATATGGAGGTCTGCATATTACACAAAGCTCGTTTCTCTGAGAAATAACAGACGGCTTAAACCTTAATTTGCAAAGGCACACACATAACTCTTATCATTTTGACTATTGTTGAGTTACGAGATGGAAGACATGTCCCTGTGTTTCTCTGTGTTCCCTCATTGTCTCTGCCTCTTGCTCAGAACTGGTGGAGTTGTTGCAGGCTCTGAAGTGGGCGCACCACTGTCTGGCGGATACGCAGAGCCAGCAGGATGTGGAGCTGATAGTGCAGCTCCTTGCCATGGAGGACTTCAAGAATGCCTACTCCATCTACATTGCTGTATCCCAGCAGATGACCAGAGTCATTCCCACCTCACCCCTCACAGCACAAGCAGAAGATCTCTGCCAGGAGGTACCCACAATGCTCATTTTGACACAACTGAAAACACACATTTTGTGAAAGCACTTTGACTTTGCTGCAGTGTTAAAAGTTCTGGAAAAGCTCAAAAGTAGCCTTGCTATCGGTTCATGTTCACGTAATTCATACTGCGGCATCTTAAAGTTTGTACATGTAGTTGGTTTTAGTGTCAACAGCTCCAGGAGAAGCTGAATCGGGGAAAATAGACTAACTTGTACCCAGAGGAAAGAATAACTCACTTAACATTTTAGACATATTTTAAGCATGCCACAAAATCTATTCTGTAGCTCATGAGACTAGCAGTAGTAGAGTAGTAAGAGGGGGCAGTTTGTGCATACAGGCATAAACGTGCTTAGATGGTGTTTGGCAATTTGTGTTTTGGACCACATTAAGCCTTTTTTTTACCTATGTGGGTGAAGTATCTGAACAAACTCAATGAAGCATGAAAATGAAGCATTTGCTTGTGGTGATGATTAATTCAACAAAGCTGCACAAAAGACAGCCATGCCAGTCTGAATAATTATGAAATGTAAATTGTTAACAAGGTGAGTGAAAACAAAAATTAGACATTTGTTGGATCCTGGCCATGCATGAAAATTGAGTGTGCTGGGAATTGAAAAGAGGCAGAAGGAAGAGAAATTCATATTGGAGATTAGGGCGAATAGAGGGTGAGAAAAGAAGGCATAAACTAATGTGTAAATACATGGTTGGGAAATAAACTGCGTAAAACAGCATGGGCCTTTCACACAGAACTGTACCACTGTGCCCTGTAACCCATTATTTCCAATAGCTTGCGCGTCTCCTCGACAGCTTGATGACGAACGCAGCGCAGACCGTGTCCTAAATGAAAGACGGTTCACAGTATATTTTATTTGATTCCCTTGTCCACCTATTGCTGTTTCCTATGACAGTGCTGACTCCTGAGCCTTGGTACATAGATCAGGAAACCATCTCAGTATTCAGGTTTGAGTCCTAGGGAACGTGCCACACTTTCCAAAACACAAGCCGCTGAAGCAAAGTGACAGTAATTGACTTGTGTCCCTGTGGAGCCGAGCCGCTGCACGCTGACTGTTCAGATGCAGCCGCAGTCACACGGCGCTCAGTCACAGACAGAAATTGCGATAGGGATTTCTATGAATTAGGTAGAAGCTCTATACAACATCAACAGGCTACACTCACAAAGGGCACTTCATTGGGATAAGTGTCAACTTTTGATTTGTGTAACGTGTAAGAATGTAATACAGGCTTTTCAGCGCAGTCAGACTGGTGCAGTGGGATTTTCAGCTGATGGCGAGATGTGTAAGAGTCAACCTTGTTTTGACGAAACAGGCTGCTCGAGTTCATTCAAAGAACACCAAGCAGTACGGCTACAGAATTTGTATTTCAGTCTTGACAGGAGTGGTTTGAAGATAGAGGGGCTGGGTTAGATGATCTGTTTCTCACACACACACACACACACACACACACACACACACACACACACACACACACACACACACACACACACACACACACACACAGCACGTTGTCTTCCTGCGTACAGTAAATCAGTTTGTGCTCTCACCCACCAGGCACAGCTCCCGAAGTGCTTAACAACACGTAATAGTTTGAGCTGCAGTGTGTCTAAACTAAGTGGCTGTGCTGTGTGACACTCAGATTGGCTGTTGGGTAAACTAATCTCCCAGCAGCCCTTGGTGCTGGCTGAGCGCTGCAGCACATCACAGGAACGAGGGCAGGATCTAGGCGGCTAGAAAAAGAAACTCCAGCAGCTTACAGCAGCGTGGGAGGCACAGCGCTGCTGGGGGAGGCAGGGGGATAGTGCGTCACCTTGTTAGTGAGGGTTTGATTAGTGTAATGGATGAACTAAGCTCCAAACAGGCGATGAAGAGGAAGAGGCAGAAAAACGGAGTATAAGAACACCAAAATGCCTTCTGTTATGATGCAATACACAGTCCAGGCAAGAGTCAAATGATTAAAATAGAGCTGTGTAACAGAGGAGAAGAGGAAAAAAGGGAAAACATGAGTGGTCTGAAAAGCCATGGAAGAAAAGAGAAAGTTGTTCTATAAGATTACTAGAATAGGTATTGGCCTCGCAACTATGAAATATGCTCTTCTCAAGCTCATACATAATTATCAATAATGTTGGGTGTAAGCATCAGAAATTAAAACCTGTTGGAAAGCGTTAATGTCAGCGAGACGCTAAACACATGAAAAAGGTACCCAGACCAAGCAAGAGACACAAGTAAAATGTGAAAATATAGTTTATGCTAATTGAAGAACCTGTTATAGGATTAGAAAACAATGCATGTAAATCACTCATGAGGTTTCTGTGTGTTTTGTGTTTGAGATATTGTAACACAAATGGAACTGAGATATGATGTGTAAAATGTTGACCGCCTCCCCTGAAGTGTGTGCTATTGAAGGGATCGTTGAGTCACTAAAATCCAAAGAATGCCTCCGCTAGGTGGAATTAGTGTATTCAGAAGTGAAGACTTGAGACCCATGGCTTAGCGCCAGGTAACGATAGAAAATAATTAGTTTGTACAACGTCTTGTTTCACCATGTCGGGATTCAAAAGCGTTTGTACCCGTTCCAAATGGCCACACTGACCGACGGCTGTAAGACGGCCATCATAGGAAAAGATGATGTCACGGTCATCGCTAAATACGGGGATACGCATGGGAAAAGAGAGCTTGAGAGAGACGTTCAAGGCCGTGTGTGTGTGTGTGTGTGTGTGTGTGTGTGTGTGTGTGTGTGTGTGTGTGTGTGTGTGTGTGTGTGTGTGTGTCCGGTTGTCGGTTCTGGCAAGTTACAGAAGTTATCGGATACACTCGGTTTCACAAGCTATGTCTGGCAGCTTTCGACTCAAATCTGACTCAAGTCACAGTTTTACTTTGTTTTCTTAATGTTTAAGAAAAAATTAAGAGATTAGAGATTTTGATGGTAGTTTTGATTATAGAAATAAAAGGGTCTAAATTGGTACGACGCACTTTTATTTTGTTCTTGACTTTTCTCGGTCGCCCTGTGTATCTCTGTGAGTGTTACGTACCTCACTGTAGGTCTGTGTCTGTGTTGCTGTTCAGGTCCAGAGGATTCTCCAGTCCAGCCAACATAAGGAGGGTTTGGAGCTCACGGCTCTGCTCACCAATCCTCATCTCCAGGTCAGATGTCAGCTCCTCAGCCGTGATTCATATTCATAACCAATTACAGTGCCTTATAGACTAACTCATTTTTTATTTATTTAATATCCAGATCATTTGAATACTGGAAATATAATTATTGTTATACTGTACTTGGTCCAATAGGGTAATTGTTTCTCTTGCTACTTCAACCGTGATGTCAAACGACGTCAAGATTAAGTATATAATCTATTATAAAAGGGCAGAATGGCATTTACTTGCGAACCAGTTCAAAGGCAAATGGAGGACAGTTTTTCTTTACGACCTTGTATTATTATACATAATGAGTTAAAAGGCAGATTAAATGACAGATCGCTCCATCGTGATGCTGTGGCAGGACGGCTGCCTGTTACAGAGATGAAATCTTTTATGACAAATTAGTTTGATCTTTTATTATTAGTTGTTATTTTTGTCAAGGTCAGCTAGTGTGTTTTGTTCCAAAGATTGATCTTGTGGGTGACTCAGGAAGAACATTATGTAAATCAGGTTGTAATGCAGGCCGGCTCTCTTGGTAATAAAAAAGGCATGATTGGTGCGTTCTTTGCAGCAGAGTGCATGCCAATTTATTTGAAATTGATTAAGAAAAAGAGATCTTAAAAAAACTGCAAAAGATCCTGCTGATCTGCATGTTATGTGTATTTGTGTTGAAGACGCTCTGTAGCTTTGGTGCAATTTCTCGTCAATGAGTTGTTTCGTTTTTATGAAGGAAATCCCTTTAACCTTTGTATAAGGTTGACTTTTGTGAATGCATAGGTCAGAATTATTAAATGTTATTTGAGGTTCAATTGTCATACAAATTATCATTTGATTGTCTTTTCTGATAATATAATGCCACACAGTGGTGCTGTTGTCTTTGCTTTTGCAACTAAACCTAAATCCATGTTGTTAAATTCAATGGAATCATTGGCAAAAAGATTACCAATTCATCTTTATATAGTTTGCTATAATACACCTTTCGCTCTACTTCACAGATTTGTTTGTGAATTATCTAATTATAAGAGCTGGATGCAAGCGACAACTACGTTTCTACTACATTTATTGGAAAAGAGTTGGTAACCCTGGGCCGGGGTTTGGTTGCTAGTTTCTCAAGATTACCAACCCTACATTGAATTCACTTTCTATTTGTTGCCGCTTTTGTAACGTTGGCTTTAAATTCCCTTTGTTGTGGAATCCAACAATTATGCAAAATAATCGCAGTCAGCTCAAATAATTAATTATGATTATGAAATAATTGGCACGGTGGATGCTTCTCTTAAATACGGTAATGTTGCCAGACAGTAACTACATGTAACTGGATCAAATTATGTTATTACATGATGATTATTAAAACATAAAGCTCAACAATAAAAAAACATAACCTGAAGTAAAAAAGTTGACTATTCAAAGGTGGTCCTATAACTTCTAATCTTTAGTTATGAGCAAGATTAGTGGGAGGTTGTGGGAGGCCCTCTGCTTAGAGAGATGATGTATGTCTCTTTGTCCACTCGTTTAGACATCTAGCATGATGACAGTTTATCCAGATCCAATTTGCCTGTCGTGCATTGCTCTTAATCTTTGTCCCAATGACTTTGATAAGCAGTGGTGTTTTCTTTTTAGTCGGCCTAGGTAACGTAGTTTTCACCTGTCCTGTTCTGTAAAGAGACAGTGTTGTTCTTTCCTGTTTCCTGTGTGTCTCTTCAGTGAAACGTGAAGACAAGAGAAGAATCAAACAGATATTCCAAATTGCATTGCTTTGAAGTAGCTTGAACTGCCAATGCTCTACATTTGTCAGTTCAAGCTTCAGTCATTCTTCTGTACAAAGAAATGTCACCACATTATCAGACATTATCATCCATTAGAGATGCAGTGAGGTGAGAGAAGACCTCAGGTGGATGATGCTGCTGGGATTTTACAGTTCAGGGTTCTGATTTTTGGCCTACATGACTTTGAACTACGCATCTCTCTCATTGCCCTGTTAAACCCTCCACTGAGCTGGATCCATGTAGCCGGCGGGGGCAATATGATGTGATGTGAGCCTGCCTTGTGGCGGAGGAAGTGGAACAGATTATGTTGTTCTCTGCGGGGAGCAGAGGCTCACATGAGTCACCCTGTAGTGTGTACAGGTAAACAACCTCATACCCAAAACTGATGGACAGGTACATGTGTAAGAAGTATAGGCTTCATTTAATTGTTTTCGTCCTTAGAAATAAGGGTTCTTACTGAAAGGCTGATGTTCTACCGAGAACCATTTCTCTTTGAAGAACCCTTTTTGGAATAAATGTTTTTTCAAGCGGTGTGTCTTTTAAATCCAATCTGACACTCAACACTAAAATGAGAGCAATGATGTTCGAAAACACAGCGCATTTTTTTAAATGTCTCTATAAATGAATGAACAGGTGCTGAATTAAATTTAAAAAATCTTTCCTTTTGTACACTTTTCCTAGTTCTAATGCAAAATAGCTTGTGAGGAGACTTCTTTACGAACAGTTAAAAGCATGGGTGTTAAAAGATCCTCCCAGCCCAAACAACCCAAAAACTGTGATTGTGAATCCTGATTAATGTATATTGCACTGCATCTCATCAGCCCCGGTTCTTTAGCAACAAAGGTGGGTTCTAGTGAGCACTCTTGGAAGGTGAAACGGTGCTGGATTGGACGTCCAGAAAGGGTTCCGTGCAGGATTCTCAGTAGAACCTCTCGTAGGAGGTTTTGGTTGAGATCTCTAGGTGTAAATCTTTATGTTGGGTTCCAGGTAGAAGCCACTTAAAGGGTTCCAGATGGAACCTTAAAATCGTCTATCGGGAACCCAAAATGGTTCTAGTTAGCACCCGTATTTCTAAGAGTGCAGAACACTGTTTCTTCGCCAGCGCAGGAGCCAACGGTGTTTGATGATTGATGGCGGTAGATCCTGACTGTTAAACGAAGGTGGAGATTAAGACGGATTGTGTGTGTGCCAAAGCTTAGCCCGGCCTCTGCTCTCTTAGGTCCCCTCTGCTGCAGGATAGAGAAACTAATTTAGAACGACGGTTATTAATTGTGAGGCTCAGAGCGCTTGTCACTTTAAATGAAGTGAAGGAGCCATCTCTGTATTATTTCTGGTGGGTTTGCTGACTGGTCTTGTTAAAAAAAGATGGGTTTTAGGAAGGCTTCTGGTAGCAGCTGCATGTTTAAGGAAATGGTTTTAGAACTTTCTGTGGTATCTTCTTTTTCATCCGTTAACACTGACAAGTTCGAAATACTCAATAATCGTTTGTGATGTTGTAAACTATGCTACATGATTGATGATCACTTTATTTCCATACCAACCATAGTTGCTATAAAGGACAACATCTATACAGACACACAATCAGAAGCCATTCATGCATTCATTCGCTGCCTCCTTCTTTATTTTCCTGTCTGTGTTTCTGTCAATTATGTATCTTTAAAACCTTTGTGTGTCTGAACTGTTTGTCTCTATGTGTTTCTCTGTGTTTGTTTAATGTGGCAGGCACTGATGCAGGCTCATGACACTGTGGCAGGGCAGGAAATAGCAGAAGAAAATACTCAGTACATTGGAGAGACGGTTAAACTGGTGCGGCTGGAGAAGGCCCGTGACACTCCACTGGTGAGACGCCATCGAACACTACTCTCTGTTATTGCTGTGCACATACAGTATTCTTTGTATATTTCTTCACAGCTGCACAGACAAAACAAGGACAGTTGTTACAAATCAAAAAACAAAATTGGTACTTTATGTAACTATGCTGTTCACTGTATGTTACATATTTATTTTTATTCAAACTGTTGCCTCTCTTTCTGCTTGTAGATGTGTATTTCTATGTTCACTGTTATTCGAGAGAATATTCTGGATTTAATTTGTGTGCATGTGTGTGGCCATCAGGGTGCAACAGTGCGCAATGACATGGACAGTGTGCTGGTGAGTCGTGTGGTGAAAGGTGGAGCAGCAGAGAAGAGCGGCCTTCTCAGTGAGGGAGATGAGATCCTGGAGATCAACGGGATATCCATTCGTGGGAAGCACGTCAATGAAGTCCATGACTTACTGGTGAGGACCAGAAGTTATCCGGTGTACAGCTTTATTATAGCGTACATATGGATGCTTCAAATATCTTGATATTGAAAATGATATACATTTTATACTATTAAAGGCATGTATTCATAAAGTGTTCCTCCATAGCTGGGGACATTATATTTTACCCACAAAGCATATCCACCTCTAGATTAATGTTAGTTAATTTGACAAACATGTATATTAGGTGGTTGTTGATGGTGTTTGTGGGCTTCACTCTCAGTACTTTTTTTCTTATATACAATTTAGACACAAACAATAAATGCATTTATTTCTGGAAAAATTGCATAGCAGTAAAACAGTTCTAAAAATACATACAGTAAAAAATGTAATTTAATGGAAATGTGATCCCTGTCATGTTTAATTCATTGCTTCTCATCCTTTCCATCAGCAACAAATGCAAGGCACTCTGACCTTCCTCCTCATCCCGAGCTCTCAGATTAAACCTGCCGCACACAGACAGACTGTGGTAAGTATCTAATGATGTGAGTGTGTGCGTGTGTGAGAACATCTCTTTGCATGCATGCAACACCAACCTTGACGCTGTAATCCCCCATCCCCAGATGCACGTACGAGCTTACTTTGACTACGACCCCTCCGATGACCCTTTTGTGCCGTGTCGGGAGCTGGGCCTGTCCTTCCACAAGGGAGACATCCTCCATGTCATCAGCCAGGATGACCCCAACTGGTGGCAGGCCTACAGGGACGGAGATGAGGACAACCAGCCTCTGGCTGGACTCATTCCAGGTAGGGATCAGACCAGGGCTGAACACCAATATTCAGCATGTTTATAGATAATATATACAAATTTAGTTTATTGCTTCACAAGGGCAGATAACAGCTGCAAGGACAAATTGCGACCAAAATACAAAAAAATGAATCTGCTGGTATGGTAAATTGTTTGTTTATGTATTAATATGTTTTGTTTAATCACTACATTACTACTACAACACATTGTATCAAAACTAAAACGCATATGGTAAGTCTACTTACAATGCAAACAGCTGTATATTTTATAACCTGCACTATGAGTAATAACAAACCTGGAACTACTATCCTGGCAGGAAACACCACCCATCTGGCACACCAAGCAGATTAAAACAAACACCTAAGAATTATTTGCGATTACTCTCTGACCCATGTCTGTTGTGACTGAAAGAAAATGAGGTTAAGTAGTGGAAATGGAAAGCGGGGCCTGCTTGTGCCTTTTCCTCAACACGTCTGGAAACACAAGGAGGATTATGAAAAACAGTTCCAGGCCTAGAAAAGCTTGTTGGTATTTTTTGCAGTTTTCTGTTCCTGCGTGTAGTTGTCCATAAGCTGTCTATACAGACGTTTCAATGAACACCAACCAAAATGTTCAAATCTGTAAATTATTCTATTCATATGGGCTTTTTAAATTGAAAATACACTGGATTTGTGTATCTATATTTACAGAGTTAGAGAGCTGATCTGCATGTCCTTCCTTTTCACTTTTTCAGGAAAAAGTTTCCAGCAACAGAGAGAGACCTTGAAGAAAACTATAACAGACAGTAGTCAAGAGCACCAAGGTACGCGTAAAATATGTAAACACACAATATGTGGTGAGAAAATACAAGATATAATTTGCAAACATTTTGCTTCCACCCTGACTGGCATGAAAATAGCGTTTGTGGTGTCTAGAAGGTGGTAACAAAGTGAACTGATACAACCCATTTTAAAGCAAATATTTTTGATTTTTGTCATTTCTCCAGGGAGGCTTTGGTATGCAAAGAAAACCAAGAGACAGAAAAAGAAGAGCATGTCTACCTTGTGCCGAAACATTGGTAGGACTCTACTTTTTCTCACTGTGTTTCTTCAGAAGCTTAACTTGTTCAGAAGTGGGTTTCTGGTTTGAGAATGTGCTCGCTCTTCCTAGAAGCTGCACCCTTAACTCATAAAACCCCTCCTGTCGCTTCTCATTTAGCACAAGTGAAAGACTGCCTCCTGTCCTGGGCCGCTCTCCAAGTGTCCACACATTGTCAGTGTAAACCCTACACGTTACCCGGAGTTGACATGTTTGTCTGTCTCGCAGCAGCTTGTCCAGACTCGTGTGTGTCACAGCTCAGATTAGTCCTGTCTTCACAGACGGGATCAGAGGGGGCACCAACAGGTGCCCAGCAGGTGCCTAAATGGCTTGAAGGGGGATGTGTGATGTTGTTAGTTAACACATAGAAACACATACATATACTGAATAGAAGGTTGAACATGAAGCAGGACATTGATATAAAAGACAAACACAGGAATGATAACATAATAGTGTGGTGTTTTGACTCCCTCGCCTGCCTCCTTTTGCCTCCTGCCTCAACTTTCACAGTTGGTTACAGAACAGCATCCCAAGAACTAGAGAGAATTGGGTATGTTAGTCAAGAGGGTTTCATTATTCCTCCCAACTGTCTCTTCAGACTACGATGACATCCTGACCTATGAGGAGATGTCACTTTATCACCAGCCTGCCAATCGCAAACGCCCCATTGGTCTGATTGGTCCGACAAACAGCGGTCACGATGAGCTGCGTCGAAGGCTTCTGTCCATCGAACCGGAAAAGTTTGCTGTTGCCGTTCCACGTAAGTCCACGCCGTGTCAAAGCATGCAGGAACAAAACAAGTGTTGTTTATTTGACATATTACCTTTCATCACTTGTAAAATTCACAAGTTTCTAATGTCCAAACATTTAACTGACGACTTAGACGACTTATAAAGTTAGACTGTGAATTAGGTAAATACTATATAGTTTTAATTGTCCCAATTGGTACAAAATAGCTCCAGGATATTTGCAATACATCTAAATAATATATTCTTCTTCTTGGCTCAGACACAACCAGAAACTCAAGGATACATGAGCGGAATGGGCGCGAGTACCATTTCGTGAGTCGGCCTGCCTTTGAAACCGACTTAGCGTCAGGGAAATTCATTGAGTCGGGGGAATATGAGAAGAACATGTACGGCTCCAGCACCGACTCAGTTCGACATGTCATCAACTCTGGACGCATCTGTTTGCTCTGCCTCCACACCAAGGTAGGAAACTTGGACGATTCCCAATATTGTTTCTGTACTTGCATGTTAATTACAAAGCACATTTTATCCATCTGTCTTGATCTCAATCATTGTGGCTTGTCCGAAACGTAATGAACCTTTTCAATATAATATACATTTAGTGTTTTTTCGGTTGATAAAAACTCATTAATACTGACTATTATAGCAAACTTTTTATGGTCCGTAAAGAAGACGCCATAAGAGTGCATGGTTTGATCTTTCCATCCATTTCATATATTCACACGTCCCTCTTCTTCCTCTTGTCAGTCACTGCAGGTATTAAGGTCCTCCAACCTCAAGCCCTTTGTCATCTTCATCGCTCCTCCTTCTCAGGAACGACTACGCTCCCTGCTGGCCTCAGACGGGAAAACACCAAAGGTACCCACTGGAGTGTTGCAAAATTGTATTTCCCTCATTGAAAGTTAATACACACATTGTACGTTTCATTCATTGTACATCTTGTATGCAGTTATTTTCATAACAGATGCAACATATTTTAGCAAAATTAAGCATTTAAGATTCATCCCAGGAAAGAAAAACGTTCTTTGGCCACTCTTAGGCAAATAAAGAAGTTATATTAAAAGCTTTTTTTGTCCGGTTTTGACCTCATGGCATCTTTATCAGAACGTTAATAGTTACAGATTGTTTACTCTGGGTACTCTAAATAAACAAACATCATGCATCACATGACACCAATACACAGTTATTACAATATCAAAGTATTCAAATAATTAAATAAAAAAGAAATAATGACCGTACAAGCATTTAATGTTTATGTCTAATACATATTATTCATTTCCAATGTCTTGTTTTCTTTGGACAGCCTGAAGAGCTAAAGGAGGTTATTGAAAAGGCCCGAGAGATGGAGCAAAACTTCGGCCACTTCTTTGATGCAACCATTGTGAACATGGATCCAGACCAGGCTTTCCACGAGCTGCGCAGGCTGATAGACAAGCTGGACACTGAGCCACAGTGGGTGCCCACCTCTTGGCTGTGCTAGAGGTCACAGGGAGCCGCAGGGTTGAAGGAGTTAAACAGAAATGAATGTTCCTGGTGATGGACGGTGCTGACTGTCTTTGGATTTTCACTTGCACATTCTCCTCATTTATAATAGAGGCAATCAATACCACATGTTGCAGGGATGGACTCTTTCTCACATTTCATTTTGTTGGTGCGTGTGTGTGTGTCTTTGTGTTTGTTTATTGTTTATCTCAGTTTTATGCAAAGTCATTTATCAAACACATAGAAATGTTTCTATCCTATTTGTGATAGTTATTTATAATTGTAAATATATATATTTTCTAGCCAAAAGGATAACATATTTTATTGATTTTTTTTTTTTTTTGTGTGTGTGATACACAACTGAGACGCTCAACTTGGAGAGTGTTATTGTCACAATTTTGAAATGGCTTCCTGATAAAGCAGTAAACCAAAAGCTGTTTAAGTACAAAACAGAAGAGAAGCCCTTGTGCTTCAAGTGACTGCAGTGTAACGTCTTCCATTCAGTAACACAGATGGAAAACTGCTGTAACCTGCAGTTTGAGGTTCTTCCTCTACACCAGTATCAGTATTATTGTTTGTAGTTTCATGTCTCATTTACGCTGTGATAATAGACCTCAAATCTATGGTATTGTCTCTAGCTGGTAATCATTACTATCAGTATATCTTGCTGCAAAGTACTCCTGTAATAGTTTCCACCAGTATTGTCTGAATCAAACAGCTTATCGGTTAGTGTAACTCCAACACATATGGTTTTGCTTCTTATTGAAGCATAAGCACAACTCTGGAAAAGTGTCAATAAAATCAGATACATATGTGAAAGTGATATACACACTGATGCGTTGATTTCACTTGTCTTATAATCCTAAATTGGAGAACATTTTAAATCAGTTGGTAATATTGGTGTTACAACACAAATGTGCACCAATTCAACTTTGCAGGGTCCTACAGTAACTAAAAATAACGTGTTAAACGTAGCATTCTCATGCAAGATGGCTGTCATTCCGCATCTTGCTCCTAAACACTTGCACAAAATGTTTCCGAGCACGTGTTGAAAGAAATTTGATCTTGCAGTGTTACCCAGTCCTCTTTTACTTTACATACGGAACTAAAAAACTTCTAAATTAGTGCAAAAGAGATGGAAAAACTGCTCTAATCTTTTACAAGAAATCTCGGAAATGGTTGGATACTGATAACATATTTATTTGAATGAAGTTTGGGGTTTGTTGACTTACAAGTTTTACAGCAGGGCCACTTTTAGGGTTTTCTGGCTCAATGGTAAACATCCTCGAATGAGGTAACGCCAACCTCCACAACACAGACTCACACACTTTGAAATCTACAACAACTGTACGCTTCACATCATGCAATGGCTTTGAATGATGTGAGGAGCTTGAAATATCTACAAGTTAATCAGTTACTCACATCGAATGCTCCTTTAATTCCACTCGCAAACCATGTGTCAACCTACTAATATCGTTATTGATTGGTGAACAGTGAAACGTGAACTGACTCCCTTGAGGGTAAAACAGCCCAGTGAGATGAAACCTTGGTTCTGTACAGGAACGAAATCTGGAAACACACGGTACCTTCCAGCACTGAAGCAACAGAACAAATCATCACAGACGAGTACACAGAAAACAACTTTCATCAGCTGCATGAGAAGACATAGACATGGCCTGAGAGGCACAGAATAAATAGGATATCATGTGAAGTCGGTGACTGGTCCGCCTTGAGAGCGCTTCACTCGAACAGCATGTCTTCATCCGTCTCCTCCATCATCATGTTGGTGGGCTCTGCGATGGGACCCAGTTTAGCCAGACGGGCGGCAATCTCTAATTCTGTCCTCTCCCTGAGCTGCTTCTTCTTCTCCTGGATTTTCTTCAACCTGGCAGAGGAGAAAATAGTTTCAGCGTTATGACAAAAGTAGAAGGTTCGAAAGAATAAGTAGTTTCAGTTTGAAAAAAATGACGAAAAGGGATTTCTTTGACTGCTAGAAAAGGTTTTCACCTGTAGAACTCCTCTCGTTCTCTCTCATCCAGCTCTGTGATGATGTAGGTGAGGGTGCGTTCGATCCGGGGAATAATCACTGCAAAGTGGGATAAAGATGAGCTTTAACTCAACTGTCTTGGTCCTTAATTCTTTGAGAAAAAGGCAACAATTGCATGTTAAGTGTGAATTTACCGTGCTCAATAGCGTTTACACGGCGGTTGGTAATCTTTATGGCTTCATCCAGAGTGACAAAAGATGTCTACGGACAGAAAGGGGAAACCTGTCAGAATATCTCAATCACAATTTTGCAGTCATTTTTATAACAGTATATAACATATAACAGTATGTATAACATTTCAATTTGAGTGATGATTTCGCACTTTGAAAGGCAATTGGTTCATTATTATTATTGATGCATTAACATGTTAGCAGCATTTCAATCTTTGTTAGTTGAGGTGAAGGTCATTTTAATAACGTTATGCTGTTTGGTAGTTTATTCTTTATTCCACCATTCTTCATTTCACGTGAGAAGTCGTACAACTAAGCTGAATTGACCTCAGCATATTTGTAACAGCGCCCCCTACCTGTAAGGAGGCCAACTCCACCAGCAGCTCAACAGCTCTGGCATAGTTCCTCTTCAACCTGGAGAGCTGCTCTCCTCCCCGAGACAGACCAGTCAGCTCATAACCTGAAAGACACTGGGAGGGTGAGAACGCTCTCATTTACTCGTCACAAAAACAAATATTATCTAAACATTACTTACTGTCCCCGCCTTCTTGGTAGTGTTCAAAAACTGGAAGGGTGACACCTAAAAGAAAGAAGAAAATGTACAACTTGTATGTCAAATGAAGCATATAAAGACTTGTTTTACCAACAGTCAATGCTGATATGTTTAGACTAACCTGCCACGTTGTCTTTCTTGGCACGGACTTTCACCTGGGCTTTGTTGACATTCTGGATTATAGTTGCGCTGTGGAAAGAATTACAGATGTGAGTTACAGATGCACCTTAACTTAACGCTACATCACAGGATCGTTCTGGAATTTTTACCTGAAGTCTCCGGCTGTAAATTTGGCTTCAGCCAAGGAGAAGGCCGCTTCTCTCATCACCTCTCCCATCTTAGTCTTAGTCTGGGGGAAAGAGAGAAGAAGTCCTCATTCAGAAAACTATTAAGAGTACTCAAAGAAACGGATGCAAGGAAAACAATCATTGTTGACTGACTTCGATAATTTTGCGGAGGATCTGACGGAAGCGCATGGAGAGGGCATCAGACTTCTTTTTGAGCAGGTTGCGGCCGGTCTGCGCCCCTTTGAGCCGAGCCTTCATGATGGTCTGAACCCTGCAAGCCAAAACAAAACACAAACACTTTGAATGCTGCATTTGAAATCTCACCAATTAAATTATGCGTGTACAGGATTAAAATATTTCCAGAGGTTGTGTACATTCTTTCACACACATGGGTAAAGAAAACATAGACTGTTACTCTAGCTGTCTAGCTATTTCTTGGTGTTTTATTTTATAAGCCACAAACATGCAATCTCACATCAGGATCCTTCGTCTACATGAGTGGTGCTGATGAACCCCCTCGGACAACACAGGGAGCTCCGCAGATCAGTAGGTTACACAGTTTTACAGTCAATAATTTACTGTGTGTGTGTGTGTGTGTGTGTGTGTGTGTGTGTGTGTGTGTGTGTGTGTGTGTGTGTGTGTGTGTGTGTGTCAGACTGACAGCTCACACTAGGATGATGCTAGAAACGTCACATGACAAAAAACGGACTCTTCCTCTTTTAAACAGTAACCTAACACTGATATAGAAGTGACACTGATATAGAAGTGAGACGATATGCATAGTCTACATTAGAGACTGTGACGTAATACAGTAACAAAACAGAATAATAACATATGGCTATGAGACAGTAGGTTAGCAACTAGCTAGCAAACAAGCTGCTTACATTCTGGAGGGGAAAACGTCGAGCCTGTCTTTTCCAGACATCTTCGCGTCCTTTGGTCGATGATTATAGTTTTCCTTTTACTGACCTTTTCCTAAAACAGACACTGAAACGTTAGCTTGTGTTCTATCTCAATAAACTAGACACATATCACAGAAAACCCGTTGTTTTTTGTGAAGGATTTGAAGCCGTGGTCGAGTGCGATGGTCGTGATCTTGCCTCTCTCTCTCTCCGTGACAGTCAGCTGGCCTCTGATCATGTGACTGAACCGAACGCGTTCTGCACATGCGCGAGACGACGAGCCGTGACGATCTTTTCCGGGTCGAGAAATTAGCACACCCGTGAATGTGAGCTAGCGGGCCCGAGTCGTTCATTGAAAACCCCCCGAAGGAAATACAATCGGACATTTAAACACGTACAATACAGAACATTCACGTCCATAGTTCTGTAACCATATGACACAGGTGAGTTTTATTTTAATAAAGACGTTTTTTACCGGGGAAGGGGGAGCACACGGAGATGCTAGCTGGCTAGCTAGCTACCTAGCTGGACGCCAGCCTCGACAGCGGTACATGTGCCGCATGTGAGTTGTGAACCGGGTTATTAGCCACCAAGCTAACGTGTGTTAAAGTAACTGTCTGTAACTTGGATTCTCGTCTTCTGGTATTTAACTCCATGGTTTTTACGAGTTGTAGTCGCTGTTAATTCGCTGCAATCGTTTTAAAGCGGGGGTCTTTCTTATTTCTGTTCATGTTGGCGAATTAAAGTGCTTCTCCTTGGTCTGCGTTGCATCATCCCATTCAAAGACTAATAATGTGTAATATAATGGCTCGATCCTACAATGCTGCTCATTTAATCCCGCTTCATCTTCATCTAGTTGCTTTGGGATTATTTCCCTAGTCTTTATTCGGTTATTTTACTTTTTAAAGGGAAAATAAGAAACACCCAGGAATATAATGAACACCATGCCATTTAAATGCGTTTGAATATTCAGTGTTTCTCTTGTTTTGTCTACGTTACCCAAGTTGTATCAGTGTGACTAAATTGGGCTGAATGTTAAAAACATAAAGCGAGCAAGTTTAATTGCATCACAAATTAAAACCTCCTAAAATTACTTAAGTATTTCCACGAAAGATGTACTTAATAGCCTTAGTAGAGCTGTTGTTCAGCGTGCTTTAATGAATGTTAGAAGTTATTTAATCTAACCTTGATCTGCCGAGACATCCTTGTATGTGTAACGTATTTTGCAATAAACAGTTCTGATTCTGATTAATTGATGACGTTGCAGTGGACCTTTGAACTCCAGTTAATGACCAGGATTAGTTTTACATGTCAGTGTTAATGCATTGTTTGCTTTCTGTGGCCTTAGTGGTTCCCAATCATCTTATTGTGACTCCTTTTTTTTTCTTTTAAACTAGGTAATATCTTCCCCATCAAAGATTCGGGCCTCATCGTGAAATTTAAAGATGTAGAAAAAAAACGTATCATTAAATATATTAAGAGTTGTGCTCAGTAATTCAGCAGTGCTCCTCTGTCCAATATCCTGTCAAAGCCGAAGCGGCAGAGGAGATATCCTAACTTTTAGTTTCTAGTTACGGTCAGCAATTCCTTTCATTCAACTGGAAATATATATATATATTTGTTCTTCTTTCCTGGTAAATACTCACATACTCTGTTTGTGACGGGTAACACTAACATCTAAACAATGACCACTATGGCCTCATCAGGGCGATTTTCTCAAACTTTAGAAAACTCCCTCCATTAATCTACTGTTCTTCACAGGCTGAATATTTAGTTTCAGTTGGCACATCTCATTTAGGAGGAGTTGCGAGCTTCAAATGTTTAACCCCCGTCTCTCATTTTTGTTTCTATCCTCTCAGCGATGCCGGGGCTCAGCTGCCGATTTTACCAGCACCGGTTCCCAGAGGTAGAGGATGTTGTGATGGTGAACGTGCGGTCCATCGCCGAGATGGGCGCGTACGTCAGCCTCTTGGAGTACAACAACATCGAGGGCATGATCCTCCTGAGCGAGCTGTCACGTCGACGTATCCGCTCCATCAACAAGCTCATCCGCATAGGCCGCAATGAATGCGTGGTCGTCATTCGAGTAGACAAAGAGAAGGGTGAGTGCAGGGAGAGCATTAACCACCAGAGGTGAATGTCAATGGTGCTGTGTGTTGGATCTAGGCCCTTGTGTAAGGCTTGGCTGCCACCGCCAAAAGTGGCAGTTAAATTGACCCAACCACAGAGATAACTTTCATTTATATACTGACAAGATAAAACTGGAAAAATAGTTGCCAACTGTTCCCTCTCTTCTGCAAAAACTCTTCTTTACCTTCGGCCACTAGAGTAGTAAATTTGTTTTGTTCCTTGATGCAGTGACACTTGTATACTAAACGTATAAATAGAATATGGTGGGGTTGGTATAATACCTTCCAGGTCTCTAAGTAATGACATAATCAATGATTATCAGTCCATTATCAATAATCCAGTCATCCATTTCTTTTTCAATTTAACCAAAGACTCATTTTCCCTAAAATGTCTGTCATAATTGCCCATTTTTTGGTGTCTCTTTCGTTGACACATGCCTCTATTTGTATATATTTAAGTACATCCGTTTCAGTGCAAAGTGAGGGGGTATACGCTTACTCTACTTTAAATATGTATCAGTTACTTCCCCAAATCCACATGAACCATTTCTCAAGTTGGCATAACGTACCAGCATTTCTTTAAAAAGAAAGAAAACAAGTCACTTTCAAAGCTGGTTTTAAAGCCTGTTGCTCCTGTTATTTCCATCTTCAACAACAGTGGCAAAGAGCACCTGGTGCAAATGCCAGGAGTAGAGTTTTCATTAAAACAAAACATATGTGTGTAATGTATGGCCAGTTGCCAACCAGCAATGTAGGATTTAAAAGGTTTTTTGTTTTTAAATGGAGCACTGCTCAGTGCTCACTCCAAATAAATCACACCGGAGCTACGTTACGTCACTTCCAGCAGAGAACAATGAGGGCAAAACAACACCACCGATCTGTTTTAACGGAATATGCTGTCGTCTAGCTCGGCTAAAAAACACCATATTTGTAAGCACGTTAGCATGCCACTCACTACACGACTGTTTGTAACCGGTAATGACGACATCATCTCCACTTCACCTGTCTGTCCTCTGCTACCCTTCGTGTTCATGTAGAGAGGCTAAGCCCCTGTTTTTTTTTTTTTTTTTTTTCCTTCTCCACTGTTAAGGCGTTTGTAACTAACTTACTATCAGAACAAAAAAATTCCCTTGAATATGGGCCCTGCTGTGCATTTAGAGACGTTTCTGGTGGAGCTTCATGTCTGCCTGCTGCGCCCCATTAATCAGCATAAGTCAATTTTAAATACAAACCAGTTTGCCGTCTCTTTTCCATGGATCTGATGCCACACATCTCCTTTCTCCATGTGCCTGCTCAACAAAACGTTGCTCTGCGCTCCATAAAATATATGATTATTTTATTTATTGCGGTTATTTGAATGTATTTAATAGTGCTTTTAAATTGCTTTGTCTTTAGGATACATTGATTTATCAAAAAGAAGAGTTTCACCAGAGGAGGCCATCAAGTGTGAAGATAAATTCACCAAATCCAAAACTGTAAGTCAAGTTTGGCCTCAGGATTGTACCTTTTTTTTTTTCTTCTTTTTTTTTAATCGATTACTGAGATGATTGCGAACATTTGTGTTCAGCGTTGTTAAGTGAATTGTACATGCATGACAAAGTTTCATACATTTCTGGATTACTCTTAAGTCTTTATTTTTCGTTGCTCTTTCTGATTATGCGGCTGTTGTGTCTGTAGGTGTACAGCATCCTGCGGCACGTTGCGGAGGTGCTGGAATACAGTAAGGACGAGCAGCTGGAGAGCTTCTACCAGCGCACCGCCTGGGTGTTCGATGAGAAATACAAGAGGCCCGGATACGGAGCGTACGATGTCTTCAAACAGGCTGTATCGTAAGTAGCCGCTTTAAGCACGTTGGCGTGAGGCTACTAGTCAGGAAAGTGTCCTCGCTGCATGCAAGCCATGTTTAATTTGATGAGCCCAAATCAAATTGTGATAATTTTACCTGCACTAGAGACCCTGCTATTCTGGATTGCCTGGACTTAACAGAGGAGGAGAAGAATGTGCTCATTGATAACATCAACAGGCGACTCACTCCACAGGCCGTCAAAATCCGAGCAGGTAACTAGAGATGTAACGTCTGAGAGCTTCACAATATGATACCGGTTTCATTATTGTTTATTATAATACGGGTAGATCAAATCAAGCATTCTGCTTAGTTGAGTGAGTCACGAGGTGTACTTTATTCAGCCATAAAGTACTGTACAGCCTGTTTACATTTAGAGCGTTCCATATCAGTGCGCACTTAAAAACAACAGGTAGATTTAAATTGCGCGACCGTTAGTTGTCATTTCAAGCTTGACAGTTACCAAACATGTTCGTGTAAACTTTGATATTGTAACGTCCGCAGTAACAACTCGCAGACGTTGGTTTCCTTAACTTGCAGGTGTATTGCTTGAGTGTTCACAGTATTGCAACGGGGCTCTTCGCTAACAGTAACGTTAGCCCAAATGGAACAGCTACCAAGCTCACGTAGCATCCCCCACACTAGCATAACGAACGACAACACAACGTCACTTCCTCCCTAAAATGAGATGAGGAATGAAAAGGGTTTGACCACAAAATCGTGATAATTTCTAGTGAGAGATAACGTCGGTCATTTCCCGACGCGAGGCAAGTTCTCTAAACATCATGGAGGAGAAAAATGACGGAGAAAAGACGGACAGAAGCAGCGAGAGCACTTCTTTACATCGGTGGCTGCGCGTCATCCTCCACCTGCTTCCAACCGACCAGGTCCCGTACGTGTATGGCGGTTGCTATGCACGTCGGGCCTAACAACTCCCTTGAACAGTACATTATTGCATGACACAGTACTGCCTCACGTACCTTATTGCTTAATTACAATCACTTTTTAAAGGGACGAGGACAGCATTATAATAAGTATTATATACAGATTTAAAAATTGTATTTAACATATAACTGATGCATGGTATGTTTTTCTAACTGAAAAATGCCCTCTGCTGTTAGCTTTAAACAAATGAAAAAATATGATTTATTAACAATTAATATATATACTCAAGGTGCACAAAACCCCAGATAGAGTCCTGTTGTCCGTATTTTTAACTCTCGCACACAAAGCAAATAACTGTGACAACAGCCCATGTTTGTCCCGTTGTATAATGTTTTACCGCTTCAGCCACAGGAGTAGCAATATGCTCTAATATACTGAAGTTTATTCCAGCTGTATCGTGACTCTCAGTTGGACGGAGAAAATGAAGTAACATGTTGAAGATGTGACCTACAACTACACTTTGTGTTCATCTTTATTTTTGTCTCCCACCTGCAGACATTGAGGTGGCGTGCTACGGCTACGAGGGCATCGATGCCGTGAAGGAAGCACTGAGGGCCGGGCTTGGCTGCTCCACAGAGGTCATGCCCATCAAGGTATTATTGCCACGTCAGCCACATATTTGTACACTGATGCTGAATGGGGAGACTTTGTTCGCTGCTGTTTAGACTACACTAAAGCAGCCGGTGAGAACGGGTACACCGCGAGAACGGGTAATGCCACGTGATGCAGCGTTAACAAGACAAACGTGGTCGTCTTCTCGGCAGATCAACCTGATCGCTCCTCCTCGCTACGTGATGACAACGACCACTCTGGAGCGCACAGAGGGCTTGTCTGTCCTCAACCAGGCCATGGCTGCTATCAAGGAGAAGATTGAGGAGAAGAGAGGCGTCTTTAACATCCAGATGGAGGTGAGTGACTTCACTTCCTTTGTGCGAAGAAGTCCTCCCATGTCCTTTTTGTGGCTTTCTTTTATTACATACAGTTGAACATTTTCTAAAGTGTCCGTAGTTAGGCTGGGGTGTACAATGAGCAATGGTTGTCCTGTACTCAAGTTATGTAATTTACTTCATCTAGATACTTTTCAGATTACAGTTGTTCATCCCTTTTCTCATCCAATGAAACGCCTGTATCTTTAGATTTGGTTATTTTGTATTTTTATGATCAATCTGAAGGATTTAAGGATATTTTGATCATTTAATTACAACAGAGTATCAGTACTGCGGTTTGGACATTTCTGACTATATTTCTCCAATATAGGAACTTTATTCTCATATTATTTCCTTTTTACTTGTAAAATTATCTAATTTGGGTTTTTCTTTACCTACCAATCTCAGATTACATTTTTTTCTGCTATGAAGGGGCCAAAATACAACCACAAAAACGGTCTGTTTAGACATGTAACTGCTTTTTATTCTTATTTTTCAGCCCAAGGTGGTGACGGACACGGATGAAACGGAGCTCGCCCGGCAGCTGGAGAGGCTTGAGCGAGAGAACGCAGAGGTGGACGGAGATGACGACGCAGAGGAGATGGAGGCCAAAGCGGAGGACTAGACTTGGTCCTGGCAGGATCTGCCCACAGTCACCCAGTCCAACAGATGTTAACTTTCACATTGCAAACATTAACTGGCGTTTATAGTTCATTGGCAAACGTCCCGGTTTGTTCTCTCGCAAGGTTTGTTTTCAGAAGATGGTTCCACAAAAAGCTGTCTTCCTATGCAGATATTGAAGAAAAGTTAAATTACAAATTAAACAACAATATAGTTTCTTTTTTAAATGACTGAAAAAATAGCTCTAAAATATGAAAAGCTGTTTACGAGCAGTGGCCTTCACTTACCTCTTGCTTAGGAGCCCAGTGTCTTCATCTGGCTGGTACCTGGACGTGAATGATTTAAAGGGGAAGCGCATCGGCTCGTCAGTCTTGACACCGCTCAGTTGTGACATCATGTGCCGTTTTCTTCCAGTTTAGAGGGTTTTTACTGGCAAGACCTGCTCTTGTTTAGCTCACATGGCATCAATAAAGTTCTGGAAGTTTTGATCTTGATGTGTCTTTTTCAGCTGCTGTGAGAAGATTGAATGAACTGGCACACCTCACCGGTTTAATTTAAGGATCGTGTTCCTTTTGTATTTAAGCACTAAACAATGAGGTTCTCCCTCTACAAAGCTTGAAAGTGATTGTGATCGGCTATCCCTCAAAGTCTTAATTGGGTAAACTAAAGGACAGACGATAGGATATAGAGAAGCTGTCTAGAATATCTTCTGTTACGCCAGAAACTTATATAAGCAAGTGCGTGTATAAAACCATCTTTCATAATATTTCTTAAAAAATAAAAACGGATCAAATATGACATGAAAGTGTTACAAAAATGTCAGTATAGTATGGCATGACACAATTTGTGAAAATGTCATAGGTTATTATGGCATTAAAAGTCAAATTTCATTAAAAAAGTAGACTTTGTAGGCCATAATATATTTTGCCATAAAGTCATGAAATAGTCATAGTATAATCTTTCAAAAATAAAGCATGTTGAAAAAACTAAAAACAAAATAAAGCACGCCAAGAAATGTCATAGTATCTATGTAGCTCCTACCAGTTTCCTGGCATTCTCCATCTGCTCTAATAAAGGGGGAAAAAAAACTCAATCTCAATGAAATGTCTTTGTAGGTCAAACAAAGTCACGGTATTGGAAGGCAAATTAAAACGTCATGAAAAAAGTCATACTGTGATATGGTATAACATAGTATGGAATTAAAAATGACAAACGGTCAAATGGCATAACTTCATCAACATGTGTCGCTGAGACTAGAGAACCTCAGCGATTCGACACAGCCGGTGAAACTGGACATTAACGGATCTAGTGAGTGGCGGAGCAGGAACACATTTTATTGCAAACCGGTTTAGGCCATTTTTCTACATTATTCCTGGCGACCTGTTGGAGAGGAAGCGAGGTCGAGCCGAGCTCCACAACGATTGAGATGAGAAACGGAACCAGGTGTACGTGCATTCCCATAACGACGATAGAGTATTTATATTTCTGTCTTTTTCCATAGTTTGTCTTGAATCTACGCACTTACACTGACTTGATTCATGCAAACCAGCGTACGACCTCTTAGAACAATCATACATCAAAATAAAGATGCAATATGTAATACCTTGGAAAATGTCAGTCAGGACTTAAGGGCTTATTAAATTGATTTATCAACCTGTAGCACCCTTTAAGACCCAATGGACACCCTGAGTTAACAGTTTTAAATATGCAATTTAAGAATTATTTATTAAATGTTGGCAAAAGAACTTTTTGCCATATAACTGTAGCAAACTCAAACTCTAGAGCAGTTATTTGTGAAAAAAACTAATGTGGGTAGTGAAAAAAAATCAATTGGTGGTTCACAAACCGTTATAAAAAATCAATTTTATTCAAATGTTCACAATACAAAAAACAAATGGAGAGCATCTTGAACTTCCTATAATTTTTTTCTCCCGTTCTTAGCAGATTTTCTAATAGTGGTTGTGTGTGTGTGTGTGTGTGTGTGTGTGTGTGTCATGTCAAAATATAACCAGGTGCTCTTTGAAGTGGTCTACTTGCCAAAAAAATTATCAAGAATGTGATAAGGAAAAATAAAGGGGATAAATCTGAATCAATTAACTCAAAGAAATTAATTAGAGTTGTATCGAAAAACCCAATATAAATAATCCTAATAAAAGATCACAATCTTTGTTGTAGTTATGTATACACTAAAGTCTAATTTATAAAAAAAAAAACATACCTTTGAGACTTGATTGCTTTTAACAATCCTACACATGACTCATCCCAAAAAGTGTGTTGGCATGTATACAAATAAAATTATAGAACCAAGAGACCTTTTCTGGCAACGCCACAATGGTCCTGGGTGCCAGTCAACAGTATCGTCTGAGAATTATTTCATCAGTCAAATAATTACGTACTGTATATACACAAAAGCACACAGACAGTCAGCACCTGCAAACAGAGAGGGGAGGAAAATAAACCTGAACAACCGGCCCTAATGTGAGAATGAGCAGAATCTGCAGTTACAGTCTGGACTAGTATGGACGCACGTCACTTTTTTGGGGGCGACATAATTGCGCTACACTATTTTACACCATGTATGAAAAGAAAAGAATTGATCTTCATTCAGTGATTTTGCTTATTTCGCCAGTCCAATCTTCTTAGCTTCGGTTTCATAAATGAGTAGTCTCCACATCTTCACGATGAAGACTTCCGCCTCTTCATCAAGAACCTTAAGCAGAAGAGAAAAAGGAAATTGTACATTGTACATGAAGAAGAAGAAAGGAGAAAGGAGGGACCTTTGTCACATCTCTCTTTCCCTCATTCCCTGTCGTCTCTTCACTATCGAATTAATGCATAACAATTAAAAGAATAGTAAATCTGAGGTTATAGCTCATTTTAAAGACATTCATTTTCATTAAGGTAAAGGCTGGGCAATATATAGATATTATATTGATATCGTGGTGAGAGACTAGATATCACCATAGATTTGAGATATAATATGGCATAAGCGTTCCCACCAATGCACCAAGCACCAATGATCAACCCTACTATATTGTGGAAATAGATATATTTGGTCAGAAATATCAAGATATTGGATTTTCTCCATTTTTAGCAGCCTAAAGCTTAAGACAAGTTGGATTTAGGACTTCAATGCCACTCAGAGTGTCAAGGAACATTGAACCTGTTCCAGGTCTCCTCCTCCCTCACTGGACTTGTATGATTGACATTTTCTCACAGAGTCACATTTTAAATTACAACGTAAGAAATAAACATTTATTTATCTTACTGTATTAGGAGTTTTGAAAGATTGTTTTCAAACATTTAATGCTAATAAAGGCCTTCTTTTTAGATTGCTGAATTCAATGCCTTAAAACATTATTTTAAGGATCCGTGGGAACTCTGTAAGGGACTCATCCGTTACATTACTCACCATAGCAACATCATCCAGGATACTCTGTGGCATGCTGTGAGCCATCACCTGGGAGAGACAAAACATCAGGATCAGATCATGTTTCACTTCTTCGCAAAGTGCAAATAAAGTCCCCTGCATAGACATCACATGATCAATACCTTGGTGCAGACAAAGTCCACCAACGTTGCCTCTTCCTCTCCGATGTACTCGATAATCTTTTTATTGATCCAGGGCCGAACGCGTCGCTCCATTAACGTCTAAACAGGACAAGAGAAGTGGCGTTAACATCCAGTTCTACTAAGTGACTTACAGAGTCGAACTGAGGAAATCAAGAGGCAGATGTGTTCAAATGTGATCCTTCTCTGCTCACCGTGTCGACCATAGTCCAGTCCAGCGGGTATGAGAACAACTCAGGCTTTGCTGTGGGAATTTTTTCTATCAGGGTCTTGATGTGTGCACGTTTCTCCTCCGTGTTGTCCCCTTTTATGCTGGAGAGCCCAGCCCCGTCCACCCCGAGGCTCTTGTCGTCGTCGTAATCCAGGGGCACCAGCTTCCGCTTGCGAGGCTGTTCGCCGGTCTCTTCGTCATCAAACTTGTCGAAGACGCTGTCCCCGGGCAACTTCTTCCTCTTACTTGCGTTGGGTTGACTGGGGCTTCCTGAGGCACCTGGAGAGCATGAGGAGCTTCATGAATACAGTTTTACAAATTATAAAGTTCAATCAAAGTTTTCTGTGGCTTACAAAATGTACAGTCACTTTTCCTACATCTGCCCCCATCTATCCCTTCAGTAAAAGTTTTTTCCACATTATCCAGACTGAATCTTAATATCTCATGTGTGGAATGAGAATTACTTAATTTTAAAACAGAATTATTACACGTGTTGTCGAGGGGAATCAGGCAATATTATGGTAGTTTAACTTCAGTGTACCATTGCTGTTTACAATGTCACCACTGACAAGAATTCGCAATAAAAGTCTGCAAGTAGGGCTGCAACAGATTAATCTACCAGTTATTTTCTTGATTATTCAATTAATCTTAATTTTGTCTATAAATAAGTCAAAAATGTCCATTGTAATTTAGGTCAAACTCATTTTGCAAATCATTACAACATTGTTAAATAGAGAAAAGCAGCCAATACCCACATTTAAGAAGCTTAAACATGCAATTGTTTGGCAGCGACTTAGGTAGGCAGAGAAGTGAATTAATTAAGTATCAAAATTGTTGTGGATAAAATGTCAGTCTATTGACTAACTTTAGCTCTCTCTGTGAGTGCTCCATGTCTGTCCATGTCACAATGAGAACACACTTATTTTAGACTCACCCATTTTGAGACTGAGACCAATCTTTGGCCGGTTCTCCTCCTGCGGCAGGGCCTCTGGGGGCGAGTTCTCGTGGGGGATGATGATGCCGCAGGGCGACTCTTCCCCGGGCGAGTTGGGGGACGCGCCGCCACTGGCCGACGACAGTGATGGCGCTGCTGTGATTGGCCGCATTGTGGGCTTCAAGCAAGGTTTTATGTCAGGGTTATCTTCATCATTGTCATAATCTTCTTCCTCGCCCTCCTCAACCTCGTCATCTGAGGGGGGGGCAGGCCGTGACCGAGGTTCTGGTTTGTCCTGTTCCTGTCTCCGGTCCCGATGGTCTCTTGAGCCCCTGTGGCGTTCCCGTTCCTCCTTGATCTCCGGCTGTGGCTCTGGCTCTGGGATGATAGGAGGTCGTCTCAGACGCTCCTCCTCTTCCTCTTCCATCTAGACCAATAAGAGGTCAGATATGCAGAAGATTAACACTCAATCAGGGTTTTAGAGAAAAGAAGGTCAACAGACAATGAAAGCTGGAAACCCCAGATGTGCAGAGATGCGGAGAGACTCTGATGATAAAGTGACCTTCACAAAGACAACAGACTGCATGCATACTCACCACAAATGTACAGGCAAACACACAGACATTATTATTTAGGACAAGCCTACCCTGCGTAGCTCTGCGTCTGGGTCTGGATGTCCCTCGTCTAACAGCCTCTGTCTGATCTCCTCCAGCTCCTCCTTCTCTCTCTTCCTGTCACGCTCGTCTGCCTCCATCTCCTTCTCCCGGTCTCTGAGACGCTTCTGCAGCGCACTGCCCCTAGAGGTTACAGAAAAAATAACAGCCTTCAGAACAACAGCCATAGCTGCAGTATTGCATCTTCAACTACAAGTCAGATCTTTTTTATATGTTTGTACATGTTAAGGAGCGTATTTTTGTATGTTGCTCACCTATAGTACTTGGGGTCATCTCTTTCATCATCATAGTCTTCAAGGAACTCTTTCAACCGTTTGCCCTCTTTCACCTAAAGAAACACAGGACCACATTATTTCTCAAGGATGATAAATATTCCTTCTTTTTTTTATGCCAACGAGCAGACATTGACACTAATAACTCATAGAATCTTAAATGAGGACAATGTGTACAGTAAGCATTGAAAGTAAACTAGGACACCTCTGTGAACATCGCTGGTCATTCAATATAATCTCACCATTTCTCGTCTGCGCTCATCTTCCCTCTCAGCCTCCTTGGCGTAATCCCGTGCCTTTTTCCTCTCCCTTAGCTCCCAGTTTTTTAGACGCTGTCATCACAACAGTATCAGGTAAGCCACAGTAATGTTCAATCACATCAAGCAAAAAGAGTAATACACACTATGTTTATTTAATTTATTTGCCCCTGTGATAAAGAAACCCTTGAAGTTGATGCCAAAATATGTCAGAGTTGTCTCATTTGGACTGCATTTAATATACAATTTAATTTGTTATCTTGGGGTTCCCAAAAATTGTATACATGGACATTTAGAAACTTAGGATCTAGGAGCAGTGGTTTCTGACCCAGGTAACCCTTCCAACCTCCCCTACCTCCTGATAAGCTGCTTCCTTGTCTCTGAGTTTCCGTTCCAGCCTCCGGCGTTCATACGCTTCCTCTTCATCTTCTTGGTCTCGTTTCTTATCTCTGTCTCGACTGACCTCCCTTTAAAGACAGAAAAGAGGTTAAGAATATATCATCCTCATATCTTGAATTGGAAGCAATATACATACATGTAAAGTTTAGGTTGGAGAAGAGGCGGGAAGATGTCGATCAAGCATGGTCTATATACACACAGTATGCCCACATGGTCCTGAGAAGAGGTTAAATCAATCAATGTGAAAACACCTGTGTGACCGTGTAGGGTAGCAGCTATGGGAAGTTTTTACAGAAGCTACAACTTTAAGTCTCTATAAACTACAATGCCTATTTTGTAGCATTTTTTTGTAAAAAAAATGTCAAAACCAATTTGCATCGTAGTGCTAAGATTCTGGCTTGCCTCTAAATTGGTATTGTACAGTCAGCCATAAGACTGCAGCCAAGACATTATTTAGACTGTTGGTGACTATATATTGTTTTCTGTTAATCAGTTAACCGTACCACTCTGATGTACTTGATTGAACTTGTGATATGAGTTTTTTTTTCCCCCTTCACCTGGATCGGATGTGTACGGGACTCCTTTCACGACTTCGCTCCCTCTCCCGCTCCCAGTCTCTGCCTCTGTCTCGCTCTCTTTCTCTAGTCCTGCGGTCGCGGTCTTTGTCTTTGTCTTTATCTTTGTCTTTGTCTCTCTCCCGCTCCTTCTCCCTCTCTCGCTCCTTCTCCCTCTCGCGGTCCCGTCGTTCCCTTTCCCGCTCTCTTTCTTTTTCCCGGTCCTTCCGGTCCCGCTCAAACTCCATCCGCTCCTTCTCCCTCTTGTCCTTCTCTTCTTCTAGTTTCTGCAGAGCAAAACACATACAGGTTCATCCAATGCCACACAAGATCCAGTGAGTCTTTGCTGTCAATTTTCTACTGTGCACAAATAAAGTAGTTTCCAGATTTTGAAAGGTTTCATTCAGGAACATGCCCTATACTAAATCAGTGCAAAGCTTGTAAGAGAAGCTGGAATCCTAACTGGGAAAATCTGGAACGGATCAAAAGCGCCTCCTCACAGACAGATGCGGCGGACTTTGCTGCTTAAAAACGTGCAGGCTAAGTTTACAGTGTACAGTTTATCAAGAATGTAACTGGAAACCACGTCAATGGTCAAAAAGCTCTGTGGAACATGTTCATTTTGAGGCATTCATAACAAGAACAAGGCGCAGCAAAAGACAATGCTTTTTCTCTCCGTAATAGTCTTCCTCCAGGAACAAGGAAAACAAGGACAGAAAACAGGCGTCAGTCGTTTGTTGAACTAGTTGTTTGTGACTTACAGGTGTTGAACTATGGATTCAGCCGTTCGCTGCCCCTACAAGCCTTTTAAGTTAGGCCTGGGAGGAAAGCAGGTCACACGGTATACAAGGTAAAAACGTTATGGGGTTCTGTCTTGCTTAAGCATCATCATCAAAACTAACAACCTTTACTTCAATAGGTAACATGGCATTTGGTAATCAAGAAATCAACATCAGTTATTTCTGTACAGATAAATTAAATTGTAGAAGCGGTCTTACCCCTGCAGAAGTCTTCAGCAGCTCCTCGCAACTCATTTCAAACAACACAGACATACATGCATCCCAATGCTGTGTTTTTGGGCATTACACACAAGACTTTAGGTGTAATTTGTATATAAATGTAAAACAAAAGCTGATGCATAATTAGAGTATTCAATACAAAGAAACTAAATACTAAGCTTGCAGAACCATTTCCATTACTTTAAGGGCACTAATTAAAAACTGTTCTACAAAGTAAAGTAGGGACAGTGAAACAGTAAAAATTAACTCAAATTTCTTAACAGCATCAGTCATATGCAGCCACACAGGCAGTTAGCTGGTATTCTGCAAGAGACACAGATGTATCTAAAAGCCTCGGGTGTAATGCAACTCGAGAGAAGGAAATGTATGACACGAGAAAGAAGATGGGACCTCAGCAATCCTTTAACTCTATTGGCTCAGGTTAAATATTATTACTTATGTGCTTTAACTGAAGTGCAAATCATGTCAGATGTTCAATTTGCAACTGTTTTGAGTATTTTACTTACCTCTGTAGAGTGTCTACCAGGGATTGATTAATAAATTAAGTCTATCAGATCTTATTCTTTGGAGTCTGTCGTGTTTTTTTTTTTTACAGCAGCTGTTTTTGCAATCCTTAAAAGCCAAAGCAACGAATTGTAAAAGGGAAAAAGAAACAAATATTGTCACCTTCAATATGGTAAAATCCTCTTTGTGAAGTCCTGCTTTTTTCATGTTTTTGGTTTAATCTTCAGACCTGGTTGCAAGACTGTTTTTTTAGACTGTTTATAGTTCAACCTGTACAGTTTTGAACTATATACATGAACCTCTCTAAAAAAAAAATAAGGCACAGAGAGTAAGACGAAGAGCAAGAGATGAGGGAGAGACGTCACGCACACATACAGAGAGCACATACCTTGTCAGTCTTCAGATCAGCGTGCTGCTGTGGAGAGGGCGCCCCCCACACTAGCGTAATAAAAGCTACAGCCAAAGTCACTGCAGTGGTTATTGACGAGAGTCTTTGTTCTTCAACATGAACACCATTAAGACAAACCATAATTTACAGAGGACTCGCACAGGTTCACCGACTCAAGCTTTCGAGGCACCACCAGTAATGTAACCAAGGGTTGGGAGGAACTTTTGTATTGTCAAATGGTTGGCTGAATAAAGATCATCATAAGCCCTGACCGACACACACAAAAGTGCAGTGCAGTTGCCCCTATGCAAGTCCTCAGGAGGGGGACGCCCAATATAAGTATATAGTAAATAAAGGCTGATACTTACATCCTATCCTCGCAACTTTTTCCAAAGCTCTGAGATTCATCTTGCTTTAGTCACCATATGATCACTATCATAATGGTGGGGTTTAATGAATAGATTAGCTTTTAAGTAACTTTACATCGTCTCCATGCATTTTTGTGTGATGAATGAAGAATGGATTTATAATAGTCACACCTATAGTTTCCCTACGCTGGTCACAGGTGTCAAATCTGCCTTCTTGTGGTGTTTGAACATTTAACATGAAACATTTCATATAATATGGGGCAAATTAAGATGTTTGGTGGTATAAGTTTTAAAGAATGCCAATTTGTAGCGTAGTATGCATGTTACTGAGATCAACAAAAGCTTTGTAAATGTGTCGACTAAATGTGCAAGCTCTAGGAGTGAACTATGTGAGCAGCTGCTGTCCAAAACCTGTAATGTCAACTACAAAATCAAAAGAGCCACTTTACCTTGTGAGTATCTCGAAATTTACTAATTTCTCTGGAAATCAGGTCTCTCTTGTCGTCCTCCATATCAATAGTGTTAAGGTCGTCCTAAAGAAAGGAAACCCCAATTAAACAATAAATTAATACTTTTAGATTTTAAGTTCCAAAAGAAGAACAGTACAAGTCAGAAAGGAGTAAAGAAACGTTGGTATACCTCTTCTTTTTTCTCCCTTTTCCTCTTCCGTCGCTGAGAGTCCTCATCCTGTGAAGGTGCGTTGAGTTCTGCAGCATATTCCCTCATCAATCCATCAATAGCACCTTTAACAATCTGATCCTTCTTCTTCGTCTCCTCATCTAGAACCTCTTCCTCATCATCTCCATCTTCAGCCTTCTTATTCTGCCAGTACAGAAAAACATCCCAGTTCAGTTTCACTTTTATAAATACACCTTAATTGGAATCTGATAACAAATTTGAGATGTTGGCAGTGATATAGAGATCTGGAAAAAGCCTGAGGCAATTAATAAAAGTACGCTAATAAACCTCATCCGCAGTGAATACAAAAGTGTACCCCATTCGTAGTCTTTTTCTTGGCCTTCCACTCGTCCAGCTGAGCTTTAGTCTTGGCATCCACCTTTACCAAAAGATTTTTTTCTCCAATCGGCAGGTCATGAAGCAGCCGCAGTGATCGCAATGTGGACTCTGGTTCCTTGTACTCACAAAACCCAAAGGCTGCAAGAGATATTGAAATTAAAAAATACATGACAACAGGTTCCATCTATGGTCATGAATGTCATGGGATGACACATATAAATGATTGTGTTGTTTCTGGTTGGTTTTAGATGAAATAACTGTGAATTTAAAGCTGATAACCCAAATTAGCTATAGATTATATCCTGATGTAATAAAAAGTGATGCATGTGTTATGAATTACCTTGAAGCTTGCCAGAAGCTCCTTGGACTCTCTTCCAGCTCAGAACAATTCCACATTTCTATAACATGAGCACAGAGGGAAGAAGAGTTCAAAACCCAAGTAGAAGTGAATATTTAAAAAAAGAAGCTACAGCACATGATCCAGTTTTAGCAGGTTGCCCACACACAATTATATAATCAAATTCCATCATATTAATATGACCATGCTCCAAAGATTTCCTCTTTATTTTACATAAATTCAATAACTGTGTGACCTGAGTACATTTGTAAATCCTTTTCTCTTACTTACCGCGAGCAGCTGTCTGATCAGCATGTCTGAAGCTTTCTCTGATATGTTCCCCACAAACACTGTGGTAGTAGGGCCGCTGTTCTCATTGTTTTCTCGGACTCTGAGGATTTCCTTTTTATGGATTGCAGGCTTACTGATCATTTGCAAAGAAGGCATCATTACTGCAGAAGAGGGAGTCATGATGCCGACATGAAGTGGGATCATTGGCGTCCCTACAACAGAAAGTAAATGTACATGAACTTGTAAATTAAAATTGTAAATTGATTGCACATCAACAAAGCAGTCTGGAATCAAATACTTCGCGTGAAAGTAGCAGCTCAATATCTGTAGTTTATTGAAACTACCAACACTGAAGGCCTCTACATGATCTGAGAGGCTAAATGCGGCTAGTGTCCCTTCTAAAACTAACAGTTAGTACGCTTAACACAGTGTTCAACCCCGCAGCAGATAAAGTGAAAAGAGGCTATACATTAATGGTGGCACATGTGGTTGCTTACCTGAGGGGAAGCCAGCAAACTGAGGGGGCATCCCAGGAGGTGGCAACAGCGGCCGGTTTAAATGAGGGGGAAAGGACATTCTGGGTGTAGCTCAGACCAACCTGAAGGAACAATAATTCCCTTTAGCAGTCTACATATACCATTACATTATGTGTTAAACTCCCACTTGAATTAAGTCATCAAAACTATGTGAAGCCATAATAAAATAATACGGTTAAAACAATTACTCGCGTGTGTTCTTCTTTTCGTTAGAGAACACCGAGGAAAACACTGCCATTAGCTGAGCATACAAATCTAAAATCGATGTAGGACTTTTGCTATCCAACTGTAGCACTACTTAGAGTAAGCTTTAACTTATGGTTGGCTAACTTAATATCATTAAGCCCCAACGTTTGTTTATTATGGCTTTGTTTAAGCACGACCTATTGTGTTTTAACTTACTAACGCAACCCTTATTTAAGTTACAAAAACAACGAGCTAACACTTTAGCTGAAACTAGCATTAAGCACGCTACCTTGCCCGGCACAACTAAGCTAAGCTAACATTAGACAGAGCTGGTGTTACCTAACAAGCAAAACTCACTTTAGCGGGCTCAATGTGAGCTCGGAATGAAAGTGAACATGTACATATATACATACCTAAAACTAGGTGGCGTACGAAGGAATAAAAACAGCTTTTACAAGGTTATGAATCAGGAAAATATCTCTAACGTCCCGAATGTTGGATTAGCACGCTAGCTAGTCACGGGCCTTCAAAAACATTGACGCACGCGCTCTACGTCGCAGAGTACAGGGGCGCTTGTTTTGTTAATCGGGATGGCAGCTGGACGGGGTTAGAAAATATGAGCATTACTGCCTATAAAAAACAAAAACACCACAATGAATGTGCAATATAATAATAGTACTGTTTTTATAGTTATAGTCATAATAATAACAATAATTAAAATGTCTTAATTTGATAATAATAATTTAGCTATTGTATAACAATTCCTCCAAAACATGTTGCAATTTAAAAACGTAAAACGTAAACACTTTTAAACGTAAAGTCCCTTATTAGGATCAGGTGAGGCATAGGAAAGAACTGATAAACATCTCATGAATACCAAATGTGTCATCTGAGTGCAAGGATGCACATATTACTTATTGATTATTAATTAAAAGCCTAAGGGCATTAATAACATATTTTACCTTTGAAATTAGAATTTCGCCGGTTTTATTAGCCTATATGGACGCTTTGATAATATTTCTGTGAGACATTTTAATAAATGTAGGAAAAATCACATTATCAGACCACGTATCGCTTTAGTGTATTTATTGTATATAATCACTAAAGAACGTTAAAGCGGTTGGTTACCATGGTGTTTTTGTTGTAGGTAGCTCTGTGACAGCAGCTGGCCTACGATGGCTGCGGCTGACAAGCCGTGACGTCACTTTAGGCGGGTTTTTTTTTCGTGGAAAGTGCTAGAAGAAACGAAGCACACCCCTCCTCGTTTAACATATTCCTCCATCAGATTAAAAAGTCCCTCACTCTTTACCATTAAAATAAACGATGAACTCGTGATTGTGATGAGATATATATATTAGGTTGGTGCAGATATATTTGTCTTGATAATATGTGGCGACAGGTATAAAGACGAGTTGTCACTAAGATGTTGGTATATTCAGTATCCATCTAGTAGATTCTAGTTCTTTCGTTTTGGTATAAACTGCCACAAGGTGGCAGCAATGAGTACCCATAGAGTAGTTCTAGTGGTAGATGGTGCACCGCGGATGGATACGGCCGCACACTGAAACGATTGAGTATAAAGATTCCGGTCTGTTAAAAGGAAGTCCCTTTCCATTTCCCTGCGTCAGAGAGCAGAAGGGACTGCATATTGGTTGCATTTTTTTCCAAGATAAGTCAACGGAATTAACAAGGTATGAACACGAGTATTTTGTTTCCAATTGGGACATATTTTGCTCTTTCAATGCATGTTTTTCTCACCCGTCTCTGAACTATGGCTGCTTGTAACCACGATGCGAGCTCGTGAGTCACGACAGTAACCAAAGCTAACTGTCTCGTGGGTTAATGTTACAGCGAACAAACTACTGTGGACCCCTGTCTTTTCACGTATTTCATAGTGTTTTCATCTTAACCATGTTTAAATGTCACGTACTAGAGGGCTGTTTGCGATGCTGCGCGGTGACTCTATCTAAATGCGGCGCTGTGCCGCACTGTCAGGCCGGGCTTTGGTTGCTCTGAGCCAGGTGTGGTGACTGGACTGAGATTATTTAACTGAGAGAACCGCGGTAAGGACCAACACCCGGTACGAATGGCCTGGTTTACAGAACCGGGTCGTCATTTCACAGGCAAATGGCTTCGCCTCGACATTTGACGAAACTTATTACGGTAACGGTTTGTCAGTTTTATTAACGATAGTCGGTTCACGTCCAGTTTACTGTTAGGTAAGTAATTAATTTAGCACTGATGTGGTTGTACGACGCGCATCTGATTCATGCCGTAACCTTAAGATGTCTTGAGTCATTGTGTGTTCCTCTACGGCTGGTGGGATAAGGCCGCTTTATCGTAACACCACGTTGTTCGTCACCAAGTGGCTTTTAAACGGTACCTTTTAACGTTTTAATTACAAGTTAACGTATAGCGCCGCGTTTCCTAATGTGATCCTAATGTTCGTCTGTAGCCGTCTCTCAGCACGTGTTTGCGGAGTCCATTGTCTGTCACTCGACGCCATGTTGGCTAATGGCCGCTTCCACCGATTTGCAGCAACACTATGGCAGCAGTCCAATTGTACCGTGCCGGCATGTTGACATGATTTACTTATGATGATTATTCGTCTAATGAAGCCGAAAGCCTTTGAAGCAGAATGGATCTCACACTAACTTGTGGCCATTTTAGTTTCCTTTTTTCTTTTTGGGGGGGCTGGTCTGTGGTTGGCTTCTATTGAAATGTATGTTCATCCCCTTTTTTTTCACCTTGCCATTTGTACCATTTTAAACCAATGACTATTTGCTAAAATATTACTTTATTTCCTTTTGAGCAGATGCCTGAAGAAATGCACCAAGAGGAGGAGGCTGAGACCTTTGCCTTCCAGGCAGAGATCGCTCAGCTGATGTCCCTGATCATCAACACCTTTTACTCCAACAAGGAAATCTTCCTTAGGGAATTGATCTCCAATGCCTCTGATGTAAGTCTGCTGCAGCTTCACATTGTTTTCCATTTGGCTGTTTACTTTCAGATGCATGGGTTTTTGAAAGGGTATTTAATTATTAATGTAATGGTCTTGATTTCCATTTGGATAATGCTTCAAAAGGATACCTAATATCTTGCTGTGTTTTTGTTTTTTCAGGCTTTGGACAAAATCCGCTATGAAAGCCTGACTGATCCCACCAAGATGGACAGTGGCAAGGATCTGAAAATTGAAATCATCCCCAACAAAGCTGAGCGCACCCTGACCCTCATCGACACTGGAATCGGCATGACCAAAGCCGACCTGATTAACAACCTGGGCACCATCGCCAAGTCTGGCACCAAGGCCTTCATGGAGGCCCTGCAGGTACGATGTGATTAAGAAATTGATCAACATTTATGCAAATGCATCATTGGCGCATTGAAAAAACAGCTGTATGACTCTGATTTTGAAAGGCAGACTATATATTTTTTGAAGTTACTTGATCTTGACTACAATATCCTAAAGCTACCCTTTTATCCTTCTAGGCTGGAGCTGATATTTCCATGAT
The DNA here is from genome assembly GCF_910589615.1 of Taurulus bubalis. Classification (NCBI taxonomy): domain Eukaryota; kingdom Metazoa; phylum Chordata; class Actinopteri; order Perciformes; family Cottidae; genus Taurulus; species Taurulus bubalis. Next base: position 29,506,735 of record NC_136591.1, on the reverse strand, counting down.
TGGTCAGTTTGGTGTGGGTTTCTACTCTGCCTACCTTACTGCCGAGAGGGTGACTGTCATCACCAAACACAATGATGATGAGCAGTACATCTGGGAGTCCTCTGCTGGCGGTTCCTTCACTGTCAAGGTCGACAACGGTACGTGTCCTGGTTCATTACAAAATCAATGTAGTAGAGAAGGCAACATTTGACCTTATCTGCTATTTGCACCAACTATTTCTGATTATGCCGGTTACATAGGGTTATGACATGCATGAAATTATACCCGGCATTGTTTGCATTCAGCTAGTTGCTGTCACTTAACATGGAACCCTCTGCAAACTTATTTTATTTAAGAAGCTAAATACCATGGAATGGTTTTACTTTATTTGTCATTGCCTAATTCCTTAGATGAATGTTCAACATTAGGTAATGGACGAAAAGGGTGCTATTTACTGTGAATGCACAGTACTGCTTAAACATCTACTTGTGCTCATAGCTGTACAATCCTATTCACAGGCGAGCCCATGGGTCGTGGAACTAAGATCATCCTGCACCTGAAGGATGACCAGACGGAGTACATTGAGGAGAAGAGGATCAAGGAAATTGTCAAGAAGCACTCTCAGTTCATTGGCTACCCCATCACCCTGTTTGTAAGTATTGCTTTTTGACATTTTAGTTTTGCGCTAGTTAAAACAGTTTGCATAGCAGTGAAGTTAAACTCTTTTGATTTGCAGGTTGAGAAGGAGCGTGAAAAGGAGATCAGTGATGATGAGGCAGAGGAGGAGGAGGAGAAGGAGAAGGAAGAAAAGGAGGACAAGGAAGAGAAAGAAGAGGGTGAGGACAAGCCAAAGATTGAGGATGTAGGATCAGACGATGAGGAGGACTCCAAAGACAAGGACAAGAAGAAGAAAAAGAAGATCAAGGAGAAGTACATCGATGAAGAGGAGCTGAACAAGACGAAGCCCATCTGGACCAGGAACCCCGATGACATCACAAACGAGGAGTATGGAGAGTTCTACAAGAGTCTGACCAACGATTGGGAGGATCACCTGGCTGTCAAGGTAAATGTTGCCATGCAAGAAACGTCTGTTGAGTGCTTCATATGTGACTGGTTCAGACTTGTGGCTGAAAAAAAAGTCAAACTAAGCTAACTTATGTTCTTCTTTGCAGCACTTCTCAGTGGAGGGCCAGCTGGAATTCCGAGCTCTGCTCTTTGTTCCCCGCCGTGCACCTTTTGACCTCTTTGAGAACAAGAAAAAGAAGAATAACATCAAGCTGTACGTCAGGAGAGTTTTTATCATGGACAATTGTGAAGAACTCATCCCAGAGTACCTGAGTAAGTTGACTATTGCACGCACCCACATAAAGCTGTTCTGCTAAAATGGGTACAAAATTGGATGGTTTCAATAACCCATGTTTGTGTTCATCTTCAGACTTTGTTCGCGGTGTGGTCGACTCCGAGGACCTCCCCCTAAACATCTCCAGGGAAATGCTGCAGCAGAGCAAGATCCTCAAGGTCATTCGCAAGAACATCGTCAAGAAGTGTCTGGAGCTCTTTGCCGAACTGGCTGAAGACACTGAGAACTACAAGAAGTTATACGAAGGTTTCTCCAAGAACATCAAGGTATACAAAATAAGCATGTTAAGCGCTGCATTGATTTTATTAGTAAAATCTCAATTTTGAGAGTTACTTTCATAATGCACTTGTGTTTTCGGTCAATCACTATGGACTCACAAGGTTTACTTTTATTTTTGTTTTAGTATATGACAACAATTTACGTCATGCCGTTGTGAATCACTTGGTCTAGTATAGAAGGCTCTTGTGTTTACTACGCTTGGTACTGTGCTCATGTGCATTAGATGAGTTACTTTAGTAATGTTACATAAATGGTAACTCATATTATATGGTGTGTTCATTTGGTAGCAATGGCGTTTGTATTTGACGACTATGCAACACAAACGGTTAAATGAGTAGTCAAATGTATTGGGATAATCAATTAATCTTGTTTTGATATAGGCTACTGGTGTGTGATTTTTGTATTGGAATCTAATCATGTTTGTTAAACTGTATAGCTGGGCATCCATGAAGACTCTCAAAACCGCAAGAAGCTGTCTGAGCTGCTGCGTTACTCCAGCTCCCAGTCTGGGGATGACACAACCTCCCTCACAGAGTACCTGACCCGCATGAAGGAGAACCAGAAGTCTATCTACTACATTACTGGTGCGTACCATTTTTGAAAATTGCTGCTCACAGGAACAAAAGTAACATTTTTAGTAGATTACTTACAAGCCAATGTTATCTGTCAGATAACACTAATACTTAAATTAATTCTTTAGGTGAGAGCAAGGATCAGGTGGCCAACTCCGCCTTCGTTGAGCGCGTCCGTAAGCGTGGCTTTGAGGTTCTGTACATGACGGAGCCCATCGACGAGTACTGTGTCCAGCAGTTGAAGGAGTTCGATGGCAAGAGCCTGGTTTCTGTCACCAAGGAGGGTCTGGAGCTGCCAGAGGATGAGGATGAGAAGAAAAAGATGGAGGAAGATAAGGCTAAGTTTGAGAACCTCTGCAAGCTCATGAAAGAGATCCTTGACAAGAAAGTGGAGAAGGTTTGTAATCTTAATGAGTCGATTTTAATTTTCACCCAAATTTCCCTTTATGCGGTAGGATTTAGGTTGTTATAAATTCACAACTACAGTTGCCACTTTTGTTTGGAAACAGGTGCCCTAACTGGTCCTAACTTGTATCCTGGTGAGTTTTGTACATCTGCAAGGAGGCCCCTTAAGTATTTTGTGTCCCGAATGAGTTTTTGATTGACAAATGTGTTTTTTGACTAGTGATGGATTCCAAATGATTGTGGATTTTTCTTTTTTGCAACTCGTGTGATCTAACAGATGCCTGTTTAGTTATTTCCCCTTTTTAGTTTAACAAATGTGAAACTAGAATTTGACAAGCGCTGAAGTTCAACCAGTGTCTAAATAGTTGTACTTGTCATTGTAATGTATAAAGATGTTTCTACATTTAAGATGTGGTGGAATTTGCCATGCTGGTGTGTTGCACATGAATTTCTAACATGATTGTTCTGCATGCTTTTATTAACTTTAATTTTAGATTGGGTCAACGTTGCATGTTTTAAGTCCTAATGTCATCCGTTTGTCTCTCAGGTAACGGTGTCCAACAGACTGGTGTCTTCACCCTGCTGTATTGTGACAAGCACTTACGGTTGGACCGCCAACATGGAGAGGATCATGAAGGCCCAGGCACTCAGAGATAACTCCACCATGGGCTACATGATGGCCAAGAAACACCTGGAGATCAACCCTGACCACCCCATCGTGGAGACACTCCGGCAGAAGGCAGATGCTGACAAGAACGACAAGGCTGTAAAGGACCTCGTCATCCTACTGTTCGAAACCGCCCTGCTGTCCTCAGGCTTCTCCCTGGACGACCCACAGACCCACTCCAACCGCATCTACAGAATGATCAAACTGGGACTGGGTAAGGAGATACAACTAGTCATTTTGGCAGATTTTTATTTTATTAACATGCTTGTAACTTGTATTGATCGCTAACGAATAATTATTGTACCTGTAGGTATCGATGACGACGATGTCCCCATTGAGGAGGCAACAATTGCAGCCGTCCCAGATGAGATCCCTCCCCTAGAAGGTGACGGTGAAGATGATGCTTCACGCATGGAAGAAGTTGATTAAACCAACCCTCCCCCCCAGATTTCTAACACTTTAGCCTCACTTTTCAATTGTTCATCCTTAAAAACTGCAGTAACTGCAAAAAAAAAGTCATTCATGTTGTGGTGGACCAGTGTTGCTCTTGCGTCCAGAGCATTACTCTGCAAGACCTTAAGAAAAGCAGTTTTGGTTTTTGCTGTATAAGTTCATGGCGACAACACATGTTTTAACGAGTACCCTGTTGCACTGAGTTTTAAATGTTGGAGCGGTAAATGTGTGAACATGGGAATGGTACATTCCATTGTCAGATCGGGTCTGGTGGAGGGTTTGGGGAGGTTCTGCTCATGTGCAACACTGCACGCTGCATGGAGAGACGACTGTATGATTCCTTTGCCCGAGTCCAGGCTTGTGTCTGTATTCCAAGTCTTGTTTTGCAAAAAATTAAAGATGTAATACCTTATATTTTTGTTGTCTTTCATGCCTTCTCTTAGAAAATCTTATTTCTTCATACCATTTTAAAACAAATCAGTGGTTATATTTTACTAACATTTGGGGACATTAACTTTCTGAGTTGAAACTATGGTTTGGACTGTTCTTCCAGGTGACCACAAGGGGGGGAAATACTCCAGTTACAAGAAGTATAAAACTTGCAGTTATGGGGTAGGCCTTAAATGTCATGCCACTGGATTGTAAACCCTAAATACAAGTCATTTATTTGCACTAGGAAAGCTATCTATTGGGTAACTAAAAACGTGGCTTTTAGTACATGTACACTGTAAAGCTATTATAGAACTCAAACTGGAGAACACCAAACTTAACGTGGCCTCTTGCAGGTGTGAGCACTGAAGTGTTGCATTTTACATTTCAAACCAGTAAGTGTTGGTTTTTTTCAATTGCAAGCTGAAAGTAAATGCAATCCCATGACTCAAAACCTGCCTGGGTTTAATCTCTTATGGGAAAAGCGCCTCATCTTGATTTGTGGTTAAAAGGTTTTATAAGTGACCTATATTCTCTAACCCTGCCCTAATGCATCTATAAATCTTGTAAAACCTCTTACCCAAACCAAGAGCAGACGCTTCCCAGCATAACCGCACTTCTAACTGCATTGTGTCCTTGCTGGTTTGCTAGACGGGTTAAACTGATAAGATTACATTGCACAGAACTTTGGTGTTATGTAAACATGTTCACACAGAAGAAAATAATTGCATACATTCTGTCTATACATCTTTACTATCAGGAAATGTAAAATACAGCCATGTGTGAGTTTCCTGAAAGTGTGAGGCATCCTCAGTTGAACTCTGGGGGAAATGTAAAATATGTAGATTTCCTGGAAGTCGTGTGTTTCATACAAGTTTGAAGGGGCGGCAGCAGCGTTTCTGTAAAACCAGTAAGCGTGGGTGTCTCTCCCGCCTGAACACACTCACTCTCGTCAAATTCATCGTGGGGACATCAGCCGTGTCATTCAGAAACATGTTGAAAAGGTTTGTTGTAGCGCCTCCTTAACTTGACCACCTTTTTTTAATTTGCTGAGTCTACAAAATATTTGCATAATAGAAGAGGGTTTGACAAATAATGTGAGTGCTAACCACACTATGGCCCTCAGCAGAGTGCAGATCTCTGCCATGTGTGTCTGCAACGACCACGTGACCACATTTGGCTAAAACACACCATTCAAACTCAAAAACAAGCGGCAACATATGCAGACAATTGGCTCCAACGTGAGACATTTCATACAATCTTTCCAAAATAACATTTAACTCGCCGAGCTGTGTTAAAGGAGCAGCGTCTTTAGTGGCGGTGATGTACTCAGCAGTGTGTGTACTGGTAGAACACACACCGCCCAAAACAATCAAAGTGAACAAACTAAATCTTGTTGAGATACAGAATGCGGATGTTTGGTGACTTGAGTCTGTAGTAAGCCCTCGATCTGCTTCAGCTGGTGGAAATGTCCTGGTTAAGTTCATCAAGAGTCAGTGTAGGTTTCCCTCATACAATTGAAAGGTGCATCTGGTATTAGTTTCAACAAAGGACTTCCTGTGGAAACATTTGACTCCTGTGTGTAAAGCTGTTCTCAACCCACAAACGCAGAGTTGAGGAGGAGGTTCCTGGCGTTTCAGTGGCCTGCTGTGTAGCATTTGGTTGCAGTGTCACTGCTCTTATGACCTTTGTATCCTGTCATCTCTTCTCTGTATTGTGTGCGTCTCGTTTTGGAGAAATGCTTAAAATATGTCGACATGTCCTACTTTAAAAAGAGTTGTTCAGTCACACAGACACGTCTCTCTGCCGCTGTACCTTAGTGCGTCACTGCCTCCGTGATGATGACGCTGTGGTTTATATCACTCGAGAGATCAGATAGAGATTAAATGAGATAAAAAGATGTAGCGTGGTATTGCGATGTGTACTGCAACCACACCATGCTGCAGGCCCGTGTGCAAGAGGTGTAATTCAGTTTCCATGACATTTACAATGCAAGGTGTCAGAAGAACAACACAATTAATACTCATGATCTAAAAACAACTTTGTTGCGCACATCATAGGGCATAGTGTTACTTCTCATATTTGTAAAGGAACAGAATTAACACCGACATTGAGTAGGAAGGAGGCAAGATGAAGAGAAAGAAAAACCTTCTGTCATGAAGTGTAATACGCAGGAAACCTTTATGACTAGATTTATCACTTCAGCAGTCGACGGTCACTTGTGCATGTGTTACTGTGCCCTGTAGCTACTATTAGCAGCTGGCTAACTTAGCTTAGCACAAATACTTCACACAGGGGAATCAACTAGCCTGGCTCTGTCCAAAAGTAACAAAATCCACTTCCCAGCACTTACAAATAAAGCCAGGTTCATAATCATGTTTTTCAGTGTTACAAGCCACTGGTTACCCTGCAACCAGGAAGCCACTGGTCCTGGCCAAGTATTCTGGCACATAACCCTCAGTGGAATTTGTCAACTTTCGACTGAACAAGGCTCAATGTTTCCCCCGTCTCCAGTCTTTGTGCTAAGCTACGTTAGCTGGCAGTATAGGCTCATATTTAGTGTCCAAACATGTGGTCTAAGTGTTGTCAATTTGCTCATCTGTCTCTCAACACGAAAGCTAATAAGTGTACGAACAAAGAAGTTGCCCTGCTTTTGACAAAGCTGTGAATCCTCCTTCAGTCCGCCTGCTCTATGAGATATAAAACTTATTTCAAAGATTGTTTTGGGAAGCTCCTGAGTCATGCTGTGCCTTGCTAAAAAAAGATTAAAGTAAAATACTGGCTAATAAAAGTTACAAAAAAAAAGTTACAGAAAAAAGTCCTATTTTAGTAGAAAACATTTGGGGTATAACTCATGAGCAATAAGCATTAAAAAAACAGAAATTAGGACAAAATTATGCTAAAACAAACTTACACTCATCCTTTCAGTCAGATCGAGAGCCCAGAGTGACTGGTTGTTGGGGGCCGAGATACGGGTGGATGAGAGAGGACGCGGGTCCTCTCTCATCCACCCGTATCTCGCTTTTCATTTGCGTTATTGAAAAAAAGAGCACTGGAGACGCTGACATTGTGACGCACAACTACAAACCGGGTGGAGGACGTTTAGAAATGAGAGGTGCGGGGAAATTCCCCCATTGAGAAGTTGTGAGATTGATAAACTAAGGGGAAATGTTTTCTCGCACTACACAGTCAAATACCGTCTTCAGTTTGATGTTCGGTGAATCATAATAGTGGTCTGGTTTATGAATTAGTGTAGAATGCAAAGACACGCGTAGACAAGTTTGTTTCGAAAATAATATGCTGTTTTTCGGGAGTGGAAGTAATATTGAGAGTTGACAGAGAGGAAAATCTACTCAAACCCATTTGCAGATGACACCCAACGCTATATAGATGTTTATCTCATAGGCCGAGCCCCCTTTCCTCCCAGAAAACTGCATAAATGTATGCAAAACTCAAAATTTCCTCCAACTGAGATTCTATTTATTGGGCCAAAACAAACAAAGAAACAGTGCATATAATTTATGACACCTAAGGCAAGGCATCAAGGTACTATGATTGACTAATTTAGCTTTCCAGACACATTTAAGGAACATAACAGCAGCCTATCATTGAGACAATATTGCCAAGCAGATCAGACCTGCAAAGAAGTTTGTGCATGCTTTTACAAGCAGGCTGGACGACTGCAATGCACTGAACTGCCTGGAGGTCAGTTCATCAATTAAAATGTCTCCCTTGCCATGTTTCGCCACATTAGCATCGTCTGTCTTTCAGTCCATCCCGCTTTGATCCAATCTGAAATAACTGTTTGATGGCCTGCCATAACATTTTCTACATACTAAAATCCTAATGACTTTGGTGATCCCCAGACTTCTCATGGAGCCGGACCATCCGGTACAATTTTGGTTTAGTTCACCTAATCAAGTTTTTTGTTTTGTTTACAATGAGTCATGGCTTTTAGCCTTGCTTTAAAAAATAAATAAATCATATATACTTCTGCAAAATCTTTGAAATCCTTTGGATTGTTTTTTACTAACTTCTATAGGGTTGTATTTTAAAGCTGTTCAAACGGTCTGCTCTCTCATTTCTTTTGACATTCATTATACGTAAACCTAAAGCCCTTTGTATATGAACTTTGTGTATGAATGGTGCTTCAGAAAAAAGATTGTTGTATTACCTGCAAAGCAAACGACACTGAGATGAGCACAAGCACTGTGAAACAGTCAAATCAAACCTCTTCACTTCATAATGTTAAGTTAATTTAATATGTTTTATTATTAATCCAGTTACCAGAGGAAATAGTAGAATGATAAAAACAAGGTACCAGTGAGATTGCGCTTCCCTTGTATGCATTCTGTTCTGCGAACTCCCCCCTGGGCCGACTTGATCTTCACATCCTTATGACGGCAATGATCATCATCTTCATCATTATCCATTCAGTGTTCTTCCAGACATTCACATGTGACGGTGAAAACCCATGAAGCAGTCCTTTTACAAAAGCACACGACAGACAAGTTGGAAATAAACAATGACTAAGAGATATATTTACAAGACTTTTTTTTAAGCCCAAAGTTAAAATATTAAGTAGAATCTGTGTTAACAGGACAAAAAATGTTTTCCTTAAAATAACGCCGTGCAAAAAGTACCCACAGCAGCATTTGGTTCACTGGCGTTGGGGTAAAACTATACAATTTATAACAAGTGCGCTATTTATTACGCAAACTGCTTATCGCCCTCTTGTACCGATGGTAGCTTCTGTAACATGTTATAATACCTTAAAATAAACATTAGTGTGTGCACCATATTTTCAGGCCATGTTTATAGCTTTACAAGATAAAAATCCCACATAAAGACCCCTGCTCTCCAACATGGAGGACTGAGATAAGCATCTGGCTATCGTAACTAAAAGATAACTCAACAAATAGAAAGTTTTGTCTTTACTGAAGGTGAAGGGCTTGTTCAAATATTTGGGATCAAGTTAAAAAAGGACCCATGTGTAGGATTTAGTGGAATATAGTGACGGTAAAATTCAAGCTGCCTCTTCTGATGTAAAAAACACAAAAGTCTCTCTCTCTCTCTCGAGCCAGTGTTGAGTTTAGTTTGTTCTGGGCTACTGTAGAAACATGGAGGGCTGTGTGAAAGAGGACCCACTCCGTATACTGATATGAATCGCTCATTCTAAACTAACAAAAATACAACGATTCTTAGTTTCAGGTGATTACACACTAATGAAAACATAATATTGAATACCATGCTTAATTTCTGCCAGTAGACCCTCCATAAATCCCCCACACACTAGTCCTCAAAATTTTTCAGATTTTTTTTCTTCATTTGGCTGCACAAGCCACGTATGGTGGTTTAGGAAAAATATTGTACTGTTTAAGTGTGAAATTGGTGAAGAGGCAGTTTGCAAAGTTTATGGTCTGGGACTCGTGTATAAGACAATCTTACAGGCACTCAAAACTGCTGTGACTGCTGACTTGACAAATCACATGGACCCCTTGGGGGCATCTTGGTGTAAGTGTCAAAACTTCAAAATCCCTTTCTGTACCATTGCTAAGAAAAATAAAAACCAAATGGAAAAGAAGAGTAAAAAACAAACAAACCAACCCGATAGATACACACAAATAGACAAAAAGCACCACAGAAAACGTGGTCTCAGTTCCCAGTTTGCTTCAGAGCGCTACACCTTCTGTCCGACTGGTTGTGCTAACCGCCGACCCGACTTCATGCGGTTACGTGCATACACCCGTAAGAAAAGAGCCAAGAAAACTACCGCGACACCAAATCCCCCTACTAAGGTAACGGCGTGACCGTAGAGGAAACAAGAGAGGAGGATGGCGATAGCCTGTCGCAGGGTCATAATGATGGTGAAGACTGCAGCACCAAACTGGCTGATGGTGTAGAAGATGAAGAGCTGGCCGCACGCCGAGCACACGGACAGCAGCACGGCGTGGAAGGCAAACTCGGAGTGGCGCGTCATGAAAGCCACCGAGTCAAAGAACGCACCCTGCTCGAGCAGCGAGCCGACGGTGAAGAGGCAGGAGAACAGATTCACCCCGAACATCATCTGCACGGACGACATTTTGTACTTGAACAGGTTGTCCTGCCAGTTGGAAGTGAAGCTGTCGAAGACGATGTAGCCGATGAGGATGACGACCCCGCTGAAGGTGGTGACGGTGGACGGGTGCTTGCTGGGCGTGCTGGACAGCAGGAACATGCTGACGCCCACTGAGATCAGCACAGCGGTAAAGTACTCCCAGTATTCATAGCTCTTGCGGGACACGACCTTACCCATGAGCATGACGGGAATGACCTTAGAGGCCTTGGCCAGGACTTGAGTGGGGAAACTTATGTACTTGAGGGCCTCGTACTGGCACCAGCTGCTCATGATGTTGGACAGCGAGGCGAAGGAGTACTTGTACATGGGGGCTCCGTGGCGAGGCTGCTTGAAAAGGATGCACCACAGGCCCGACACGGTCAGAGCCAGGATGCGGTTCATGAAGACCAAGAACTGAGAGTCCTTGAACCTCTCGCCATCATCTTCTGGAGTCGTGGCTCCGTAGGAACGTGTCATCACCCGCTCTTGCAGGACTCCCCATGTCAGGTACGATACCTGAGAATAAGAAAATCGACAAGCATTTCAAGAGTGTACTTCATGTTAAATATATTTTTCCAGTAGCACTTCCCTTAAAAAGTTAAGCACTGGTTGATTATTTTGTAAAATCAAATGCATTGGGTAGTTTAGCTTTCTCTTGTCTGTGAAGTGATCCCTTACTAACGCAACACTGTAATCAACAATGTATCTTCACCTGGCATTCGCATGTTGATTAAGTGCGGGTGTCATGTCATGGCAACAACACTACACACATCTACCAGGATGTATCCCTGTGCCATAGCTTCATAAGGATGTAATAAATCAATATGAGAGCCTAACTACTGCCTCTCAACATGGCTATGGCTCATGTGGCGACAGCGCTAATTAAAGCAACAGAGGTGACGGAGCCAACAGTGGTAACCTGAGAGAGAACTGGAGTGCGGGCACTGGACTTTCGTTACAATACCGTCGGTCAGGACGGCGCTGTCAGCTGTAATCGATGCATGAGCGCAGTGCAGCGGCGACGGTGAGCGAACCAGAGGGGCACGCTCACGTGCACGCTCACATGCACAAACATGAACCAAAGGTTACGCCTGGCTATGTAAACAAAGCACAAAGAGGCTTGGATTACAACTCACATGGAGAGTAACTTAATTATCTGCCCATGTAGACATTGATCCACTATATCTTCACATCAGAAATAGTGGTTTGATGCCGTTTTAATTCTCTGAATGGAGAATAAAGAACCTTTAACAGGAGCACTTTACAGTGCATTTTTGCACATGACAAGGACTGTGGATTTTGTACCCAATTTCTTAACGAGTAGTCACATTAGGTCGGGATCACTTCATGACGAGGACGGGTGATTACAGCGACCTATCACTCTGTTATTGGTGAGCGTGGTAGTGAACCGTTTCCCCATTTTTCCATCCAACAGATGTGAAGCTACATAATCAGTCTTTTAGAGTCGTTTCTGGACACCTGAAGCTCTGTTTTGGTCTTCACAAACTTCTCTCTGACTCCTTAATGTTCCATGAAGTTCACCACCTAACTTATGTACACTAAAGCACTCCAAAGTGCTGAGGGCGCCTGCAAAGTTGGGTGATAATTCTACGTGGGTTTGTCACAACAAGCGACCCCTGTCACATTACATGAGGTAATTTAGTCCATTGTTAATATAAAAATATGGATAACTACAACTTTAAGATAAGCCGATCCTTTGACGGAGCGCTCCATTCCGTAGATGGAAAAGTTACAGGCCTGCATCAGTGTCCCAGCACCTCCTTTTATACAAGCTACACTTAAGCATCTTTTGAATAGAGTCAGCTGAGAGCAAAGTGTAAAACAAACATAAACCAACTCTCCCACAGCTGCACAAACAAAGTAAAACAGCGCATGGTATTAAAGGGATGAGACCCCATGCAACTCTTGAAAGGATTCCCACCTGAAGTCCGGCAGCACAGAAGACTAGTTTGACGACCTGTCTGACTGACGAGCCTGAATCCCCTTCGTTCCTGGGTACAATTGGCACGTCATCCAACAGACCTGTTTTGGCTTCACTGCCAAACACGCAGGTCTTTATGATAGGGAAACAAATCCCACTACCTGAAAGACAACATAGATGGGGAAAAAAAGAGGATTGAACTTGATAACAAGGTGATCAGGAAGTAACACGTTTGTGTTCTTTAACTGGCATGTATCTCCAAATTAGACATCTGTATCACAAGCCCAAACCTGTTTCTAAGTAATTGGTGCGCTTGAAGTAACTAATGAGGAAGTAGCCCGGGATGATGATGGTGGAGTATCCCAGAACGTTGACAAGGAAGCGGAAGACCCAAACTTCATGCCAGCCTTCCAGTAGGGACGACTCCTGGGCCGCCACAATGGAAGGGATGAGAAGCAACACAAACGCAGGGCAAACCCTACAAGGCAAGACAAGGAGGAAGATCAGGCCACAGTGTAAACAAACAGACTTGAAGCAAAATACAGTTAAGATTATAAATACTTTTACATTACTACCCATCATATCAATGCTAGTGATGAATATCAACTGGTAACGATTGTATTTGTATGTCTGTTTACAACTTTCTTAATCTTACCTGAATTCATAATAAAAGAAAAGATTTTAAGTTAGTTTGTTGGTGTTTCAGCTCCATTTCATGATACTTCGGTCCTCGTCACACTGGATGGACACAATCACACCGAACCCCTTGGAATCAATTTATTGTGAAATCATCAAGACATAAAGAGCTAACCTCAAGCGAGAAGAAAACAACGACAGAAACGTGTAGTATTCTGTACCTTGTCAAGCTTTCGGATCATGCCGTTATTGTTAAATAATTAGTTTTCTTTTTTTTTTTACTTACTAACTGATCAACATGTTTTCCATCCCTCACAACAGCTGTTCCATAGATTCACACCATTAACTGTACAATATTTTACAATATTTTTTTACAATGGTCTTCACAATTTAGTTTTTTTAACCAAGCAAATTCCTTTAGAGCAAAGTAGACAGGTCCGTCTGGTCTGTTTGTGTGTCTAGCATTTCTTCCTCAGAACGACTAAGTATGATTTTACCAGAAGAACCTTAATAAATTGAACTTAATTAAGTGGCATAATAACACAGCCTTGCTTAACAGTACTCAGGGCGTTCTCACTTAATTAGAACTATTAACTATTATAGTAATACTATAAATACTGAACAATAAAACTGCATTCAAATGTTTACATCAAGTGCACAGTGAAAGAGATGCAGCACAGTGTACATACATTGAGTTAATGTCTGTTCAACGTGGAACTTTCCGTTCTATGATGCTGGATAGTTTTATTAATAATAATAATGCATACTATTGTAATTGTTATATTCCAAGAGTAAAATCTGAATCTGCAACATAACCAGCAGGAATCTTTTCTCAAAAATTGCCAAAAATCACTTTGCAGCCCAACTCCATTCCCGGGGGCGTAGCTTTCGCAAGCGAAGTATGTAATACTACCACTACTATTATTTCTTAATGACAGTTTTGGAAGTAGGTAATCACATAAAACAACCACAACCTGTTAACTAGCTGGGGGAAATGAAATGTGCTGTATTACCCACACCCACACGCAGTGTTCGTACATCTGCAATCTCAAGCACATCTGTGATGAAACCCTAGTTTTCCATGAAAAAGGTGTGCTCCTTTGCTGTCGTGGCACTGAATGTGCATCTGATTCAAATTGAGGCCCGGGCCTCTTCCCAGGGGGGCCTGTGAGCCCGACTCACACAGAGCCTCTTTGTGTGGGACCCTGCCGTGGCCTGGCCAGCCAGTAGTCCACTGCAGAGAGACCTGGGCTCGGAACAAGCACCTTATTACATGGAGGAATGCACTGCAGCGGCTGGGCGGCCAACCCACAGGCTGTCACACCACAGGCACACAGAGACAGCTGCCAACAAATGTACCTGAGGAGGGAAACAGTGCTTGTGTCTTGTAAGGTTAACGCTTTATGACAGCAGATAAAAACATTTTCTCGTTCACCAATCCCACATATCAACTAGGCCATGTTAATATTAATAACTAGCTGCAGATGGGTGGGGTCTGGATGAATACATTCATAGAAAACATCAGTGGGAAAAGGTCAAACCGGTGTTGCACCAAATTATGTGACCCATCAGATTGTCCAGTACTTTCAGCCTTATTGCCACTGTAGTGTTTTAATCACATTATCATATCCAGTATTTTGATGATGTTTAACAAATAGGGTAACTCTATTTAAGCTAGAAGTATAACGTGCTCTACACTTTAGTTTCACAGCTATCAAGATATGTGACTCTCTGGGACACCATTTCTATTTACGCTTATCAAGTAATAAAGTCATCATTTTAAACAAGAAGCTAACTTAGGACAGCTACTATTCGCGTCACAGATTTCGGCTCAACACCGGTTCGTGTCACGTCACACAAACCGCAAAAGCTAAAGTAATGATGAATAACTGAAATTAACGGTTAGCCGGCGTCACTGCCACGCTGACAAGTATACACGTCAACAGTCAGCGGCGCAAATCCACACCTAAAAATCACTATCAGTTTTTTCCCCCAAGCTCGCTAACGTTACTATTGGTCTCCGACGTTACCTCCATGAAAAAGATGTCATCTTCCTCTCTGTGGCCGACACCGGGCGACACACGCCGACGGAATCAGACGTCTCCGCTGTGACGGAGCATGAAGCAGCACGAGCCCGGCCGGGAGCGTTATTTTGATAATAAAGGATTGTCTTCTTTCGGACCAGCCGCCTTTAGCTCGGATGCCTTCAACTTATCCTCCTCGATGGCCGATGTGTTGGTTCCGGTTGGTTCACTGGAGCAGGAAAAGCCTCCTCCTCTTCGCTCACCACCAGAGGACGCAGGAGATGGAGAGCGGTGCCCACGCGGCGGCACTGCCCCCTGTCGGTGCGGGGGTAATACTGCAAGGCAAAACAGTTTGACCTGTGTGTCATACACAAAGGCTGTAAATGAATCATGCATAAATAGTTTAAGAAATAAATAACAAAAACACATGACAAATCAGATAAATACATTCTAGTTAGGTAGCGGGACATAGGTAAGATTGGGGAACACAAGCAGGAACATCATGTATGTTTAGGTTCAGCCAAAGGCAAAGTTTTTAACCTGGTGCTGCTGACTCCCTGTACTCCTCGGTAAAGCAAAGATCAAAACTCCCGGAAAACACTTGCCTGAAGGACCAACACAACAGGTCCACACCTTGCATTATATATAATATATAATATAAGCATTATGCTTCTACCTATGCCTTTTCAGTCGTTATTTTTTGTATATTAGATTGTAGCTTTACTTATTGTACTGCATGTAATGATATACACATTACATTAATATAAGACATCACAGTTTAAATGATGCATTATTGAAGCAAAAACCTTGCTCATTTCTCAAAGGAAAACATGCAGTATTACTAAATGATAAGTGAAACTGGCATATCAAACTTTTTTACCTTTCTGTTTTTAACGTGACTTACAGTGCTTTGTATTTATCACGAGTAGCTTCAGGCCTTAGGCTCAGTGGGGAAGTAGGTATAGTTTCACAACTGTGTTCGAGCTGTTTACCACAGAGGTGTGTCTGTTTAGAAGCCGTTACCATAATAAGTTGCTTTCCTGCACATGAATCTGCCAGTCAAACCCTCACAGCACCGTTTACCTGACCAGAAGAAAAATACATTGTAATTAGTATGATTAGTTTAAATTCTGGCTAATGTCCTTTTGCCACCTTATTATTCAACCGGCTATGCACAAGATAATAATGTCATGTGCTTTTAAAAGAGATAGAGTTGAGTGGAATTTCCAGCCGCTCCACAGTCAGTGTTATAGGAGCCATGAGGAAGAAGCCACTTACAGGAAAATAAAAGATACACCTAACAAAAGCAGCTGACAGGAAACAAAGAACATAACTCAGTGTTTTCATGAAAGAGCTTTGTCATGAAGTGTGCCCTTTACTCTCCGGTGATTTACTGGATATGCATTGGTAAAAGAAAAAAATATAGACAGATTTTTAAAATGAGTTTAAAATGGGTTCCAAAAGCTCATTTAATTACATAACCTCTCCATTATTACTGTACACGCCCAAACTCATTATCAATGTCTGCTCTGCAGTGGTAGCAGCAGGTTTATCGAAAACCACAAATATAAACCGATGCGCCGAAACAAAGCTTAAAATGTCACAAAAATTCCCTCTACCCAGAAAAAAGTACAATATGCAGTGAGTTTTTTTCAATTTTATTACAAAATAAACAAACTGCATATATTAACTAAACAGGGCAGTGTAATTCCACACCAAAGTAAATTAACAGTTACTGCAGATTAAGGGCTAGATGAGATAAATAGAGAAAACGGCTTCACAACATGAAGTAGCAAACCTAAAACAATCAAAAGGATGAAGCTGCATTTTGTGTCATATATTACATTTTTAATTTGGCTAGCAGTTTTCTAATAAATAGCAGGAAGTGATTAGTTTGTTTTCGTAGGATTGCAAGTCTCTAGTTAGTTTTACATTTAGTAAATACAAAACAGAAGGTATTTCTGTGGCAACAATGAAAGGCCGTGAAATGAAATGCCTCATTGCACTGATAAAGTTTGAGAAACTGTGAAACAAAGCAATTTGAATGTTCAATTTCTAGCCATTAAAACTAGGTTAATGTGATTAAGAGGTAGAATTTTTGATGGACATTGAACATGTTCTGCATTTACATTGAGGTGGCTTTTGTTTCAACCCCTCCAGAGGCATGCAGAAACAAGCAGAAAAATGTAACCAATAACTCAGGAACATAGATTTTTGTTTTATCAGTGTTCAATCAAGCAGAATCAATTTCTTCGTAAGAGGGAAATAAGATTAATATGTGCACATATTTGTCTAGATAATGGATAAATGCAAATCAGAATGTACTACAAAAAGAGGCACTATTTAATGGAAAGTCCCACTAAAATGTTGACCTGTCCCACTTTTATTTATTTTAATTTTATTTTTTAAATCAAAAGGTTTTCGCCGATCCAGAAAATGTGTCAAATTTTCTTAAGCCTATGATCTAGCTCAAAACTAACTATCTAACTCAAGACCACCGACCTCCCAGAGATCTGGATGTCATCAAAAGGAAATAGAGCCAGAATCTGAAAGACAAGGATACAAAATCACATGTTACTGATGCCTTCTCTAATTGTCCGTTGCCGTCCTCAGTAAATGGCAGGATAAACAAAATATCTGACACCCAGTATGATTGAAAGCATTGCAGTTGAAGTCATGGAAGTAAAAATGTGAATTAATGCCGTTGAACTCTTATCCCTATACAGTAGCTCATAATACATTATGAAGCGTGGAAACTTAAAAGATAGGGCTGGTGTTAGTTTACATATTTTATTGTGGACAACATATCCCATAAAAAGACCCAAACAAGGTTTTATTCAATCTTTCACACTTTCCGACTTGTCTACCTTGTCTAGTGCACTCAGTCCCAAAATCATTTCCTTCTACAGAATACCTGAATCCTTAAAAACGATCTAAAAAGGCTTCATAGTTTTCTAAAACAGCTGGACACTGTCGGTTCTTAGCAAATGCTCCTTAAACAGGTGTAAATAATGCATTTGTTGGGAACTATTTTCATCTGCGTATTGATACATATTTGATAGGAGTATTAATGAAAACAGAATTGTGTATGTAGAATTAACTCACAATGAATTACAGTGCCCATGTTCCTTGTGTAGAAGGAACGTGTCACCCAGTGCAAGCACGTGGCTCATTGATGTGTTTTTAAGAGTGGTGGTCTAGTTTACACGGATGTTCCTGTAACTGTCAATCACAAAAACTTACATCATCGTTGCCGTCCGCCAGATCCAGCGCCGTTTCGTCCTCCATGTTTCGCAGCATTGTGTCAGCGCCAGACTGGCAGAGGAGGTTGGCGATGGTGGCGTCCTGTCTCCCCACTGCGAGATGCAGGGGAGTGCAGCCGTTAAACATGGCAGCATCCACATTGGCGCCCCTGCTGAGCAGCAGCTTCACTGATATGATGTCATGCAGCTCAGCGGCGAGATGAAGTGCTGTTTTTCCACTTGTACCTTCCTGCGAGAGGCGTAGATGGAAAATAGTAATGAGAAATTTCAGTTACACAAATGGGACAATACCATAAAGTAAGTACATTTAAAAAAATGAAAAAATAATAGTTTCACACTTTTCTGTTTGGAAGTATGGACATATTGTTTTCATATTACATCCTACAAGCTTGGAAGAAAAGGATATAGTAAGTTACAATGATAATTATTATTATGATAATTAAAAAAGACAAATGTGAGGCACAGTGATATCTTTGGCCGGTGATTTAAACTGAGAGGAATGCCTGGGGTAGTTTCGGGACTGACCGCCATGTTCCCTTCAATAGAAAGTTAAGAGTGGCTGGCCAGCTTAATCATATCTCAAATCTAATTATGTCTCCATGAATCCTACAGGAAGCCCTGAGCTCAGCTCATATCACTATCAGCATTGCACGGGGGCAGCAGATTTACAGACAAGAAGACAACATAAGGCCAGGGCGCAGTAAACACAGAGTGATTATAAATACTGGTACAGTGCTGGATCATGTGAAAGACACTGCTGGGAAATCCTACCCAGAAACCCTACACCTCTTTTTTTTCAAAATATGTGGAGAAAGAGACAACGTATGACACATATCTTAAATCTAAGAGGTAGCAGGTCAGGGTCAGCGGGCTGCAGGTTGATTCTTACTGGGACAACCTGAAGCTGATTTAGAAGGTAATTCCACACAGAAATACATAGAAACAGAAACCTTCTATTGTGTGAGATAACAGATTTAGTGTGGATTGACCATTTAAGTAGAGCCGTGTTATTAAAGATGAGAATCAGTCACATGATGTAGTGTCAGAGACTAACCTGGATATTCAAGTCTCCTCCCTTTTTCACCAGGAGCTTCATAATCTGATGTTGCCTGTTCAGTGTAGCCAAGTGAAGACAGGCCAGACCTGCAAGGACACACCTTGTTTCAAATATGGAACATTGGGTTCGTTTTGAGGTTGTAAGAGATTGAAACATTTAATTTAAATAGTATGTTTTTCCAAACAATAAAAAACTAACTGAAACCATGAAGATATGCTGCAGATCAACTACAAATTGGTTTTGCAAACACGACACATCTGTACCACCCTTGCAACTGTTGTATTTCTAAACAAAGCTGTGGGAGCAGAAAATACTGCCTCACGTCCACATTAGATTTGTCTCAAAGTGCTAAAGCTAGAGAGTTAACAAACCTGAAATTGACAGATTAATTTCTATAATGATGTTTCCTTTCATGCTATATTGGTTTAGCAATGGCAACTAAATTAATTATTTCCTTTAAATTGCTGACAACATTAAAGACAATTATTGGCCTAAACACACCAAAAGGCCATAATATATTAAGACACACAAAATCTGAGTTGCGAAATCTGGGAGGTTCAAATTATTAAAATAGTCCTACATAGAAATGCCCTGGTTGTTGGCTGATTAAAGTCCTGCAGCAGATAGTCTTTTTCCTCACCTCTCCAGTTCTGGGTCTCGAGGACCGGCGCCAGCTTGCTGGGGGAAACCTCTCTGGTCATTTCGGTGGCGCACTCCGTCTGGCCATGCTGGCAGGACACATGCAGCGCTGTGTTCCCCTCCTGGTCCTGCAGCTCCAAACTGGCCCCTTTGTCCACCAGGCCCTTCACCACGTCTGCCAGGTTCAGGTAGGTGGCCAGGTGCAAAGGGCTCTGAGGGTCACATAAGACAAAAGTATGGTTAAATTAAATATTATTTATTTATCATAACCAATGCCAGAATGTTAAGTCAATCAAAGAGTATCCAGAGTATCCATAAAATTCATCTGTTGGTTATACATATAAATAAAGAAAATACAGAGAATATTCAAGCTGAGAAAGTGAGAGTTGCACCTCCAGTCCCAAACAAACAAGTGGTTGCACTGATCTACTGAGGCTAACAGTAGAATTTAAGCTCTATGATGCTTTATCATCGGTAGGACTGAATTGCATCTGTGGCACACAGTCAAACTACTTTGGATCATCATTTCTTAATCAGTATGCAAACAATTTAGGGGGAATTTACTTTTAAAAACCTGACGGGTAAAGAAGAATTTGTTTTGGTAATGTATCCAAATGTGAGGTCTTAAAATTACTACTGAGAGGAAATTAGGCAACCAAAATGGCTAACTGAGTCACAGCATTAAGTGCTGAGTCTTAACTTGAGATGTTTCCTTTTGACAGTTCTGTCAGCTCATTCTTTATTTTTGGTTTCTACATGAGTTTTACTGCCTGGTCTGACATCTTGAAGGACTGGAACAATTTCTACACCCACATCCACACTAGGATACACTCCAGAGCTCCCTGTGGTGCCATTTCTACAGGAGGTAGAGGAGGGGAGTTTCCATTCAAAGTCCCTTATGAGTTAACAACCACCCACAGTGATGTCCTTGAGAGAGGACGGACTGCAAATAAAGAGGAACAACAGCTCTCTGGAACTACTGAGATATAAATAATGCCACCGTTTCCACAATCAAGGCACAAGACTGGGAGGAAGTCACTTTGGATCAAAAAATTCCAGTAAAAGCTGCTTGTGTAGTAGAAAGAGTCGGGTCACACTTACCTGGTATAAGTTGTTTTGGATGTCAAGGACTTCTTTGGGGAATAGCTGTATCAACTGTTGAGCAATGAATGTGTCTTCATGGATGATTGCTAAGTGCAGGATTCTACAGGAGTGGCAAAGAAAAGATAAACATCTTTATCCGTCATGATTGCAAAAACCAGGAAACTTGAGTTATGTTAAATTGAGCAATCGTCACCCACGAAAGCAGAAAATAAAAGAAATATCTCTGTTAAGACAAATTGTAACAGTCAACCCAGTGACAACAGTGATAAACATTGACAGAACATGTTGCCTCAGTATTCATCTCAAGAGACTACCTCGAAATGTAACAGCTAGTGGGCTGAACGGCACGATTTAGTGGTTGGGGTATTGAGCAATGCGAGAACTTTTGGAGAGATGTTAAAGTAAAGGCACATGTTAAAACCACCCATCGGTAGGTGCATCCTTGAACAAAACAAAGACACGCTAACCTCAAACCATCAGTGGGATGCTGTAGCAAACAAATGTGTGCAAAAAGCAGGAAATGGCACCAAGCATTAGTGCTTAATTTAGACTGAACTAGAACAATACAAAGAGCCCTATCTGTAAAACGATTATAACAGATTCAAATCAAAGTTTAGCATCTAGTTGCCTTAAATGTCGGGCTCTATATCAAAAGCTGAAACTGAAGTAGCATGAGGATGTTATTATATTTAAGCAAACAGCGTAAAATATGCTTCTGGAGTTACTGTGCTCTCTTTAAGATCAGCAATGAGTTGAAATACTGTTTATCAATTCAGTAATCTCTCTTTATCTACGTGTCATTTCTCTCTTACGCCTACTTCCAAAGTTGTGTTCATCACATCTATCCTGCACAGACATGTCATTCAGTTGTATATATACACATCTGTTTGCGTAGTTTTAACTTGAATTACTTTTGTAAGCTATTCAATTTAACAATATAATAAATAATGTTTTGACTGACTGATTTAACACATAACTGCCAGCAATTACAGTAACAATAATGATATATTACGTGTGCCTTTTAAGTGGTTTATCAATCAAATATACTTGTATTAGCTTGCTTCAAGTCTTTGATGTTGTGGTTGTTTGAATATAAAAAATAACCATGCAGGGGACTCAACAATGATGATTATGATACTTGTTTGACTTTTTCATACAAGTGGAGTAAAGTCAACTACTGTTTATCCTTCAAAATGTGTTAAAATACATTTCATTTGGACACAAACGATATGACACAATTTTGATGTGTTGCCAAAGCCTCAGAATAAAGATTATTCTCCAGATTTCTTGTAATAATTGGAAGTAAACCACAACAACTCAAATGATGTGTAACTGGTTAGGAAACATCGCTCTGACATGACATAAACACTTTCTAAGAGGGAACTGGTCACAAAACAGTGTGACATAACTGGAGCTGAACAATTAGTCGATTGATGGATAATTTATCAGCAACTATTTTGATTCATGATCAAATTTGTCATCTTTTTTTTCCAATTAGCTGGTATTCATTTCTCAAATGTTAGCATTTTCTGCTGTTCTACATTAAAGCAAACTGAACAACTTTGAGTTTTTGACTGTTTGAACTTGAACTCAATGTGGTGAGCGTTTTCAGTATTATCTGGTGTTTTATAGACTAAACCGCTTATCAATTAATCAAGACCACGGTTGATCATTAGTTGCAGCCCTAAATATAACTGAAGTAGTGTGTGCAGTACATATAATTAACTTTTTTTAAATGTTTTAAACACACAACAAAAACATGTAGGCTACAAACATTTTTAGAACAATTTCAAACTAGAAACTTTAAGCTGAACTGAGAGAAAACTTTACAGTTTTCCGATTCAAATATCTGTGTTGGATAGAAATATAATCCATCAATAGATTATCTCAATATTGGTTGTATGTGTACTGATGATGTGTCTCACAGGAAAGTATAACGATATGTAGCTAAATTTAATGTCACCGCTGCCTGATTGAAATGTCTGCAGAATAATAGAGCTGCCAACCAACTATTCAGCCCTGGGAGCAAACCTTTGTGTGAAAGGGACTTCCTGGTTTGAGTAAGACTTGAATGAATAAGAACAAAAAAAAATCCCACGGGGGGAGGGGGGGGGAAGTAATGTTTGCATGATTCTCTTTCAGTCTAAGCAGCACAGTGTGATGTGTTTCAGGTGTTGTTTTTTCCACCCTTCCAGGTATCTATAGTTAGGGTGTGAGAATGAAACCATGTGGCCCCAACACCAGCATGCGGAAATGAAAAGAGGTCAGAGACACAACAACACTTCTACAATGCTGGGGACGACGTCAATCGATTACACTAGAGGCTGCAGGAGTCATTAGCAGGCCTGCTTTCACGTCAAAAGACTGATGACTTGGCAACATAAGATGAGTGGGTCACACAAGAAACAAGAGCCGATAAGGCTGTGTGTGAAGGTTGGGGTGTTTTTGATATTGCGTGCAAAAAGCAGCCGGTTTCATTGACGCAAACTGAGAAATGAAAGGCAGCAAACAGCCATTGTGACAGGTAACCAACTGACATAGATGTCTGGCGTGGCAGAAGTGAATTGTGGGATCCACCAATACAAAACACGCACACACTGTCCTATCCTGATCAACAAGTTTCTTGGATCAAAAGCCGTCCTCTCCGTTGCCTCACAGCATGTGCTTTGTCTGTGCTGCATGGGGAAGTCCAGGCATTTGTGTTTCACTTCTGTTTTCTCACTGAGAGACGCCTCACAGGAGCCGGTCCACATTCATGACAAGGACAAAGTTCATTACAAAAAGTGCAATATCACACCCGCTATGAAATCCCCTACACAAGAAGAACTGTGCCTCAAATTCAATGTCATTTATAGACTCCGTCACTTGACTTCCATGTATGGGTATTTTAAATCATCTCATGATCTACAGTGGAATAAAAGAGATGGAACAACATCAAATTAACCAGCATTTTTTTAAATCATCATTTAGGGTCCTTTTTCAAGCCGCAATGCCATAGATCTTCCTCCTGCTTCTCAAATGTGAGGATGTTCTGTTGCTGTATGTTTTTGATCATTGTAAGAGCAATATCTAAGGGTTTATGGTTGTTATTCGGATAAAACAAGACATTTTAAAAAGGTTTCCTGCTGGACTTTGGGAATTTATGAGGGGATTTTTTTGTATCTCTCATTCTATAGATAAAACAGAAAAATCGATGATTTAAATAATTATTAATTGCAGCGCTAACCACGAGTGCTACTACTGTTTAGATAAAGCAGGTGATGGACCGTGAAAGTGGAAATATATTTACGAGAGATGATGATACAATAAATTATGGGGTAGATTCCTGCAGACTCCTAATTACATGAGAGGCAAACATTATTGGTCAAAAAAGTTAGTCAAGGCACCGAGTTTAAACGTCACCCAGCAGTATGCAGCAGTGGAGCGTTGAGCAAAGCTCAGAAAGGTTGTGCTCGTGCATAAATAATTGAGAAAATTATCAAAAAAAAACATACGTGTCTCCATCTTCAGTGATAGTTGTGAGCAAGTTTTCCTCCTGTTCCGTGAGCTCGGCGCTCGTCGCCTGCTCCTCCGGGGCGCTGGACAGCGTGCAGGCCGCTACGATCTCCGACAGGTTCTCCGCCGTGATGGACGAGGAGCCGTAGGCCGAGTCCAGGCGCTCCTCCACGCCGGAAAACTTGTCCCGCGGCCCGCTGAAGTCGGCGCTCGGCTCCCGGGGCTCCTCCGACTTCAGCATGGAGCGGTACGAGTCAATGCCCGAGTCCGTGCGGTTATCCTCCAACAAGTCCTCTTTCCTACAGTCGTCGCTCGCCATGGTAACGGTGGCCTCGCTGGGTTCCCCGTCCCTACCTTCCGCGGGGATTTACAGCCTACTGCCGGGTGTCGTCGCCGCTCGGCTCTCGTGGATGTGAGCGGGGTCCGAGGAAAGCCAACTGACACCTGAGGAAAAACCGGAGGAACGAGCGGTCCGTTTCATGCCACTAACCGATAATACATGACCTCACAGCAGCAGGCCCTCACTTTTAATCGATTATATAGATTTTGTTTAAGTTTCAAACTACGGTGTGGTCATTCCAAACTTGGTAAATAGGGTTCAAATCAAGCTAAAAGTGGAGAAGCGGCCGCCCGTCGTCGAGATATCCGGTAACAGCCTGAGCTCCAGGGCAATGAAAGGCGAAGCTGTTTTTGTCAAGCGGGGGAATCCCCAGTGCGCGTGAGCAAACATACACATAAGACACACGCTCGCGCCACACATAACTTCAACTGGAAGAGCGTCGAGATTCAACAAAGTAAAAGCGGAAAACATTAGATTTTCGAAATAAAACTGTATTTGAAAATTACCGCAACTTTAATGGGTCGAGCTCTGAGTTTAATGAACCCTACAAGTAAACATTGTTCTTCTTTAAATCATAACTAATCACTTTGAAAAACATTTTGATTTCCATTCTTTTCTGTAAGATATACATTAACTTTTTAAGGGCAACTGTTGTGCAGCAGTTGGAGTATACAATATGAAAGAGTACAAATAAAATGCTAATATAAAATATCAATAAGGTACAAATCTAAAATATCTCCAACAATAACCAAATCAATTCCTACACTGAATTGTATTATTTGTAGTATGACGAAAGCTTTGAAAAAAGCATATGTTTATGTAGGGAAATAAATGTTATACACCATATTGAACAGTCGACTGATGAAGTCGAATATGAACAGAAAATGTTCTTTGTTTAGATTACATTTGTGTGCAACACTAATGTAAGATTGACGAAAATGACTCAACTCATGGCCAAAATGGTTGGCAAAATTGTATAGATGATTAGGATTTCTAGTTTAAGAACGAAAACTTGCAAATGCACTGGTCCTTTAGGGGCAAACGCAAGCAAAGTCTTAAACTTTCACAAATAATTTGAAAGCTGAATTTAGGCCAATAAATTTGACATGGCATATCAAAAATTCCTAGAGGTCCTCATCTTTACTGCAGCAGGCGTGTCTTGACTGGTTGCATCATGAAAGCACACACTTTATTATTCAAGGGAATAACTTGAATAAGTCAGTTTACATAAATCTCACATAAAAACCTAAAACATTTTTTATTTTTGTATATCTGAGTCGAAAACGGGACAAAATGTTCCTATTTGCCCCATATTCTGTCTTAGAGGCATACAAGGAAAAATAATATATGCAAGCAAAGTTTATTGTTGCAATGTTTGACCTCCCAAAAGTTCAGGAATAACCCAGCTATCATTTCTTGTTTCTTTTTTCTTCTTGAGAATGCTTGTTTGTGGTTTGGCCAATAGAGGGCTCACTACTGCTGAGGGTCAGGATTCATCCTGATATAGTCTATAAAACAATACTGACTGTCAGAGAGAAACCTTTACTGCTGCCAAGAACCACCATCTGTTTTCATGTTATCCACTGTAATGTTTACACTTTCCATTTCAGTCCAATGTCGATACTGTGTGCTATGATAAGCAAAGAGTTGATAAGCAAAGAGTCTATTTCACATATTTAAAAAAAACACAAGTCCTTAGTCTCAAAATAATTTAAAGTCTGTAAACAGGTTTCAATCTCAAATAGATATACCATT
This sequence comes from Taurulus bubalis, assembly GCF_910589615.1. NCBI lineage: Eukaryota > Metazoa > Chordata > Actinopteri > Perciformes > Cottidae > Taurulus > Taurulus bubalis. The sequence continues at coordinate 29,480,239 of NC_136591.1, read as the reverse complement.
AAGAATTCTGGAAGCATGAAACACATGTTGCTCTGTCACTACTGGATATAGGTTAATCAGTGTTTATGTGATTAAACAGAAGAATTATCAATTTATGAATGACACAAATAAATGACTCAATCACTTACATTGAACAAAAATATCACTACAAGAAAAAACATAAACCAATCATACTTTAAATCTTTAAACAGTGACTTGAAAGAGACATCAGGCTCAATTTCACTGTGAATTATGCTTACAATTATGTACTAATCATTTATCATAATGAATACCAACATTTCCACAGCCCTATTGTATTACATACATTATGTTTTTCTGTGTGTGTGTGTAAATATAAAAATATCAAGCATCAGCCTATATCTGAAATATTGCTGCAATATGAACCCTTTTTAAATGTATTTCTTACAGTATTAAAGCCTTCATTTTGAAAGGGGATATACTTGTTATTATAATAATTGGCCCATACACAGAGGCTCATGCATCTAATGATATGCGGTGGGCGGGCCCTCTCCGCAGCACCGCCTCTGTGTGTGTTGTGATTTAGTTGAACTGGGATGAGTGTGTTATTTACATCGTGGTGTCGGTCTGGCAGCTCACACGTGCCGCTGCCTTTCGTCTTTGTCTTGCTTCACAGCTTCTGTGGGCACCGCCGACCAGGAGAGGATCTGCCTGCAGCCTTTTCCATTTCCTAACATTGCATCCCTCGCAGCATTCTTCGCGAGAGGAGTCTCAGCCTATTCTGCACGTCTTCGGAGGCACAATGACCGGATACCCAGCGACGTCTGCCCACCTGCAGGATGCTGGGATGATGCATGTTTTGAGCGGTTCTACTTGGGTTCCGGCCGGACGAGTTTCTTATGGATGATGCACAGAGGGGGTTCTCGGTGTATTTATGTTTCACCCTGATTTGGAAACCCTCCATTCCACCAGGAGATCCATGACCCGGTTTGTATTGCACCGTTGCCATCATGTCCCCAGCATCGGTTGCAACGGCCAGTGAAAGCAGCACCACCACCGTGCCCGAAGAGGAGCAGGACAGTCCCCGGGAGGAGGTGAGGACTCATTGTTTGCAATGTGAAGGCCAGTTTTAAATCCAAATGCATGGGGGGAAAGAAACACAGTGGAATCCTAATTATCTAACTACAATCATCAGTTTTTGGAGATCAGGGTCTAAATGGTGCACAGAAGACTTGGAGATTAGTTTTATTGCAGTTGTAGAAATGGCCTAATATGCAGTAGATTAATAGATGAACCTGTGCGTCCAAGCGCGCACCCGAGAGTGTGAACGTGTTGGTCTCCCCCTCAGACATGTTTCCAAAATGGGGTTTGGGGACCCCTTGTGCGATGTGAAAAGCATCCAAATGGGGCTTCACATAACTGGAACTGTCTAATGTCACTGTTACAACAATGAGAGAATATAAGAATAGACTTTTTCTTTGAATGTTTTGACAGTTATTTTTCCATAAGAACATTCTTAACAGGAACACAATCTATGTGTGTTTGTCACTTTAAAGACAAAGAAGTCTTGCTCCAGATAGTGAGTTTAACTCTCTGTGAGGACTGAAGTGAAATATCTTAGGATATTCTGTAGCTGTCAACATCAGATTGTATTAACTCCATTACAACAGAGGTACACACGTTCAAATGTTTCCTGCATGGGGAAATATACATCAAATCTATTACCTGAGTAAAAACAGTGATGTTTCCTCTACTTTACTGTGACTGTGTAGACTTCCACTTCAAATACACATGTTGGATAAGTTACATATCCATTACACAAGAGGGTTTTTATATAACCCCGCTGGTCTTATTATGTCAAGAGAAAGTGTCCATGAGTGAGAGAGGCACTTAGTTAAAGGCGCAACAGTGGTCTCATGAATTGTGAAGCTTCTCCAGTCTTAAAGGTTCTGACTGATTCATTTGTTTTCTAAAATATTGATTACATTTCATAACAGACTGTTTTATGGATTTGAGCCTTCCTGTTGAAGTATCAATTATCATCCGTTCTCAGGCTCTTTTTTTTATAATATATTTAATATTAAAGCATCTATAAAATGTAAAATGTATTAGACAAAGATAATCTAAAAGTGTACGGACATTACTGTAAACCACAAAGGTAATAGGATATAGACAGGCAGGGTGTCTAAAATCCTAAAAATAATTGAGCTTTTTTTTTTCTTCTATTCTCTTTACATTTAGTTTTACATTTTGTAGTGTGGGTTCAAATTGTGTGCATTCTTGTGTAAAGGAAATGTGCAATACATACAACACATATACAAGCGTAATTGCCAGAGACTCCTGCCAACTGAACCTTGGAGGTTTTTTGCCCGACTTGGGTCAAATACAAGTGTTTAATTCAAGCAGGACACTTTGAATTAACAATGTAAGAAAAGTGATTTTAGAAGCTTAATTTCCAGCGCAACTTCAACGAGGCCACAGGGATGTCTCTGTCTAATGTGTCAACACTACTGTGTTAATGTAATGAGTCACTTCCTTCCTTTTCGGCCATCCATAGGCCTAATGAACTGCTATAATCTCAAGCAGGAAGTTTTTAATTGAAATGCAATTTTAAAGTTAGAATCAGTCCAGTCAGCATCTAACTCACTGTTCTTGAAGCCTCTACTCATTTCTGGTATAATACTTTATGTTCAGGGTGAAACTAGTGTGTCATTGATCTGTGTGAGCTACACCTTCATTAACATACCTGCAAATTTATGACTGCTGTTTTAAGATTATAATGCCGCTTATTTCATTTAATGGCACAGCTTTAATCAAATACTGCCACATACAGGTAAAAATTCAAAATGTTTCCTTCTACACAACTATTCATTATTCCTGGTGCTTAGACAGAGGCTGTGAAGTGTAACATGAGCCACAAAGTATGTCATGTTGTATTGATTATAGTTGTTGAGCGTGTACCGAATGCTCGTGAGTAAATTCTGCTTCTGCAGTAGGTTCATCTCAATGGGGAATATCAATGTTAATCCCTTCCACCCTGTTGGGTGGAGTCTTGGGTTGGCTAGGGCCTTGGGGACCACGTTGCCAAGGTGGGGGAGATAATTATGTCGGAAAAACATCTATTATTTATGCTTGTCTGTAGTTCGAAGAGCCCAGAGCTGACATATTGAATTCAATACATCAATGCAGTGATGCTGGTTGTTGTGGTCACACGTATGTAGAGGCTGACCTATGTAAGAGATTGAGAAGATAACCGTATTTTTTTCAGCTGAATCAGTGTATATGATAAACTAGGCTCTGCCGAAGTATAATGTCTGTAATGCACATTCTTTGAATGCATTTTGTTATAATTCATCCTTCCTGTGGCTTTTGAATCTCTGCCAGGTTTGTGTGGGCAGGGTTCCCAAAAGGCGTGACTAGCTCTTAATGCAGGCACTGGTGCTTACTGTGCCCCGCAGTGATAAAGGGTCGCACCAGCTTTATGCTGCCAGAGTCAAACGGCTGCTTTTTTCTGGCTGGCTTGACATTAAACGTGGTATCTACCTCTCCGAATATTTCTGCTCTTTTACTTCTTTTCTATTCTCAAATATAATTAATATAAACACACACACTATGGTCACGTGCACACCCACCTACCAGTCAAACAGAAGCTCAACGTGCTACTGACGTCAACGAACATTCTTAATATACTTTTGCATTAATCAGACAATTTTTCTTGCATTTGATTAAAAGAGCGGGCGACTCTTTTGATAATAACAAGCGAAGACCAAGGCATAAGCAATCGGCTCGCGGCTCATGCATAAACTATGCCAAAGCACTTACAACGCAGAATATTTCCTTAAATATTTCATATGTACGAGCCACTACTTTTGAACTTTTTCTAACTTTATACCATACAGATATTTAGGTCACACTCAATTTTATATAGAAGTGTGTAATTACAGGTACAATACAAGCCTCTATGTTCCGAGTTGCTTTAAGTGTTTTGAACTTATATTCTGAGAAATTGTTGTGGTAATACACACAGACGTGTCATTGACTTCTCGGAAAGGAATATAAACTGAATCGACTGACAGTATTGTTCCATTGACGTATCGCTGTCTTCTCATCTTCTTTGTAGCAGCGGCCCCAGAAGCAGTCCTTGACTAAATCCTTGTGTCAGGAAACTCATTGGAAATGCCTGCTGCTGTCCCTGCTGATGTATGGCTGCGTCGGGGTGATGGCCTGGTGCCAGGTGACCAAGGTCACGCGCCTCTCCTTCGACAGCGCTTACAAGGGCAAGTCCATGATGTACCACGACAGTCCCTGCTCCAACGGCTATATCTACATCCCTCTGGCCTTCCTGGTCATGCTCTACGTGGTCAACCTGGTGGAGTGTTGGCACTGCTACACCAGGAATGAGCTACAGTACAAGGTGGATGTTGAGAGTGTGGCGGAGCGCATCCAGCGAATGCAGCAGGCGACGCCCTGCATCTGGTGGAAGGCCATCAGCTACCATTATATCAGGAGGACGCGGCAGGTGACACGCTACCGTAATGGAGACGCCTACACCACCACGCAGGTCTACCATGAGCGAGTCAACACCCATGTGGCTGAGGCAGAGTTTGACTACGGGAACTGTGGGGTTAAGGACATCGCAAAGCACCTGTTGGGTCTGGACGACTTCCCCATTACCAGGCTGAGGTTCACCAAGTGCTTTAGTTTTGCCAATGTGGAGTCAGAAAACTCTTACCTAACCCAGCGGGCCAGGTTCTTTACAGAGAATGAGGGTCTGGATGACTACATGGAGGCCCGTGAGGGGATGCACCTGAAGAATGTAGACTTTAAGGAGTATATGATTGCCTTTTCTGATCCTAATCACCTTCCCTGGTACGCAGCCAACTCCTCTTTCTGGGTGGCAGCTGCTTTCACCCTCTCCTGGCCTCTGCGGGTGCTGACAGAGTACCACACTGCCTGTGTACACTACCATGTAGAGAAGCTGTTTGGCTTTGACTATGTGCCAGTAAGCCCGTCTGAAGAGCGGCCACATTGCAGACACGTCCCACGAGTCAACACAATCGACAGCACGGAGTTGGAGTGGCACATCCGCTCCAACCAGCAGCTGGTACCAAGCTACTCTGAGGCCGTTCTCATGGATCTGACTCAGCTCTCAGGAAGCTCTAACAACTACTCCGTATGCGGAGGCTACGGTAGCTACAGGCAGAACTGTGAACGCTGCCACCGCGCCATCAGCAGCTCCTCCATCTTCTCTCGCAGTGCCCTCAGCATCTGCAACACGGGGAGCCCGCGCATCCCCTTCAGCGCCAGCCGCTTCTCGCTGGGCCGGTTGTACGGATCCAGGCGGAGCTGCCTGTGGAGGAGCAGCGGGAGCCTGAACGAGCGGTCCCGCCCCACCGAGAGCACGCACTGTCTGTCAGGTCAGCAGACAAGTGAGGAGAACCCTCCAGCCTACCAGGACGCTCTGCACTTCCCAGTGCTCATTGTGCATCGCAACGAAGGCTGCCTCAACCACGACCACCGCTCCCTGCACAGAAATGGCTCCTGTGTGGAGACTTCTCTATGACCCGCGGCCGTCCAGACTTATCTGAGCATGGGATGTAATGATACAGGGACAGAGTGAGGAAGCTCTGGGATAACATTTACTTCTGCTTCTCCCTTTTACAATATAGGTAACTTAGTCATCTCCAAGTTACCACAAACAAGGATTTGGTCAAGTTTCTGAAGATACTGGGAAAGTCCTTACAGTGCAGTCAATAAGTCAGGGGAAAAGTTGATGCTATCGATGAGAGACTGTTGTTTAAATATAATGCGGCTTCAATGGCCAAATTGCCAAAAAGCCACATACTGTCCAGCGTCCATAAGGACAAGAGTCAAATAACCAAGGAATACCGAGGGGAGTCACATCCTACTGTAAATGCCATATTTGTAGATATTAGTCAAAGACAAGGACATGAGTAACACGTATTAGTGTTTGGAGCCTAACATGGGGTTTGACTCAGCGGAGACCTTAGAAAATGCCCAGAAATGTAAGAAATGCAACAATTAATGGTTGTCTAAATGAGAGATGAAGAAATATTAAGAAAATCATTGACTCTCTCATCATGTGAGTCATGGTAACTGGGTGAATTATGAAAGGAAATGCAGAGATATATAGACAAAATACATGTCTTATGGCTCTTATAAAGTTAATTTCGGCCCAAATCTAAAATGTAAACGTCTGCATGTGCAACTTTTTGATACATGGCTGATTTAAATCTGTTCATTCAAAGTCAATGCTCTTGGAAATCTATTTAGAAAGGAACACATTTCCATAATATATAAATAAAATTGTCTGATGTAGATGCTGAAATATCAAGTTAGCAGAAATCTGCTTGGCTGCGATGACATTATACTTCCTGGCTTTCTAAATATAGCGACACAGTGGATGAATAATTTAGCACAGGAGAGCTAAAGGACACAAGAACTTAAAAACTGCACATTTTCTATAAGGGCCAACTTCATACTAATAATTCTCACCATGATATTAATAGATCAGTGTCAACTAAAATAGATTAAAATCTGAAAGATGCATTTTGTTTAATATTCGGCAATATTTCTATTCAGCCTACCTCCTTATTTAAGTGCCTAGCAATCAACTGTTACTGACAAGCATGAGCTATCATAATTAAAGTAATCTCATCTCAACATCCTCCCACCAAAACAAGTTGAAGTTACACTCATAATAACACATGGTATACGAGGCATGGGAGAAACCTTTTATAATTATTGTTTAAAATACATGGATTTTAAGAATCAGTCCCTAAATGTTTTCAGATGATTCTCCTCATGATATAACACAGCTCTCGTTACCGCTGCTGCTGCTGCTGATGCATATCAGAGAGACAGCCAGAGAGCTGGCCATCAAAGACGCTAGAAATAGGAAGAGGCCTGGATTCACTACTGATAGTGTCAGATTTAATAATATGACAGGATTACTTTAAAGAACAAAAAAGAAAAAAGACTTCCTCTCAAATGAGCACGTGCAGTATCTTAGTCAGGATTAATCTGATTTTACTTCCAGGCCATGCACAACAATACATGTTAAATGGAAACAGAGATACAACTTTTCAAAGAAATATTATAGAAATAGTAACAATTTAGCTCATTTTAACCGTGAAAATAGTCGTATATGATATGAACAAACGAGCCCTCATCTCATGGCACCTGCACTGAAAGATAAACTGGCATGCGCAGATTATTCTGCACCATTAAGATCATTAAAACCATTACAACTTCCAAGAATATTAATTATCAGAATCTTGTCCGAGGGCGGACACTCTGTGTTACTTCCTGTTCCAACTCTTCTCTTCACAATAATGATCCTGGACTGTACAATTGTGACCAATTAGCCATACTCATTACATTCCATGTTACGTTTGGAGTTGCACACTATCTTTGTAGCAATACTAGGGAATACAGCGAAAATAGTCAAAGGGAGTGCATAATGAAAACACAGACTAAACAATTTAGCATTAAAACACTCTGTAAACTGTTTTTACAACTCACGGGTCATCTATGCAAGCCCTTAGGACTCAGGATACTATTCAGGACAAATATGCTGCTTTGCAACACCATCCCAAAACCTGGTCATCACTCCTTTCTCTAAACTTCATGTTTATTTTGCTTTTCAGAAGGCTTCAGCGAGGATCATACTGACATTGCATTGCTCATGTTCCCATTCCAGATAACAAAGATCAAAAAGCAGGTGAGATACAACAGAGTAACGTGTTTGACATCTGCACCTCTCCAGGATTTTGGTCGCACCAGCTATTCATAAATCCATCTTTCAGTCCTCCTTAAGTTCTTAGTAACTACCAGGTAGTATGGGGTTGCACCATTAGGACTTCAGAAACGTCTTAGCAAGTAAAGATCTGTGTCATGTGTAAATTGGTTAACGTTAGTACCATTACTCCCCAATGTTACACAGCCTATGTGTTATTTTGTCATTTAGTAATGTAGTTATTGGCATAAAGTTGTATAACTTGAAGTATATTGAAAGTTATTGTTATTATTGTAAAATATAATAACACATTATTCATTATTATAATAGCAAAACTTCGATCAAGTGTCAGCTCTTCAATATAAATAGATCATGTCCAGCGTTAGTTTAAAAACAACTTATTTCTACATAAGAAGTAGTGTGTGTGGTGCAACCCATCATATTTAGTGATGTGTGAATCTCCACTCAGTAAATATTTAAGACATGGAGATGTTTGAAGTTACGATCAGCTGGGGAAACCGACTCCAGCTCCTGGTATTGAGACACTTATGTATTCATAGCTTTCTTAGATTGTTAAAAAAAATTGTTTATATATAAATACATACATTTTGGGAAATACACTTATTTGCCTTCTTGAAGAGAGTTTTATGAGGAGATCAATATCACGGGTATAAACTGGAAAAATAAGTTTGATCTAGTTTGTTTTATCTAAACAGAAACGCAGGTTGTATTACAATACAGGGGTATTGAGTTTTTCATCTAACTCATCATTTCTTTTTTTTTTTAATAAGCGTATTTCCCCAAAATGTCAAACTCTCCTTTTAATGGCTAATGGATGGTGTACTGCGCAACCTTTTTGAGCAACATGAATAGCGTTTAAGCAGGAAACCAAATTACACACAGGAATTTAAATGAACCAATTAATTAATTTAGTTTCTCATAAAGGGCTGGATCACATCCCAGAATGCATTGAGAAGGCCGAGAAAGTGTAAGCATAAGGAAACCACAGGGAAGAGCATGCAAACTCCATGAGGGATGTAAACTCTATTTAGAGTATGATTTGGGATTCAAGTCACTGTTTTATACTGAAGTCATCATCACATTCTCTCATTCATGATCAGCCACCAGGCTCCTCTGATAGCGTCACTGTGATCCATACATCATGTATAAGAATAGAAAATGTGTTTACCGGTGCAATGTTTACACTACAACAGCGACATTCAAAACAGTTACAAATCTGTCTGGAAGGTTCATAACTCAACATTTTTCCTCAATAGACGAGCATGAAAGCTTTAGTCATGCAAAGCACTGAACTCTTTATCATGTGTATGAAGCAGATTAGGTAGTTTTGATATGTACTCTTTCACTCGAGAATGCTCTGGTGTTTGTCTTTTTATATTGAACTGATTTTGTGGATTTTCCAGACTGTAGGGCAGAAAATATTTGTACTGTAAATAAAACACAGACGAGAGGTTAGAATGACTGTTAGTGCGGATTAACTGCTGATCTGAATGTGTCGCGCACACGTAGGTAACTATAGGATATTTATGATGTTCAGATGTTAAATGGTGGGTTTGTTAAGTCACAAACGGCAATGCAATCCTCTTCAAAAGGTTTCATGCAAAACAGCCAACAGAATCTTTTTGCTGCTTCTTATTTATTATGAATTATTATTTTGAATGATGTTTGTTTCCCTTAAACCCTTTCTTAAATTACATTTGGTATACCTTTATTCAACTGAAAATGTCAGAAGGGTTTGACTGATTTTACGATCGGGTGCACACGCAGAATGGTCGGGTGAGTAGTGATAATGATTACTGATCTAAAGAATATCAATATTCTATCACGTGTAGATTGATCTGTGTGCTATAGTCCACCATCAATTTACAGAATAGCTTTGCCTCTCTTATAGAAAACAACTTGTGATTTCGCAAGTAAAGATGTGTTTTTGCTACTTGGCAAAGGTGTTACAAATATATTATTAGTCCGTATAAAAACAACAACACAAATCTGTATGTATTCCAAGTCCACCACAACGTTGCATTGATGTTACATAAGGACTTAAAACGAAATCTGTGTGGAAAAAATGGAAAAAAGGCTCCTCAATAAACTGAAATGCTCACTGAAATATGTGTCAAATATGTATTTGTCTTGTTTATTATGTGATTATTCACGTATTGTAAACTGAGGAGGTCTACGTTTTTGTGCTTGTACTTTTTACACATGTTGTTTAATTACAGTTATAGCTTTATGGGCTGCAATGTGGGACAAGATGACAGAGACATCTCTGTGTGAAATCATATAATTTTCATTGTTCCAATTATCTGTGGGCATCAGAAATATACACCATAACATGTTAAAATGAGAATAGCTATTAAAAGCTGACACTTTATTTTAAAAAGATAAATCTTTCCTCTTACAGCAACACTTATACATGCTGTATTCTTTTTACAAATCAGTAGTGGTCATGCTTTGAGGCTAAATGAATAAGGGAAAGCAGGAATCCGTGACTTATAAAGATGTGTTTGTATTTCAAGAAGATGTGAACTTGGTGTCGCTCTTTCCAGCTTGTCTCTTCTGTTCTAAACTGTGGTTGTTCCAAACCACCTGGTTGATGAAGGAAACGCTTTGCTCGTCAACCTCCGTCAGACGAATATCACATTCTGTCACGCTGGTGTTGACCGACATCGCCTCCCCCAGAGCTTTACCTCCATCCTACACACACACACACACACACACACACACACACACACACACACACACACACACACACACACACACACACACACACACACACACACTGCTGTTCTGAAAAGGTCTGAAGACCGCCTCGATAACCTTGAAAAATCCCCCCCGGGCAACTCTAGCTGTCAGAAAAAGCCCACACTTTCTAAACTGATTATTGTGCGTGTTATCTCTGGTTTATTGTTATGTCTGAAAAAGGCATTTCTATTTTTGTGAACAGTAGACTAAGGTCACAGATATTGATGATATTGCACAACGCATTTCTGCTATGTGGGTGATTTTTGATCCTCCGCAGTGTATTTCAGTCAGACACAGACTGTACGGTGAAATCCGGAATTGGAGGAAACATGAGGTGGGGATAATCTGATCTGCCTCTCACGGGGAAACAACACTTACTTAGCTTTCCATTATTGCATGTTTTCCACACATGTCTATGAATAATTGAAAAGCCTTTCAAGCTATTCTGTCTGTTACTTTACGGTACTATACAGGCACTAGCATGCTTTAGGAAGGAAATCCAGTGTTTCAAAATAACCCAGTGTTTCAAAGTGCCCCCACTGATTCTGTAAACACATTTTATTAACCCTTTAAGCCCACACCTTAACCCTAACCCTAATAACCCTATTTATTGTTTGAGTTTTGTTTAGAGGTTGTACATATTATTGTAGCCCTGATTGTTATGTTTAATTTGATACCTATCATGTTTTTCTTTTTTTTTTGGGGGGGGGGGGGATTTATACCATGATTTTTTTTCTTGATTATCCTGATATAAAAGGGTCCCCTGAACAGGTTTTAAAGGATAACTTGCAATATTTTTGTTCATATTTTTAATTTGCCTCCGCCAAACATTTTCAAACCATGTTTTAGAAGATAGAATCAGTTAGGATGTTATTTCTACTTTAAAATGATTTAAATGATCAATTTTTAAATGAACAAATAATCCTTTCATCTAATGACTTTGATGAATTGCAGCTAAAGTAAAACAAAACACATGCTTATGCAACATTAATGCAAAATTAAGCTTGATAAACTGAGTCACCAATGTCCGAGAATTGCCACCTGACAGTTGGAGCCCTTCTGATATCAGTGAAAATGTGGCCTTTTCTCTCGCACCACCCTAAGATAAAACATTATATTTAGTGCCCCGATGTTAGTAAGGATCTAGAAATAGCAAATTTACTTACCACGCCCAGGTTGTTGCAGGAGAGATTGATGCTCTTCAGGGTGTTATTCTGAATGAGAACTTTAGACAGTGCGATGGCGGTAGGCTCTGTTACCCGATTGGCTCCCAGGTGCAGGTGAAGCAGGGTGTTGTTGTTGAGCAATGCCTTACCAATAGCCTGCCCGCCCTCATCTCCCAAACAGTTAAGACGCAGGTTGAGTGACAAAAGGGTGGAGTTCACGGACAAGGCATGAGCTATAGCTTTAGCTCCCGGGCCTCTAATATCGTTGTCACACATGTTCAGGGTCTCTAGTTTACTCCTGGTGAGCAGCTTGCCGATGGCTCTGGCTCCTCTGTCTCCGATCAGGTTGTGAGAGAAGTCAAGCTCCCTCAGGGACGGGTGGTCCAAAAGGTGTTTCACCAGCAGCCGGCACTTTTTATCCTCAATGTGGCTTTGATGAAGCTTCAGGAGCTGAAGAAACAAAATATTATGCAGAGGAGCAGGTTTATGTCGTGAGTAGCACAAAAAGCTGAATCACTAAGAGCACACATAAGATGTCATGAGGCACAGGACTTGGAAATAACTGGCCTTTTCTTTGACAGTATGAACTTGCCACATGATGCCACTTACAGGCCAGCATGCCAGATCATTGACGCACTAGGCTTTATATAATGTTAAAATTAAGTATTTCAAAGGAATATCCATACAATTTGTTGATTGATCAATTAGTCATTTGTCATAGAATCCAAAGTCGGGAAAGTTATGTATCAAACAAAATGTGTGATATGATGTTCAAATGTGGGGATTTGCTGCTTTTCCATTTTATCATTGGAACCTAAATATCTTTGGGTTTTGGACTGTTGATGGGACATGCAAGCAGTCCGAATAGTCACCTGTGTAGTTATGGTGGACATTTTTCTTTTATTTATTTTATGAAATTAATGAAGTGGAAATAACAGATTAAACACTGAGTAGATGCAGCCCTAATAACAACTCCAATAATCTCTTGGACCGTTCCGATATCATGCACAGAAATCAGTAGCAGATACATTCCATGTTCTCGTGCAGGAGTAAACTAATGTGACACAACTTTTGTGTCAAAGAGTGACTTATTTAGGTTGCAGCCAGAGGCTGTGCTGTCTTTTCTTTGATGTAAATAGAGCTTGAATCGAATGCTTGGGTAGTGCCAACAACTATTGTAACGGACTGTAAAATGTCTGTCAATGATGCTCTGTAATTGGCAACGAAGTCAGAAGTGCTGGGTTACAACAAACAAACATAGTCCAGATACTCAGGCTCTTTACTTTGCAAGGAGCTACAAAAGGCATCAAGCCATAAACCAGTGAGGTGCGAGGAATATTCACCTTTAAAGTCTTACAGGACATAAGGGCCTTGGCGAGGGACTCACAATCTCTGTCAGTCATCTCAAACATCTTCCTTTCAAAGTTCATACCACATTGTTTGACCCTGTACACTAAATGTAACTCTTCCAGTTTTGTCAGCTTGTCGAGCAGGATGTTAAACTCAAAGTGGTCCATAGACAATCCGCTGTTCTCATCGTCACTTGCAAACTCTAAACTATATTCCTCCTCCTCCTCCTCCTCCTTCTGGGGGTCCTTGATAGGTGGCAAGAGTTGGGAGATGTTCAGCCTCTTCACATCGTTCCTACAAAGAGGAACCATCTCTAGAACTGTCTTCGTCTCTGTTACATGTGGGATAAAAAGCTCAATAATGTTCTCCATGTGCCTCTCGAGGAACATTCGTTTCCAGCTGTGGCCATAATGGTTGAGGTCACAAATGTCCCACCGCTGCTCGCAGCAGCGCTTCCAATAGACACCATCGCTGATCAAGTTGGCTGTCTTGTGCAGAGGCAGGGAAGTAGACAGTCTCTCCTGAACAAAGTCTTTGTGGATTGGCGAAAGTTCTTCAAATATGGGCTTTTCTGTAACAGGTAAGTTTGCATAAAGTTCCATTTATATTATTAAGTAAGTGTATACAAATATGTGAAATAATGGTACTAAAAACAAGAGCATACCTTCAAAGTTTCTCACAATGGTTTGCAGACAGAGGTTTGATAAACAAGGCACTAGAGTCAGGGACCAGTCTTGATCTTCAGCAATGATCCTCCTCAACCTCCTGAAGTCTTCAGCTGTGGAAGCTCCAGGATAAGGGGACCTGGCCATTGTTGCAGGGTGTTTGTACACTACCTCTGGTTAAAAAGAAGTAACATTAAAATACACTTTAAAAGTGGCACCTCCTAACAATTGTAGATAAGAGTCTTGCTTATTTTCTGGTGTTTTAATGTGATGATAAATTACATTCAACGCCTGAATGAATTGTAACTAGACTCTGGCTTACACATCCTGCTGCTAGCTAGCTAGCTCGAAGTTAAAACCAGTAAGATGTTAGTCCCTTTTAAACTAAAGTTAACGTTAGCTAAACTGCAACAGTTTTACTACAAGTCCTGTCGTAAATTATTGACAACCCTGTTTTATAACATTTAAGCTAGTTACATAAGCACAACTTAAGCCGTCTACCTGCAGCGCGCTGGTGTGGGCTTCAGTTGTCTCCTTGGTAACTATGTCTAGTTTTCGAACCTCGGAAATATGGAACACACAGCCTTGAAGTTATCTTACGGCGAAGGTGGTTCACCTCGCTAAACAAGCTGTAACGAGTGAAAGCTGTTGTTATTTGCGGTGCTTGCCGCTAGGTTTAGAGGGCATCAATGAACGGAACTTTTGATAACACAACGTTGGGAAATAGTGAGTTCCCTCTTCGAAATTGTGAGTCAACTTTGAGTTTCTGTATAGATCGTACCGTCTTGAACCGGAAGTTCCGACATTCATGGTCCAACTCGGGGCTTGACCCACAAACACAGCATACAATAGTGAATGTAATGTGCTAACTATGTGAAAGTAATAGTCATATAATGTAATCATGATGATACATTGTTGTAGAAAACGTATGTGAGGAACGTTGCCAATTGTCTGCAGAGGCACATACGTTGCATAACACAGGCACTAGAAATACAATGAGAAAAAAAAGTGTTTCCAGTATTTTCCAAATATGTGTTTCCAACATATATTATTAATCAGGAAACCCAAACTTAAAGGCATTGTTATCTATTAATTATTAAATGCAGGAATAAAACAGAGCTGATTGGGAAGACCACAAAATGATGATTAGACCGCCTAATAAGTATTCACGTACAGTAATGTTCTATGTGGCATCAGTGTTGCAGGAGGCTGGAGATACTGCAGTGTTTGGCCTTATCATGCTGTGAGGAATATTTGGATTCTACAAAGCTGGCAGATGGACCTCGGATATGGACCATCGGCCTTTTGGATAAGAGCATATTGGAGTGAATCCATCTTTCTTACCAACAACAACACAAAGCAGGTGCACAGCTACAATGTAGGAGAGTACAAATCAGTTTATAGCACCTTAAGAAAATCCTGGCTGTGATCAAATAACACAGAAATTAAGGAAAATGTACCATAAATATGTTTTTCCTATCCCCCCAAAAAATAGGTTGTTATTTTATGAATGCAAATATTGAGATAAATTCAAATTCAGTGCATCCCTTCAAGATGATGGACAAAATTAACACATATATCAAGACTGGTCAGTATGCATGTCTATTAAAATACATATGATCTATTTAGCTATGTAACATAGATTTGTAAGTGCTTTAATGGAAGATGCCCCAACAAAATGTTTCTAAAAGAACATAGTCTGTACTTTGTACTTTTTGGCAAATTATAATGTCATATTTTGTTCGGGCTGTAATTTGGTATCATCAATTAATCTTCAGATTCTGTTCTATTTGTAACTCCAAATATATTACATTTATTATAATATGGCAAAGAACAGCATCAATTCTGCACATTTAAGTTGCTGGAAGCTGTGACTTTTTTGCTTGAAAACATGACTGAAACAGTAACTGCTGATTTATTTTTCTGTCTATCAACCAATCTCTTCTAAATCAAACTACTTTCATCAATTGTGTAATCGTGTAACATCTTGACATGACCACACATGCGTGGAGGCACGTAGATGATGCAACAATAATGGGTTGAGAGAGAGAGAGAGAGAGAGAGAGAGAGAGAGAGAGAGAGAGAGAGAGAGAGAGAGAGAGAGAGATGGATGGTACTGACATCAAAAGGTTGCTCCAAGAGTCGGGTGGAGGGTTGGACAGAGAGACTCCAACTGTATCCCCGAGGCCGTCCATCACTGTCGTCCTCGTGTAGTACAGCTGACAGAAACACGCTTCCCTCGTACTCCAGCTTTAATGGACTGGCGTGACATTAGCCATCCCCAGCACAAGAGGCAAACTCCCTCTGTGAACTGCTGTTCCAGTGCAGCCTGCATGGGTAGAGTCAGTGTGAGGAAAAAAAAAGACAACAATAGTTATAACGTTAAAGTTTGTTACAGGGATTAGCTGCAGTTAATTCCTGTAGTAAAGTACACAATAGTCAGGTGAGGTTAAGCTCTTTCAAATTAACAAGCCTTTTTGACAGAACACATTTTGACTCGTCACGGCAGGAAAAACACAGGTTACTAAAAACATTATCAAAGACTTCGTTCTATTCCCAGTAAGCCATGCCAGTGTGACAGAGAGCCAGTTCACACTTTTCCTCCTGTGACATCTTGTAATATCACCTGATAGAAAGATAGAAACACACAAAATTCTTGCTTTGTCAGAACTTTGACTCAATAGGACCAAATTACATAATTATTCTATGCCATTATTAGGAAATGAAAAGACTTGGATGTTTACATGGTCACGCATGACAGTACTGAGTGCCATAAAATAGAGTCTACTACACATCTTAGAGAGTGCAGGACATTTCACATGGAGTATGTAATATATGTGATTATTTACAGCACACTCAAAGCTCGTAATCCTCTGACTGTTTTTTTACAGAAGCAAAAGCACAGCATTGACAGAGAAACGCAGCAACATGCATCCACAGAGGAAGGACTGAGTGCTTCACCTTGCCGCTCAGGCCGTTGCCGCCACACTTCCATTTGCTTTCTGAGCCCAAGGAGCTGTTGCATTAGTTGCTTGGCAACGCAGCATGTGTGTAGTTACCAAAAGACAGAAGGATTTCACAAAATGAAGTTTCTTTCCCGTATGTCAAATCTGTTTTTAAACGCAACACCCACTCCTGGAGTGATCGTTGACATGGAGATCTAAATGTGTAATGTTGATGAAAGTTATTGACGATCATCACTTATATTTTCTCCAAATGGCATTAACTTGTCAGGAGTTACATAAAGTATCACAGTAGTGGCACGAACGGCAACCTGCTTTGAAAGTGATACCCGTTGCTGTATTTGACATGAAACTTGAATGACTGAAGAAAATT
The DNA here is from genome assembly GCF_910589615.1 of Taurulus bubalis. NCBI lineage: Eukaryota > Metazoa > Chordata > Actinopteri > Perciformes > Cottidae > Taurulus > Taurulus bubalis. The sequence goes on along the minus strand of NC_136591.1, from coordinate 29,463,242 downwards.
GCCTTACAAGAGTACAACTCAGCTTTTGCTTCGTCAACATAAAGTGAATTTACGGAACATTTATCACATTATCTTACGAGGTGGAAGCATTCAGTTGCTTGTTTATGTGTGTCAGGAGGTAAACTCTGGAGTGTTGCCAAAGGGAGTGATTAATGTTCGGCCTGGGAACCTTCCAGCAAAGCACTACAGCTCTTGTGCCAGCGAGGCAACTCCCAGATGGGCATGTGGATGAACAGAAAGCATCGCTGAGTACCGCTGAATGAAACATTGAACAACAACAACGGACAATATGTGAACGTCTGTGGTGCTTCAGTGAGTTCGGCCGTGTTTATGGAAATACAGTATTGTCACATTATTAATAATATTTCCTACACAGTTGGTCTAATTTAAAAAGAAGACTTGGCAGGCTGTTCCTAAATTAAGAGACAAAGGAAAATCCACCTCTTGAACCACACAAATAATGGATTTAAGGACCACACCAATATTTTTGTTAATTTACTATGAATTAGATATTCCTGAAGTGGAGGTTTTCAGAGTATACTGTGACATTTTCACTTAAAAAAAAAAGCAAACGAAAAAAGCAAAGTTGACAATGTCCAACAAAGCTATTTGTAGTGTGCAGATACTTTGTCTGAATTAATCATGTATGCTTTACTGTTGTGTGCTAACAGAGTTGGAAGTTAAGTTATGTTTTCATGCTATTTTCAAGCTGAATTACTTATTTTCCAAGAAACCTACAAGCACATATCTGCTAAACACAGATTGAATGTGGTGCTTTTGTAGGATTCTTTGAGGATAAACTCAGTTTTACAGATCTGTTAAGATAGTCAGTCTGGACCAAAGTGGTGGACCGACCCACAGACCGGGATAGTCATCTATAAAGTGAGGCCGCTCACACGGCTTAAAACAAAAACACGGGTGTGATCCTTTTACTCCCAGCAAAGGTTTGTTGTCTAGCTGCCATTCTCCATCTCTGATAAAAAGGTCCAACTTTTAACAGCCACAACTTATGAAGTCAGGCTTCACCAAATATTTGTACTATTTGATTACATTAGGTTTACTAATTCCATAGAACCGTAAACACAATGAATCAATGCTTGGACAAAGTCAACATGAGACTGTGAAAGTGCATAGGAAAAAACTTTATTCCTTTTGTTGAAAATAACGACAAAAAGACATCTGAGGACTTTACAAAAAGAAAATCTGGTTAATGGACTCATGAGACCAAACATAGCGTTCTATCTGAGAACAGTCCAAGGATATGCAAACATCAACACCCAGAAAGTCCAATTCCCTCCGGAGAAAAGGGCTAGTCCTCTAACTCATCAAGAATTTCGTCAGAGTTACTACCACTGTCGAGCAAACTGGAGTCCACGCGGATGCTACTGTCCGTTTCCAAAGAGTCCACCGAGCTCAGGATGCTGTCGATGGACACCATGCTGCTGTCGATGGACACCATGCTGCTGTCGATGGACACCATGCTGCTATCGCTGTCGCTGCCTTGGCTGCTGTCGTCATCGTGGATCACCATCACCTGAGCAGAGTCGGCTGTTAGAGGGAAAGAAAACTGTGAGAGATTCTCTTTGCAAACAAGTCCTTTACATCACGACTAAAGAAACATTTGATCTAGATTTTTCTTATTGTCGACAAAATCCACAAAGAGATAAAAAAAAAATTAAAAGCGTCATTTCGTCTTAATACGTTTTGACTTCACTTCCCGGTCTGTGGCTCTCAGTACAAGCCACATTTGAAATGTAGTTTAATTTCTCAAAAAGGCTGCACACTTGTCAGCAAAATGTGTTCTTCGCTTTCCAAGAAAAATGTCAAGGTAGCTTACAAGCATTTGGTTTCCAGACCTGACAAGGCAACCACACTTTCCTTTCACATGTTTCTAAAATTATATCACACAACAGAGAGGAAAACATGCAATCAGCCTCATTGTACTGCCACCTTGTGTTTGAAATCCTCACTGTGCTCCACACTCATTCCTACTCCACCAACAAGCAGATTTTAAAAAGCACCTATTAAGCCGAGACAGGCTGAAGCAGTGAGTGTAACTACTCTTTAAACACCTTGAAAACCACTTTTCTTTTAGAGCCTCTACGCAGCTGAGGGCCGAGCACTTTGCTGGAGGACGCCACAGTGTTTACGGCTGAAGGCGAGAGGAACATTAGTCACTGAGCTCACCCAGACATGTCAAGGCTCTCCTGCCCTTTGACTTGATGAATGTGGCACTTCAGTGCACACCATTGCTCGCAAGTACGAGGCCGCCAGATATTAATGCTATATGGGTCATCCATGAGTGTGATCCTGATGTTGAGTGTGCGACACCCACTGCCACATGCTGTCGTTTGATGTGTGTTCTGTAACGGATATCTGACGGAGATAACCATGAAGTCACATCACAGTGGGAAAAGATCCTAGAAACATAATGTCCGGATAACGTCTGCAGCTTAGAGATGAGGGCAAGGTGATAAGATCATATTTAAATAACTAAGCACAGCATTATTTTGATATCAGGAAGTTAACATATTTCATTGCAAATGTATTTTATATGGTAAAAAGTTGTCTACCGTAGTTAAGTACATTTTCCAGTGTTTTACTACAACAAAGCCTTACATTTCTCTCAAAATATAAGCACATGTTGTGTCAAGTGTCTAATACTTCCACCTGGTACAGATTTTGTTAAATTTCACTTGATAAACTTCCCTCAGACACAAGAATTGCAAACCAAGGAAAAGTATTTTCGACTTGGGAAAACTAATGTAATGTTGATTTGTGTTTAAAAATACACCACCCCAAAAGGATGATATATTATTGAACTTCTCCTTGTTTCATGAATCCTGTTCTCACTGTACAACAGCCCCAACCCATTTCAAGGCTGTCCACCAACCTCAGCGGATGACATCATAGTCACAAGCTTGCTTTTCTGAAACAAGGACAAGCTAACATGTTTTGCTTTTTATTGATTTTTTTTTTTTATTGATTTTTTTGATTGTTTCTCTTTAAAAAAAAAGAAGTTTAATAAGCTGCTTCTCTAAGTACATTAAAGTTGGAGTCTGTAGGACTTTTACATATAAATTAACATCCATTACATTCAAGCCCTTGCCAAAGGACTGCACTCAATAAAGATTAAGCCTACCACCACCAGGGAGAACTTGTGGTATCTCTTATTGGAAGCAATGTGCTTTACACCAGCCACCCAGAGCTAAAGGAGGCAGCAATAGAGGGAGAGACGACGGCGACGGAGTAGCAGCTGGGAATATGATGGAAAAGTTTCTGGAATGGATGCTCCAGATAAATAAGAAACTTACTGTACAGAAAGATTTGAGTAAAAAAAAAGACAGCGATTGAAGAACAAACTTGATCAGTGGGGGAGATGCTGCGAGCTCCGCTGCAGGCCGACCGGCGTGGAGAGAGTTTACATAATCAACCGCACTGGCAGAGGCGATACAAACGATAAGTGTAGAATATTAATGCCCACTGCTGATAACGCACCTCTCACCTTTCCTCTCGAGGATGAGGGTCTGTCGCCTCGACTTCATGTCCAGGCTCAAGTTTTCCACCATGCTGTCGATGCAGTTGTCCAGGGCCAGACAGCGAGTCTGAGACTGGATGGCCCGGCGGCAGATGGGACACTCGTCTTTCTTTTTGCGCCACTGCTTGATACAGTGACTGCAGAAGCTATGAGCGCAGTTCAGGATGACTGCCTGTAGACAAAATCAGTGCAGATCTAAACGTTAATATTATGTTTTTTTCTGAAGCACCTCAAAAAGAATACAAAAGACTTGTTTGTCTGATTGCTACGTAATAATTTTTGTATCTGTTCTGCTCAATTTAAAACACCATAATTAATCAACTCTTCGTCCTACCTCAATGAAGAGCTCGGAGCAGATGATGCACTGAAGCTCGTTCTCCAAAACCTCCGTCACTTGTGTAACTACTTCATCCTTTTGGGCCCTGGCTTGGTCTTTCTCCTCCTACAAAAAAATACAAATAAATAAATAAAGCTTTGCTGATACCATGCCAAACAATACAAAAGGATGCTTACATTATTATAAATGTTGTCATACCTTTGTCAATGCTAGCTCTTTGTTTTTGGCCAAGAGAATCTCTTCAAAGCCGTCCCGAGAGAGGGCAAGTTCGTCTATTACTTTCTTTTGCTTTGGACGTTGAAAACAAAATGTAATTCATGCAATAGCACTCTAAAAGTCAACAATTTAATATGTTTATAGCGACATAACATTTTGACAAATACATTCCATGTGTGGATGCTTGAACTAAAAGCTCTTGTTTTAAGCTACATACCTCTTGTAAGGCCTCTTCCAACTGCTTTTTCAAAAGCTCCTCTTGTTGCTGTGTTTTCTGTGCCTAAATACATGAAGGTTACACTTTCATTAAAGAGTGTGTTTAGTCTTTCTATACAAAAAAGACAGTCTTAAAATAAAACCTGACTATATTGTTGTACAGAACGGCACTACTTTCAACTGTTGGTGATGCATGTATGGAAGGAGTTCCTGAAAAACCTCTTACCTCCAGCTGCCTCTTACTGAAGGACTTCTCTAACGTCTCCATCCGGTGCATCTTGGCTCTGAGCGTCTCCAGCTGACCATGCAGCTCACTGACATGCTCCCCTCTGAGAGGGTCAGCCTGCCGCGGCTCTCTCCCGAGAGAGGCTACCTGCCTCTGGGTGTCGTCTACCTGCTCCCTCAACCTCAGGATGTTCTGGCTGTACCTGCAAAAGGAGCTTTATTTTTCTAACAACCTTTTGTTTTGTTTAAAAAAAAAAGACTGCAATAGATTTATATTTCAGAGAGAAATACAAATGTAATGATAATACACAAGAGGCATACACTTACATCTGCAAGTTGTCCAGGTCACAGGAAGTGTTGGAGCCATCTGAGGGCCGGTCTACTTCCTGGACTCCAGTTCCCTCTACTTGAGAGTGACTGAGCCTCTGCTGCAGTTTCACTAGTGACAGAGGGCAGGGCTTTGCAAATGACTTGTCTGCAGAAGAGCAGCGGTAGAGCTTGGGCTTCGAGGTAGACGGCTCAACTTCTTCCACAGTCAACTTCCTCTTAGTCTTCTTGGAAACGAGGGCTGCTTTAGTGCCTTCTTTATGTCCCTTTGCCAAGCAGTGTTTAATGTCTTTGAGGGGCCGCTGGACGAAGATGTAGTCAAACTCCACTTCTGTCGTGGAAGTGGCAGGAACCCCGAGTTGTATGGAGTCTCCGAGTCTCAGCTGATGGGATTCTTCAGCGGGAATGCGATTTCCATTCACCCACACACCATTGAGACTCTGAGGGAAAAAAACAGCATTATTTTCTTTATCAGCTGCAATTGAATATAACATTCAGAATCAAAGAATACCAAGAACATAATACTACTTTATTATGTTCACGTTAAAGTGTTTTAATTGACACTGTCAGAGAGGTTTAACTAACTCATTTAACTATATGTTTATTATTGTAGTAAGTTGTAGTTAAACTGGACTGTGCTTTTATTCAAATCCTCCTGTGTGGTTGTCAGATGATACTTTAAATCCTTAAAATATTACATCCTGCCCTAGTGTTTTATGAGTGAAGTTTGATCTTTTTACACCGCAGTTATTTAATGTAGATTTTTGCTCTAAAATCTACACTAAAATAACCCAGCTGCGATAGGTCTAGTGTCTGGTAAATATAAAGACTAGTCTACAGACTCACAAACTCAACATGCACAACATAAATGTCTAGTTTTCTAGTCTCTCTTGTTCATTTGTGTTCGTGTTTTTTACACATTTCATAATTAGCATGACAGATACTATTGGTTTAATCTATAAAACCTAGAGAATGCAATGTTACCTTTTTGTCTGTCACCGTCCACTGTCCATCTTCCCTCTGTTTGACATTACAGTGCAGTCTGGAGATCATCAGAGGACAGCTTGGAGACAGCAGCTGGTGGGTTACATCCAGACCACGTCCTATGGTGACCTGGACAGTCAGAAACGAAACACATAATTAGTCAGTTAGCCCCCATTTACTGTGCAGCCTTGAGTTTATTAAAACAGGAAACGTTAGATTAGGTCAACTTTGACAACGACACAACAAAAACACACAAAACACATTGAGGAATATATTTTATTTGGTGAATTGCAAACTTCAGCAAGTTTTGGGGTAAATAGAGCAAATGTAGCTCGCTGGCTAGCATTAGCAAACTGCACCTCAGTGTTTTCGAACAAGCGGAGCCAGTCCGAGTTTCTTCCGACTCTCATCAGACATAACACCTCTGAGTCTGAACAGTCGTCCTCTTCAGCCGCAGACGAGTTCGTCGTTACAGTTTCCATCTTATTTCACTCTGTCAGCGGCTAACACGACCTGAACGCACCGCTAACAAGTGTTGCTGCTACATCGCTCACTGGACGACGGCGTCAAGGAAGAGAGTGACAGGACGAAACCGGAAACCGCTTATTTTTCTTTTCAAAATAAAGGCGATAGATGAAGTTGAAGTTGAACATCATTAATTAATATGTTTTATACTGTACATAACATTAAGTGATTGATCTTCGACAAGGACATATTCAGAATAAGACTTTAAATACATGCTTAAACTGTTAAAATCACCTCACGTTAAGTAGTCACATATGAACCAGCTGAAAATACAAGTGACAAATAAATAAACAATAGAAACATAAACGTATAAAGAAATTAATGATAAAAAAGATTTTTTTAAATAGTCCAACAATATTTAATAGTGCTTAGTTATATATATAACTCTCTATATATAAATCTTATATATATATATTTTAGCATATATATATACAAACAAAATACATTTCAACATGTATAAATACATTAATGATAAAATAACCTTTTAATAGCTTGTTTTAAATAGTCCAACAATATTTAATAGTGCTTAGTTATACATATAGTTATTGTGTCACTTTAATTCATTTAGCAATACATGTTTAATTTCCTGAATTAAAATTAATATCGTTTTTTTTCTATATCGTTGGCAATGCAATGTCAACGCAGTAGTAAAACGTATACGTACACTTACTTTATACTTCGATTTAATTACAATTCAGAGCAAAATATTGTATTTTTTATCTGAACTTCAACAGCTCCAATCTGTAATAAAAACGACAAGTCTCGCTCTCTGTTGAGTAAATAATCTTCCACCACTGTTCCTCTCTCAACAAAAAATACTGAAATAACCATGTTTTTTTTTGCAGCAGTGTTTCTCTTCCTATATATTAGTCCATGCTCACTGTTACCGTCCGCTCCGGCGACCCCGCGTTTCAAAACGTGCGCACCCGAGCTCCGGGCGGGACTTCCTCTCTCCGGCGGATGCGATAACGGAGTGAGCAGGCAAGAAAGGGCTTGGTCGGGGCATCGCTGGACGTATCTGTGCGTCTCTGGAGAGCAGATAACCGGGCAGACGACGCCGCTGAAGCCTCGTAGTCGAACCTCCTCCCCGGCTATGCTGCCCTGAGGGCACCGCCAGTATCCGCCCCGCCAACATGTCTGAAGTCAACAAGACCATTCAGAAATGGCACGCCAGTTTTGAGAAAGGCACAGACTTTGACTCGTGGGGACAATTAGTGGAGGCTGTAGATGAGTACCACATGTAAGTTGCGTTCAACATGTGTATCCTGCCGCTCCGCACAGCTGGTGCATCCTGGGCGGCGCGCGCTTCTTCTCGTCTCCTGCTAAACCTGAACTAACTGTGCAGGGAGATAACTGCATGCGGTGTCTGCATGATGCTTCACGAGAAGTTGTTGCCTATGAGTTGTCAGTCAGCTACGAGTCCTCAGGGCAGTAAACACACCCGACCCATCAATGACGTGATGTGGCAGTCGTTGCAGAGGCAGCAGAGTCGCCTTAGTGTGTGTGTGTGTGTGTGTGTGTGTGTGTGTGTGTGTGTGTGTGTGTGTGTGTGTGTGTGTGTGTGTGTGTGTGTGTGTGTGTGTGTGTGTGTGTGTGTTGCATCCCAGATTCATTCACCACCAGTTCCAGTTGAGGGAGAGTCCTTTCACAAATCCTGCCATGGAAAAAGAGGCCATAGCTGCGTGCAGTGTGTTTCATTATGTGTCATGCAGTGCAGAAATGGGGCCAATATTCCCTCAGAGTATTGAGAAATAGTCCGCCACACCCTCTTATTGTTATGGGTGGGTTTTCATGTGTTTGGTGAGGAATGTTTCCCGCTTTCAGACACTATCTTGTCTTTGCACATTTGCAAAGATGTGATCTGCTTTGTTGTCTAATGTTTGATCAGACATTGCACTAATAATATAAAATGTACACCCTGACACCCTTTTTTTTTTTTTTGACCAGAAGGGGGCGCAGACATGCGTAATGATAATAATGCACCTTTTACGTTGCAAGAATCTTTCAAGTTTGACTGCAAAGCATTAACTGTCTGTGTTGTCCTTTTTAGTTTAGCGAGACAACTGCAAAAGGAGGTGCAGTCAACAAATGCATCCGACTTCACAGAGGAGCAGAAGGTAATCAGTACACCTCTCGTTTTACCTCTGGACACGTATTCTGCATAAACGAACAGTATTTTTTTCTTTTAGAAAAATTTAGGAAAGATTGCAACATGCCTGGAGATGAGAAGTGCCAGTCTGCAGGTTTGTGTCATTTTCTTTTTATGTGGAATTATAGAAATAGTCAAATCAGTTTATTTTTAGAGCACATCTTAAAAACAACTAATGTTGACCAAAGTGCTTACATTCAAATAAACACAGGGTCAATGAGTAAAAAACTGTTCAGTGGTTCCACAACCCCCAACGAAATGTTTGCATCACCACCAAAAAAAGTGTATAAAACCTTTAAATGATTTAAAACTTTGCACAAAGATTTGTCAATACACCAGACTTCATTAAATTAAGTCAAGCCTTCATCAAAGGCTCCCTGATAAAGGCAAGATGGGTGAACATCTGTTTTTCACTTAGGTACATTCTCAACGTTTTATTTATTAAGTAATTATTATGATTTTGCTACAAACAGACACACTTCAAACACATAAAGTCACAAAATAAATCAGAAACAGACTTCCCAGGGTCATTAAGGTCAACGCAGAAGCCCATTTTGTTATAAATAAAACATTTTCTAAAGATGATAAATGTGTCGTCTTTTCTGCAGTGCACACAGCCAAAGGAGGACTTCAAGTTAGAAGAGCTGAAGAAACTTGAAACCAGTAAGTGAAGCGACTGGGAGTTGAGCTTCTACTCGTTTATCCTCCTGTTGTGACTTTGTGTTCTGATCTTCCTCCTTTTGTCGACAGTCATTCAAAATATATTGACGTACAACAAAGCATTTCCCTTTGATGTGCAGCCAGTGCCCTCGAGGTAAATATCCATCGCTAAACTTTTCATTTCACAGAATATCCTGTGCGTGATTTCTCAAAGTTGTACGGTGTGATCTAAACCTGCCGCTCCTCTCCGACAGGAAAATCCTGGCTCCAGGTGAAGAGGAGAACCTGGAGCAGGAGGAGGAGGAGGATGCTGCAGCAGGAGCCGGTTCTACAGAAGCGTTCCCACCGAGAGCCCCCGGTACTGATAACGGATCATAAAACACACACCTGCTGTTCAAGATGTTTGACTCGTGTTGTCACGTCGTCCCGTTTGACCGTGTGTCTTTTTGTTTCTCTCTGTCGGTGCTGTGCATGGCTTCATCGCTCATTCCTGCCTGCTTCATTCGCAGCTTCGCAAGGTACGGACGGCTTCTATCCACCAACGCCTGAACGTGTTCCCTCCTGCATGACGGACGTGTTTTTATATCGCAGCCCTTCAGTGGAAATGCAAAATCCTGTTGCTGAATTGACTAAAGTGTGAATTCAGAAGTGTATCATCGAGTTTATTTTAGAGTTTGGTGCTTATTTTTGACTGTGTAAAGGTACATGTAGATGTTTTGTCTTTCATCAACGGAGAGCTTAAGTCCCTTCCACTTCCAAAGTCAGCCTCTGTTCCACTAGCTTTGGCCAAACAATCTACTTCTTCCATCTATAATTTCTTTAGTTGATCTTTCTGACAAGCAGAACCATAAAAGTCATCCTCAAATACTTTTTTTTACACTGTAGAAGATGCCAATTCAGCTGAAAGCTGCTCTTGTCAGTTCTCTATATAATTACTATCTGTCACTTATATAGTGAGAGCCATCGCTTTACTTTCTCTTCCATCAACCTCGTTTCCCGTCGCAGCCGTTTGAAGTGAGAAAAGACCTTCTTTGTGCCACGTGTAGTTAGAGACTAGCTGGTGAACATGTTGGAACATTGAGTAGCTAAAGAGACGGATGTTTCCTTCAGGAACTGTTACAAACGTTACTTTTTGATGTGATCATATGTTAACTTTGTGTTGTAAGTAGCCAAAAATATATACAGTATGGTCAGATAACTCTTTTATTATGTTTTAGCTGTCTAGAAAAACAAACAATAGCTCTATATAACTGTTTTAATGTTTAATATATAAATGGTTACTTCACAGGAAAGTCTGTATTCTGATGGTGAACATAATGCTACCCTTTGGACTTGAAGGGCGTCACCACCTATTGTTATGGCAACTGTTAATGTCTTCGTCCTCCACAGGTACCTTGTTGCCAAGGTTACCCTCGGAGCCTGGGATGACACTACTTACACTAAGGATAGAAAAGATCGGGTTGAAGGATGCCGGTCAGTGCATCGATCCGTACATGACCGTCAGTGTCAAAGGTAATGATCTGCTCGGCAGCTCGAGAGCTTTGGATCTTTCACGCGTCTGTGAAAAGGAGAATCTGAGTATGAAATGTCCGTTCTGACTAAAACCAAGAGCACGTTCTGTCTTTCTCCGCCTACAGATTCGAACGGCGTAGATGTGAACCCTGTGCAGGACACGCCTGTGGCCTCCAGGAAGGAAGATACCTACATCCACTTCAGTGTGGACATAGAGATCCAGAGGCATGTGGAGAAATTACCAAAAGGTAAAATACCTGACTGCTTATTTAAGTGAAGTACTATATATATATATATATATATTATATCTTATCTTATATTTTTGTAAACTGAAACTAATAAAACAACTTAATTTAAGAAAAACTAAACAAAAGCAATATTGCGTGGTTAAAAAAATATCGGCATTGCTACTGCGGCTGGTAGTGAACATGAATTAATTTGTTTGAATTTCTGTCAACTCTAGCCTTCCAGAATGAAATAACAAACACGATTAAAATATTTTAGTTGATCTTTTGATATTTTAGTTAACCAAGTTATTCAACACTGGTCTAATGTTAACATACTGGGGTCTGGATCGGAAAGAGTTCTTAAGTGGACGATACCAAAAGACCTTATGGCCGTTCAGTTCTCCAACCTTGTATTGTGTACGTTCTTCCAGGAGCAGCTATCTTCTTTGAATTCAAGCACTACAAACCTAAAAAGAGGTTCACCAGCACTAAATGTTTTGCCTTCATGGAAATGGACGAGATCAAACCCGGCCCCATCGTCATCGAACTGTGAGTCAACCCGACATGTTAAATGATTTGAGGGATTCCTTTTGTGTCTGGAAACAGGAAGTTTACACGGTACCTTCTTGTATTTCAGGTACAAGAAGCCCACAGACTTCAAGAGGAAGAAACTGCAGCTTCTAACAAAGAAACAACTCTATCTCCATCTTCATCAGACGCTACTCAAGGACAGCTAAGTGGCAGCACTCCTCGGACTTTGACACGCCTCTTGCTAATCTCTCTTACATCCCTGTGGTGCTCCGCCTCATCAACTCCAGCAATACGAAAGCAAGGTTGTAGTCATTGGTTTTCTCTGAGTATATGGAGAAAGTAAACGGAGTCAAAGCTCAAACTTTTGTATCCTTGAAAAGTACATATAACCTCTGTTCTCCAAAAACTCAAGAACCCTTAAATGAGGTGTTTTGACCGCCTGTTTCATATTACAGAAGGGTTCTGTTAAAACCACCTCATCTCCAGTCTTCCTTAACTAACTGATTTTGGGAAAAATATGGGACGCAATGTGAGTTATTGCAGGTGCTCAATTAAAGTCACTATTTTATGTTTGTGCTGTTGGATTTTGATCTCTCAATGTAAATTCATCAAAACATTAAAAGCAACTATGTGGACATGTTGGTGAAGTTATGGCAGAGTTTGCAAAGTCACTGAATAAAAAAAACATTCATCATAGTCCAGAACTGTTTGTGTGGGCCATAATTAGACTTAAGCCTTAATTAATTAAGACCTTTATGGTTTGATATTATCAACTAAATGGATATATTTAAAAGCAATTACAAACTGGTTATTAAACTTGGCATTGCATCAATCTAGGTAAAAATTGACAGATTAAATTCCCTAATAAATAATTCAGCATTATTTATTGCTTGAAAGGTTATTCAATTACATTTGAGGTTAATCCATTTACTAATGTGTCTGCAGATCATAAACAATACATCTCACCTTTGTTTGTTTGTCTGCTTTAACATTCATGATTTCCATGGTGTGCTGTTTTAAATATTAAACGTTCACATTAGTCATTTATTGTTAAAAATATTAATGAGTGCAGCTTTAATTTAAGGAACTGACACTCTGATTACCCAGCACTTTAAATTTAAAGTAGCCTTTACATTAAATAAAAAATAGAAACTATTAAGCATTTCATACACATGATTAATATCAAATTCTAAAATAGTCTAATTGTCCGGTGGCACACTTGTTTGGTCAAAGACAGTATTAGATTCAGCCGTGGCATTTGTAATGTTAAATGGGGAAATTTTAGATTCAATATAAAGTAATGCTCTGACCATTCAGAGCAATGCTTTTTAAAAGTTGTGCTCACAAGTATGTTTCTATACTCGGCAAATGTTTGTTTTAGCCCAAAATGAATTGACAGTTGCCTCATTTCAGTTCAGTATTTAATTGAATGAATTTAATTTAGTTTGGTTCCGCACGGTTTCATAAGGAGTGAAGTGGATGCCGCCTGGTTTGCATGATTCATCTGAAAGCAGAGATCCAGTGTTCAGGTTGAATGTTAATCACCTGCCAGAAATGTTTTTTTTTTAAATCTAGTGTTACATTGCAGATCAGATGTTATGTATACAGTTGTATTTGATCTGTGTATGTGGGATGCATCTTTATTGGCAGTCAGGCAGCGGTGCTCTTGGCCTGACTTAAACCACTACTTTTATTTTGTAAATTCACGTCACCCTGGTATAATGGGCTTTAAAAAAAATAAAGTTGCATGTACCATTTTTTTGTTTCTGTTCGGACGTTGCAGATGTTCATCTTTACTAAAACGTCTACATTGTAATATTTTATTTTAGACTTTTTTGTAACGTCACAGTATTCAGGACTAAGTTAACTAGAGATTATAACTGATGAATATACAGTAACTGTGTGTGAAGCACTACAACCTGAGACCTGTGGAGTGTTTTAATTTTCTTGATAGACTGAGGGAAAGTGTATCAAACATTTACAATAATTTTAATAAACTACAAATGAAGCAGTTTGTTTAAAAAAAAAATCACCCAGACCACCAGACAGTGAACAGACTGCATTTTTAGAATGTGTAATTTATGCAAATATTAGGCCCCTGAATGTTACAAACATGTTCTATTGCTCTATTAATTGTGGGTCAGATTAATTTATGTATGCACTCAAGTCTTCGGACAATCTTCTTCAAATGGCCATGACATGTTTTTCATGCTCTCCAAAAGGTTCAGTTAAAAAGCAAAAAAAGAAATGGACGGAACAAACGTCTTGAATGATTAATGAAATCCTTTTTGTTCACATCAACTGACTTAATGAACATAAATAGAACTACAGTTAATATTTCTGTCCGGCAGCTCAGATGTATGCCTTATTTTTTCAAAATAAAGCAAGCGCCGTAAAGAAACATGTTGAAAAGTCTTGAGTGGGACCAGTGTAAAATACATCCACTGTAAGGGAACTGTAACCAGTTAGTAACATAACAGCGACAGCTTTTACATTCTTTATTATTAAAAGTTCTACCAACATAGTAAAATAAGTTATACATCTGGCCATCAAATTACACATTTGCTTTACAGTCTACTCTAAACCAATAGCTTTGGGAAATTATGGACTTCCTGAAATGCTAGAAGCTAAACTTTCTTTTTTTTTTTTATATAATTTCCACAGGAAATGACATTTAAAAAATTGCCCCTTAAAAACCATTGCTATATACTTTTTAAAAGATCAACAAAAATCCTCTGGCATATAATTAATTATTGCACAATAAGCTTTTTTAGAAAAGTGGCAACCCTCTTTACGCATTGATTTCAGACACATAATTATTGATGCTTTAATTTAAGGATCTTTTTTTTATAAACATCCTTGCAATTTTTATTTTATAACTGAAATATGAAAATAATCATGACCTTTGTTTAAACTTGATCTGGGGTGCTGATGTAATGGGTTCAGGGTAAACTTAAGTCTTCTGCCACAGCTGGTGGCATCTTTAAGGCTTGACCATCGGCGGCCTCGCTGAGTCCTGAGGGGCCTCCTGCTTCACATGCAGGTCCTGGGGTCTGGGGCCGGTGTGCGAGTTATGGAGGGTATCGGGTGGAGTGTGACCATATGCGTCACCATGTGCGGGATGGAGCGGGACGCCTGGAGGCAGGTTCATGGGTGGGCTGTTGTGGTCTCGTGGTCCTGGGTAGCGCATGTCAAGAGGGACAGGTGGACGTGGTCCCATAGGTCCACGGACACCTTAACACAGAAATGTAAAAAGGGAAAGTCAAGACATGTCATGATTTCTGAGTCATCAGTTTAATGCAGCATACAACTTAATATTAGTGAAGGATGAGGCATTCATGACTTATCTATCACAGTTTAAAAAGTAGAAATGTTTAAGATATCAAGTTCCACTTCTCTAGCTCTTAAGTGGTTACGACTCCAGTCTGAAAAGAGGTTTGTTTAAATGACACCCGCTTGCTGTTGGGACACAAATTGTCTGCCATCATTACGGTTGTAAATTAATTATTCAGCGTTCAGCTTCACCTCTCATCACTTTCATTAATTGAAAATGAAATGTAAGGTGTCCTGTCAAGCGCGTTTAGTGCGTCATCTGCGGTAGTGCCGCTTTTTACTTTTTCACACAAACAAATATTAATTTTCATAATGAAACATCTTTTAATTATTAATATATATTTACATTTATAATATTTGTTGACAGCCCTACTACTCAATGACCCCAAAAAACCTTAAAGTTCAATACATTCAGGGGTCCAGACCCGGTTTATTCTGATATAACGCTCAAACCGCCCAGCACTACTGTGACAACAAAAACTTATGACGTGTTGAAAATAATAACAAAGGGCAGAACGTACCATGTGGCAGAGACATCGGCCCGAAGTGATGAGGTGGAGGGGGACGGAAGTGTGGCAGTGGTGGACCCCGAGGATCAAGGACATGTGCAGGGGCCGGCCTGGGGTGGAACGCATGTCCGTTAGCAGGGCGAGGTCCAAACTCTCCTCCCATTGGTCCAGGCAGCGGCATACCCGGGTGTCCATTGGCTGGTAGTGGAGGCCCATGATGAGGAGTTATATGAGGAGGAAGAGGACCATGAGGGCCTGGTGGAAGGTGGTAGAGGCCAGGTCTTGGAGCTCTGTAAGATCCAGGAGGTGGCAGGCGGCCAGGGTGGGGTCCAGGAGGGAGGTGCTGGTCAGGCGGTCCAGGTGGAGGTCCTTGGACCATGTGTCCTGGTGAGTCCCTGATCGGAGACGCTAGGAAGGATCCAGGTCCCTGAAAAAGACACGATAATGAGAAAGAGCAGTGTGCTGTGTTTTTAAATGCGGTCACTATAATTTGTGTTGTTCCTGTAAGTGAGTATATACGGATTACATTAGTCATGCAGTGAAAAGACCCACAAAACCAAAAAATGCATTTAGCCAGAGCTCAAATCACATGGCCAGTAACCACACACCATGATTATTTGGATGCAGAACCAAACCACTTTCACAAACACTCGAGCCCTGACACACAGAGTTGCAACTTTCAAGAACCCAAATATTTTTCCAAGACACATTTTAGCAGTTTAGACATGACGAAAAGAATCTCTTCTTCTCTCAGCGCTGTGAGAACAGGTGAAACCACACACTCAGCCCAAAAGGTTAAGTCAGCCACGAGTGAAGCAAAATGGCTTGAATCTCTTCCCAAATCCAGCTTTGGGGAAGAAGGTGGCGAGCTTGCATACGCCTTCACACCTGGACTGGCCGGTCTCTATACTCACTGGCTCTGGACTGTCTGTGGAGGCCTCAGCCTGTGTCTCTGCTTTTATCTGTGGATCTACTGCCTGTGTCTGTTTTAGAGCAAGGACATACACAACGGACATGTAGGTAGGAGCTCTAGCCCTGCGGATGAAATGAGGGAAGGTAACGTGTAAAAACGATGTGCTTAGAAAGACTTACAGATCCGTCCAGGTTGGCAGGTGACGAGCTTCGGGGGCCCAACATGTCTGAAAGAGGGGAAACAGCAGAATGTAACCGGGAGAAAAACAAAGGGGAACGCTTTGAAATACAGAGACTGCAGAGGACATACCCATCCCAGAGATGTGTTTGCTTTCAGGGTAACGACCATGTGGATCTGATGGAGGTCGCGGACCTGAGGGGAGAAGAACAGAAGATACATTTACTACTGAAATTCCTCATGACTGCCTGTAGCACTTTTCCAGGGAAGACAGTTGGAAGAAGCAAACCAAGAGGACATGTTTTTTAAAAGGGCAAAGGTTGGACAAATTTCTAAATGATTCAACTAAAAGAAAAGGAAGCTGAAGACAGAGAAACCAGGATGGAACACGAGGAAAAGAGAAAAAGAAGAACTCAAGAAGGTGAAAGATCTGGAGAAAAAAGAAAATGAAGTCAGGTGTGCAAGAGAAGAAATATTTAAAAGGCAAAAGGCCATCGCGGAGGGGTGATGTCCAACTGTGGCCAGGGTGAAAGAGGGTGAAGTAATCCACTGGGACTCACCATACGGGTCAATTCTTCGCCCCACTGGGGCAGAAGGAGGGCGCCTGGGACCCTCTATCATTATTGGAGGGGATGGTGCACCCCCACTCACAGGAGAGGGCCCATATGAATCACCTGTTATGATCAAACCATCCATTTACCAAAGGAAAAGAAACGGGTGACCATACACTACAATATATGCAGAGACGAAGTCCTCATTCCAGGCTCTCCGAGACGGCAAGCACATTGAAATGACAAATGTACGACCACATCAATCTTTCTTGTTCACATGCAGGATGTTATTGGAAAACAGCATCCTCTTCTGAAAGCTGTGAAGGATGAGAACTGACCCAATGAGAAGAGAACAGCAGAAAAGGTTTGTGGCCTGTTTACCTTGGCGAGGGCCTGCAGGTTGTCCAGAGTTTGGTCTGAAGAGAGGAGCGCGGCGCTCATTAAGCTGGGAGGTAAGTACAGCCAGTCTGGGTAAAAGAACAAACAAAACAATTTGGTTAAATGCAAATAATAAGCTAGTACTTCTATTATTGATTGGTGAGACGATTGTTTCAGAAAATTGTGAAAAGATTCCCAGAGCCTAAGGTGACATCATCAAGTTGCACCTTTTGTCCAAAAGAAAAACAGTCCAAAACCAAACAATATTTAATTTTGAATCAAACATCAAAATAATTGTCAATTAACTTTCTGATGATAAATCTAAATTGTTTAAACAATTTATACCAATTCTGCCAACACTTACTTTTCACGGAGCTTTGAAGATTCAAGCTTCTCTTGATTCAGAGCTCGCTCTGCATTACGAGCATTTACCTGGAAACGTAATGGAGAATTAGTGTGGAACTAGAATCCTAACTACTCAGCGTGTTATCCATCTTAAATATCCATTTATAGCATATTGACAAATATGAATACATTGTGCCACTTTGTGCTGCATACCCAGTTTGAGTGAGTTTTGTTTTCCTGTTCTTTTATCTAAAAGAGAAAGAAAGAAGACAACATATTCAGTCAGGGTTCAGTAAGATGTCTCTCTGTACTTGCTAATTTAGAAATGAATATCTACCTGCTCTTTATAGACCTCCTCCGTCTTCTTCATCTGGTCCTCCATTTCATTAATGCGTTGCCTTAAGACTTTAACTTGCCCCTCGGCCTCAACCGCTTTCCCTCCCACCTCAGACAGCTGACTCTCTTTGCTGCGTCGCTCCAACTCTTCCTTCGTTAATCTCCTGCAAAGCCACAAAAACCTTCTTTAAATAACGGCAACACCCTCTACATCTCCATTTCAAAGACATATGCTTATATTCATGAGATGTTTCACTGGATTATGCTCAAACAGTGAGGCTTAGCCATAGTCATGGTGCAATGACAGCAGCTGTTCTAATGTGTAACAGCAGCTAATAAATAAATGTGTTACGGCTTCACTTACTGTTGCAAAGCATTTTCCTTCTGCTGATACATTTCAACCATGATTTCGTTTTTCTGCTGGAGGACTTTGAACTGGTTTTCAACATAGCTCTTCTCACTTTTTATGGTTGCAATTGCATGCTCGAGCTCCTGGTGTTGCTCTGTTAACAAATACAACGGCGCATTTAGAGAGGCAGGAAGGAAGTCATATCCAAAGGCGACACGTTTATGCAATTCTGCCAGAAAACACGTTCATCAAAAGAAACATGACCAACATACCTTCCAGGGACTTTCTCGTCTTTTCTTCATTTAGTAGTTTGGTCATGAAGCGATCACGCTCTTCCTCGACCACAGTGAGAGTGGTCTGGACCTGGAAAACAATAATGTGAATTGCAACATGTTAAAGCAGGTTAACACTTTGCGTTATTAGCCTTAACATTAGTCATTGGTTCATTCATGACTAACAATTTATTTAATAGTTATTTCAACATCTTACCCGAGAAATATCCATCATCTGTTTGATCCTGTTCTTTATGGCAGTCTTCTTGTCTGAAAAAGACACTGAAAGACAATTAACAACTTAGTATAAAGCTGAGCACAACATCAGAAACTCTACTGAATACTTTTGCAAGTGTATTACTGCTTTCATTAAATTAGTAACTGAGTGGGACTAACCAGGAGCAACTTCCCCATTGGCTAAAACTTTGGTGTCACTTTTTTGCAAATCACAAGCATCTAGGTCTGCCAGAAGTTCAGACAGCACCTGTCAGGAGACATGTTTGTTTGGGGTAAATTAAGAATTTGATGCAAGTTAAGGACTGAGAAGAACAAATTGTGACAGCAGTTTCAAAGAAAAAAAGATTCTGACCTCCACATTGTGATCTTTGAGCACCACCGAGTCCTCCAGCTCTTTCTGGGCCTTTTGATAGACTTTAATCTGCTCGTTCAGGTCCTTGTGTTTGTCCTCCCAGTTCTTAATGGTCACCTTAAGCTGTGACAATTGGCATGTCAGGAAAGTGCCTCAGGAAGTATGCATTTCAAATGATCCGGTTTCAACTAACTGATACAAAATCTGATTAAAATAACCATCAATCAAGACTATTAAAAGACAGTGTGTAGTATCTAGCGATGTGGTTGCACATTGCAGCAAACTGACACTCCTCAAATCAAAGCAATATCTTGTCTTACCGTTTTATTTTCTTCTTTTAGTGCCGAATAATCTCTCTCAAGACATTTGTGCTGAACCTTTCGGGCTTCTTCACGAATTTTAGCCTCGTCCAGCAGAATAGCAGTCTGTAACAAATGAATGCCGTTGAAAAGAGAAGCTGAAACCACACGCTTTGTTTAATCTCGCATTTTGCAAAAGATTACGCAAGGATTGTACCTTAGAGAGAGTCTCCTGAATCTTTTTCCTGCTGAGTTGTAGCTTCTCGTTTGACTTCTCTAATTTCTCAATCTGTTAAAGAAACCGTTAAGCATCATGAATCTGAGACGACAGCTAAAGACATAGCAGGAAAGAAAAAATATGAAATTACCCTGTTGCCATTTTGTAGAGAGCTTGCCCTCTCGTCTTCGAGTAGTTTTGTATATTTGTTTTTTTCCTCAGCTATGTGTGCATTTCTTGTTTCTGCCTCCAAAACTTTACTCTGCAAATAAGTAATGAGAGAAACGTCAGACAGTCATTATAAAAAAGGAAGACATTTTACTTGCGGTCCAAATGACACACCGATGATACACTTCCTCTGCCAACACGCGATACAGTAAGAGTTAATACACAAAGACAAACAGTATCCTAAATGCTTACCTCCAGGTCTTGCATCCTTTTAATTGTACAACCAACTGTTTCCTGTGACTGTTTTTGATTTTCTTTCAATTGTTCAGTCTTAAAAAACAAAAAAAACACAATTGAGAAAGTTCCAGAAACAAAAAAACATATTTTTTCCAAAGTAGTTCATAAATATTTGATCACATATTACTTGCAGCTCACCTGTTTTTGGAGTTCAGACATTTTGGCGAGAGAGTCATTCTTCTCTTTTTTGAGTGCCAGAATTTGCTCTGCCAGTCTTTTTTCATCCACTGAGTCCACAAAAATGCAAAAGAAAGTACAAAATCAGTTACATTTGACACTTCTGCATTTCGTAATATTATACGGTATAACATTTTTTTTTAAAGGAGTAAAAACATACCCAGATATTCTCTCTTCTTTACCTGAAAATATATAAAAAGACAATAGATAAAAATCAGTTTGACGTCTGACCAACAGTCTCAGTATGATCATCATGTATATGCAGTGATAGAGCTTTGTCATATCAGGAACAGTGTATAAATGATAAACAGTGATCCAGATAAGAATGTATTATGCTGATCTCAAACCATGGATAGGTAAGCCGACATTTCAATGAAGTGTGCATCTTCGGAGTCAAAATCTAATAAAATCTAAACTCATGCAGGTACAATATTTGTTGTTGACAGATCATAGGGCATCATTTGAGCAGAAATGAGCAGCAATGTTACAACACTTACTGCCAACACGGTCCTCCAGAAGAAGAGGGTGAAGGTCACTACGCCAATCAAAGCAGTGATGACCACAGCTTGCCAAGGACAACCAAACAGGGTTTCCCCTGGCTTCCACTCTTCTGGCAGCAATGAAATCACCTGATGGCACACAAACGCAACTACATTAGTAAGGAATGAGAAATGATCAAATAAAGCTGGTTTAACATAACCTTTGAAGACAGGAAGTCAACGTCTCAAGGCATAATACATGACGGGGAGATAACCTTGTTACTCTTCTTACTATGTGAATAATATCACGTTGAGACTAAAAATAGAGTCAGAAGGTAAGTCAATATTTGCCAAAGCAGAGTGGGAAACTATGGCTACAGGCCTAGAGTAGCTTAAGATTCAAAGCAACTAGCAGATACCACTATTTACATGTACCCCATGTCTGATATACTGTGTATTCATTCACCAAAATCGAATGAATGAAATAAATGTGTGATCCGCTACTCTATTCACACCACTGAGAGGAAAGCTTCTCAAGATGTTAAGAGCATAAACACACAATAATAAACCAAGCATTGTCCTAATGCCACAACCAAGATTTGTTGGACTAACAAGTAAGTATTAAACTGGGTAATATTGAGTGTTTTATAAAGGGTTTCTGTTACAGTGTTTATTTTACCGGCTCCTTCCAAAATCAGACACTGGCAATTTTACAAATACAAGCAAGGTGTGCTTTAATTTACAGTAAAATAAAATCATCATGCAATGGCTGTTTGGCTGACTAATTATATCGGTAGTCAAAACAGACCATAATTGTACTACTTCATTAAGGCCGAGTCATACTAAGAAGAACTCTGCCTATTGCTCCAAACACAGAGAAACCTTTGAACTGAGCATGTGGCAATTCAGACAGGAACAAACACACTCATGAAACACAGGGATTACAGATACATGTACACACCACGTTGCCTCACAGGATTAAGCCAGCTTCCTTTCACTCACTTAAATTACAGCTTTTCAGTATAGCAATGCACAAAAGAAAGACTGCAACCACAGTATGTGCCACTCCAAACTACACAGAAAACAAGATGTAAGAAAACTCAGGTTAACTTTAAAGATAGTATGGCGAAATCTAAGAGGCAACTGCGTTAGGTTTGGCGAGTACATTCAAGAGACACTTTAGTTATAACGTTCAGGTCGATGTGCATCAGCCAAATGCTCATCAACACGTCAGCAGTCCAGGACAGCGTCATGACTACTCTTCACACACGGCTGAATTCAAACGTCCACTTACATGGTGCAGCTGCTTTAGAACAAACAGGTAGACATGATCCGGCTCCATTACAGGCCTGGGTGAAGTATCACTCTCCATGCTATTCTTTGAAACACAAACGGAACTAGCACGCGCAACGCTATGCTAGTTTGACAGGTATTAGCTCGCTAGCACGTCAGTGTTGTACTGTCCCTCAACGTTAACCGGACAAGTGGGCTCACGGTAACGGAGTGAGTCGTTAAAGCCCTCGCCGTGTGAAGAACAACACAGCACGTCGTTACAAAAAGTGACAACGTCAGCTAGTTGAGAAGAGGGGAAGGACTTGGCAACAACAGTTTGCTAGCGGCAATAACAGAGGAGCCGTCGTGTCGCATTCACTGTCACAAATCAACAAACAGGCTGCAAACGCTGCTGAGCTGGAGGTTCAAATATGGGTTAAAACTCAAAGCACAAAACGAAATTAATTTGATAGCCCGCAGTTCATTGTAACGCTGCTTTTTATGATAAATGTTTGACCAAACGAGGCCCGCCGGTTGTGCTAGTGGTCAGCTAAACTGCGGCTGTATTGAACTTCAGCATCCACCGCGACAATCAACATGACAGGGGGAGGTCCGTGAGACGTTCAGGCACAATCGGACATTTGACTTTCAATATTCACCCTGTAATCGCCGACAATGTGTGCTTAAATCGATCAGCGTGCCGTCTAAATGTGTGAGTGCACGAGGACGCAAGTAAACACGTTTGAACGGCAATAGACATATCGTGGGCTAGTTAAATGAGACCTGTATTTTATCGTTTGTTTCATTGATTTTTAACTGTCATTAGACCAAATTAGAACATTTTTGAAAATTGTAATTATGTGTGAGAAGACATACTGAGATTAGTTTTGTATGAATGGGGACTATTTTTCAATCTGCAATATCCTTGCAGACCTGCCTGCCGACCACGTGCGTGTTCTGGGTCTGACAGGGAGCACCAAGGAAAAAGGCAGAACAGACCGACTCTGCCAAGATCTTTAGTCATTATTGCAGAAGTACCTTTTCTGACAAATTATATTTTTCTATTCCCTGTGACCCGGTACTGGTCCACCGCTTGTTGGTTGGGAACCACTGGTTTAGGAAATGGTTGAAGTCACAGAGTAAGAGAGACGATGTTAAAAAGATAAATGCTTAACTTGTGAATGCAATAGATACAATTCTTAGACTTGCCTCAATTGTCCACTCCGCAAGTTTTCCCTTGATCATCAAAAGGATGCAGCCCATGTAAACCATTCCAGTTGAAAATAATCCCATTTCTTCTTTGTGAATTTCAGACACGGGTTCCATGGAGTCCAAAGAACCTGGAGGAACAAAACTTGCCTGTTAGTCAGATTAGGTGTGTTATTGACAGACAAAGTAAAACAAAACAAAATACCATTAAAGTTTGTCATTTTATGCATTCAAAATAGTCAAAGTATCACGTGATTATCAAACAATTCCTCAGATGAATCAAGAAAAGAACCAAACCAGATTTATCTGAGACTTGGACTGATTCGCTGACCCCAAGAATGAACTTTTTAACCTAATTGTGCTAAATTATATTATAACCCAAGTCCAAAGTGCTAAAATATGGGGCTCATTAGGCCACAAATAGTGAGGATTTAAAAATATATATAAATGCCAAATGTAGGGTAAGGGCTTAGCAAAAAGAGTAAAAGTTATCAGTAAATCTAAGGAAACCCCTTCAGAATAGAAGTGACTATTGTTTCTAGGTTTAAGAAACTTAAATAAATAAATAACATTTTACAGACATTAAATACCAACCTGAAGGCGAGGGCTCAACCTCAACACCAAGGTCCATGTCTAAGGGGTTCTCCAGGGTGGCTTGAGGGACCTCCTGAATCTCATCTGAGGCACTGAGGATAGGCTGATTGTCTTTGTTCTTATTAAAGTGTCCGCTATCCTCCTCCACACTGACATCCGGTCCACTGTGTGCCTCGTCCAAAACCATTGGGTCTTCTTTAGTCTCTGCTGGCCTTTCCTCTTGCTCCGTGACTGTGAGGTTGTCATTGCTCTCAGCCTCAGGGACACTGTCAATATTTTCTTCCTCAACAATGTGGGGCAGGTCTTCTTTTACTTGTAACGTGTGTTCATCTACAGCAAAAACACATGAACAATGAGGGATTAGTCAAGGAGGTCATCTTCCAGGTCTGTCTAAAAGATTTCTGGATGGTCGTCCAGGTAGGGGATGTTGTTTATTTTCTGGGAGGTGGAATTCTGGTTTCCATCAAACATATTTGATCTAGTGACAGCAGGTGTGGCCAATGGCTTTGTCAGGAACAATGTGTTTGTTCAGTAGGAGGCGAGTGTAACTCTCTCTAGCAGAGAAAACATTTAAATGTAAGGTGAGCAGAGCTAAGGCCGGTACAATCGACTGGAGTGAAACTATTTTAAAATCTGTATTTGGGCTCTAGGCTAAATCACATCTGCCAAACAAAAGAAAAGAACATTTTCATCTTCATTACAGACAAAAGACAAAAGTTGTCGTGGATCAAAATAGCGAATAGAGAGTCCACTGACACAACATGGTGGACAAACGATGCATTGTCATTATTTGAACTGATTTTGCCAAACAAGTAGGACACGATTTTCCAAATCTAAAAATAGTGAAGCTGTATGGCCAAGTTGTTTTTATTAACAGTGGCTGCAATTCCCAGCTGTGTGCAGTGTTAAGTGAAGTTCTATCACAAACAAATGGTCACCTGTCACAGTCTGATGTCAAGTGAGGACTGCAATCCCTTTTAACTGGATGAAGACACAATCTGGATAAATCTGGGAACCAGACACTCGTCTGAATGGGGCCCAAAAGGACAATTTAGGGTTGAATATCTGCTACAGCAGGGATTCCCAAAGTGTGGTGAGCGCACCCTTGGGGGTGCGCGAGCTGCCTCTAGGGGGTGCGCGAGAAGAAAAATGTAATGGTGGTCTAATGGTGTAATAATTAATATTAAACATAATTTAAAAAAGATTAAGTAGGATTTTTTAATTATAAAAAATCCCTTTGTAAGATTTACATTTAATTACAATTAAAAACGTACAATTTAATAAATAGATGCACTTCCGGTCCGGCCGCCAGACTGTCTTTTCCGTACACACTAGCTAGCCTAGCTTGTGCACCTAACGTCATTTCATTCATTCAGCAACATCCATGAAAATATGTTAAACTGGCTGAAATCGGGGAAGCTGTCAGGTGGGACATCTGAAGCTATCAGTATAAAAGAGGAGAGGGACAGAGAGAGAGTGAGGAACCGGAGGCGAGAGAAACGGAGAGGTGCGTTGGGGAGAGACCGGGAGAAGAAATCGACCGGGAGAAAGAGGAGACGGAGAAAGAGGAGACGGAGCGGGAGCACAGAGACCCATCACGGAGTCAAGGTGAAAAAAGAGAAAACGAGAGTGAGCATCAGACTGGGAAAAAAAGAGGAAATATGATGACAATTATCTGGGTCTGGGCTTCACTTGGATTGGCAATGCAGATTGCCCGAAGCCACAGTGCGTGTTGCGCAGTGAGGTTCTGGCTAACAGCCGTCTGAAGCCTCTTATTTGCGCCGCCACCTGAACACAAAGCATGCCAGTGCAAGTCAGAAGCCCCTTACATTTTTTAGATCAAAATTGGAAGAGTTACAAAACAGCCCAAAACAATTGCAGTCTCATTCATGTGTTGGGTCTACACCAGGGATTCCCAAAGTGTGGTGCGCGCACCCCTGGAGCCTCCTTTTTTATTTATATCCGTTTCTGAGCCTATGCATGTGCCACTCTTTGATCTTTACGTGGCTTACTGTGTTTAAGTAAATAAATGTGAAATGCAATCTGCGCCTGTGCGTGTGTCCTCGCCATCCTTATTGCTCTTTAAAAGTGACGCCTTGTGTAACTGAAATTTATACAGCGGACTAAATCTTGTAACAAACGCCACGCGCGAGCAAACAGTTCTCGCATTGGTCCGATTTTATGCGGCTATAAATAGGCTCTGTTGCCTTTTTTGTTAAGGTTTGGGGGTGCGTGAACCCGGTCGGGATGTAGAGGGGGGTGCGTGGCCTAAAAAGTTTGGGAACCGCTGTGCTACAGTATAAAATTCTGCTTTCATCTGTGGATCATAGGCGTATGCAATATACCAGACTTGTGTGTGAAAATCCCAAATCAGAGGTTAAAACAGAATCTGCAATAGTACAACCACAGACCTAAAACTTTTATCTAAACTCAAATAAAAACCTACATTGGTTAATACCTGATGCTTTTTCTGTGGCCAAAGGCGCGCTGTCACTGGCTGTAGAATACTTCTGTCGGAGGCTGAATGCGAGCTCCTGGAAGTCATCCAGTATTTCAGTCTCCTCGTCCAAACTGCTCGTGTCTGCATGTTGGTCATAACTGCGTTTAGGCTTCCGGCTATCCAGCATCTTCTCGATCTCGTCCAGGATGGTGTTTTCGGAGGCCTCCAGTATGCCCTCGAGTGCATTTTCAATATCTTGCGTAGTACCTGTGTGTGAGGTAGCCTGCAACTCTATGTCCAGGTCAGAAAACATGGCCTCCACTTTGAATAGATTCCTGAGACCCAGAAGCTTTTGGAGCTTCTCCATGTTCTCCACTGTGAAATGGTCTCGAAGCAGAGTCAGTCTCATCACGCTGTCGCTGTATTCTGGCTCTGGTGTCGGCGCAGTGGGCTGAGCCGTTTCAGGGGAAGGTTCAGGGTCTTTGTTGTCAGATTGTGAGGAAGAAAGTGCATTTTCATCATCAAGTAACTCTTCTTTCTCCCCCTCTTTCTTTTCCTGTATCTCTTTCTCCTCTTCATCTGAAAGATGTTCCTCATAAATTTCCAGTCCCTTTACAGATAATTCTGGTTGACTGTTATTACTCTCTAAATCGACCATTAGGTGGTCGTGTATGTGATTAGGTAGGCTTTCAACAACTGTCTTTTCCTCATCTTTCACATCGGGTTCTGTCTCCTCAGTGATCGGGTCTTGCTGTGTTTCCGTTTCGGTACCAGCTAATTCTAGATTTGTCACCACTTTGTTTTCGTCCAATTCATTGTCAAAATCCTCACTATGCTCCATTACAACGATGCTGTCATTATCATTATTAACCTCTGCATCTTTAGACACGTCGTCGTCTTCTACTTCCCCTTCGTCATCTTCTACTTCCCCTTCTTCTACTTCTTCTTCTTTCTCCTTCTCCTCCCAACCACCCTCCTCCCCACCACCATCCGCCTCCTCTTCTTCTTCTTCTTCTTCTTCCTCCTCTTCATGCTCAATGGGTTCCTTTGTTGTTTTAACATCAGAGTTTTGAGCCTCATGAATGGCAGAAGTATCAACTTGTGATACCGGATCCACTTGTATTGTAGATGCTTCTGTTTGTATCGGCACACCAGTTGGTTTGAGAGTTTCCGGAGGTCCGATCACGTCTGCATCACTCTCATCGTCACCATCAAACAAGGCTGGCTCTATGCTCTCAGGCGCTGTAGATGATTCTACCGATATTAGTTTTTTCTCTCCGGCCGTCTTTTCTTCCTCAGAACTCGGAGGGATTGTCGAAACAGCTTCTTCATCCTCGTCATCGTCTTCCTCTGAACTCAATTCTTGTGCTGTCCGCTCTCCCCCAGAGACAACTGAAAAAACAGCATCTCCAATTGATGTCCATACGTTCTTCTCCTTCGCAGCCTCTGGTTTATCATCATGTGTAGTTGGAGGACTTTCGTGCTTTTTGTGGGAATCTGATGCCGGAGTGTTCATGGTTTCTTTAGAAAAAGACAGCAATGGAGTTTCTGCTATGACATCCACGTCTTCTTCGGGATGATTTTCCACATCTTCGCCTTCCTCCTCTTCATACGGGGTAACGTTCTTGGTGATTTCGTCTTCGGTGGTGACAGCGTCGAAAGTTGTTCCAAAGGTTGTTTTTAACTCAGGGATTTGCGCTCCCTCAGAAATCGTGACTGGTTCGTTTTCCGAAGTAAAATCTTCTTCGGGCACAGATTCCACTTGAGAGTAAGTGGTTGGTTCTTTGGTTTCACTCTTTTCTGGCACATTTTCAATATTGGATACTACTGCGTTCTCCTCAACTTGTGCGTGTTCTGTAGCTCCTTCAGGAGCACCAGGTGTAGCTGCTGTATCAGACTGTTCTACTTCTGGAGAAGGAGATTCAGCTGCCACGTCAAGTTCAGGCGAAGAGGCACTTTGATCCTCTGGGATGTCGTCAAGGTCCTCAGAGTTATCATGCTGCTCAGTCGCCTCTTCTGCTGATGACTGTGTTTCTTTCTGCTCACTCTCTGCCGCTTGAATTTGTCCAGATGTTACGTTATTTTCTTCATCATTCTCCTCCAGCGAAGAGCCTAACAGGAAATCTATATCGTAGTTGTCAAATTTATCAAATCCAGTGTCAAAACAGACAAAATCTGTTTCCTGAAAAAAAAAAGACAATTTCAAAAAACACCCAAGAGTATTTGCAACATTTGTACATGTCTGATTGATTCACTTAGTAGGCAACATATTTTCATACCTCAGCTGGAACTTCAATTTCTTTGTCAGTATAATGGTGGTTAACTGCAAGAAGGTTGTTTGGGAAATAACCAAAGTGACTTCCAACCTATTGAAAAATACAAGGAATAAAGAAGAGAACATATTGAGGTTTATAAAAAACATAGCATAAGCTTGATGTTATCCATTCTGACTAAATGTAAACAAGAGTATACGTACACTTCCGGCCCATATGTCGGCCCTTCTGCCCGACAGTTTGTAGTATACATAGATAGTTTCTGATTTTTTGACCTTCAGGAATCGACAGTCTGGTCCCGAAAAATCTTTGATAGCTTTTCCCCGACAGAGAAGCACTGTGAAAAATAAGTAGGAAGAATTAGAATTGTTTCAGAAATATAAGCGTAATCAATAAATTATTAGTTACAGATTTATTTATTCCATCAACTTTCTTTAATGATTGTCACTTGCCTCAGGACAAACGGTTTTACCGCAGTGAACATTTTATTCATGACAAAGGTTTAACATCAACAAATGTGGATCAAAGAAGAAGATTTTGTTAGTAAAAAGATTTTGTGAATTTTGGTAATCATCCATCTATATTTTTTCAACAAAGCATTCGAATGTCGATTTAGAATTTGAAATGTCAATGTTTTGAATGAAGCTTCAAAGCTTTCAACAATTCTGTTAGGCCCTATCCAATATGCAACCAGATCAAAACTTTACATTCTTTTTTGTATCTACTCATAATACTATAGGTCTACTAATGATTTCTTTCATGATTTTTAATTAGTCTGTTATGTTCTTGATAGAAGCCTTTGGTTCATGTCAGAAAATATACATTTTTAAAATGCATATTTCAAAGTAGTTTTGTTCATCCAACAGTACGAAACCCAAATATATATGGTTTAATGTCATTATAGAGTAACACAATCAGTATATATTCAAATTCGAATAGCTGGAACCAACTGAGTTTTACTTTACAGATCGACTGTTTTTCCAAATGATTGCAAGATTATTTTCTGTCAATCAGCTCGACAATACTTCCATTTAAAAGCAAAACCACTGAAACTGATTACACTCAAAAGGATATGGCAAAGAGTGAAGGGTTATCTACATTGTGTTCATGACAATGCAGTGTATTATTCATACCAACATATATCATGACTTTCCGTCCTGTCTTAAGTCTCGTTGATTTTAAGACACTTAATTGATTTCTTTATTTTATGTGTCAATGTGACTTATCTTTACTGTTTTATGACTCCAAACAATCTTCTCCTCACGATAAGCGTTCAATATAACCATTACTTATAGGGTTGCGGTCAACAATTAGGTGATTTGTTTTCTGCAGGTGAACAATAACAATACCAGCAGTAGCTGTAACAGTGCCCTCCGGCAGGATATAAGTTAAAGCACCAGACATGAACAGTAACCTTGATTTAAATTGACCAGTAAACAGCGACGTTAGTCTTTGGTGAGTAGCATTAGCTTCAATAAAGGAGAAGGAGCAGCCACAGCCAGTGTGTCTCAACAATACGAGGAAACGCCAGCTGCACTTTATTAGCTCGTGATTACTAATGTTGACAGTCGTGTGTCAAACGTTAGCAACGTTTCCACCGTTAGCAGAGTCTGTGCCAGAAGCCGGTGGCTAACTAGCTGCTAACATTAGCCCCCAGTAGCCAGCCAGCAGGGCAGGCCGAGCTACCAGGCAACCGGCCAACTCTCCGGACGACGTCTGAACGAATGACCCCCCCTACACACACACACACACACACAAGCTAATAAGTGTTATTAACACGAGCGTGCACTGATTTCCAAGAGCATCACGTGGCCACGGAAGCGTCAGCAGGTTTATCCAGGTCGTCACAAATCGACTGGCAACAGGTCTGGAGATAAGGCGCAGTTTATGGCTAGCTGTGGCATCTGTGAAGTGGGAAGATCGCATCCCATCGATGAGCTTAGTAGTTACAACCTGACAGCGAACTTACTGCTGCACTCCTCATCGGCGCATCTCTTAAAGTCGGAGAACCTTTTTTCCAAGGCTGCGATGGAGATAAAATTAAATAAAAGTAATAAAAATCCCTGTCGGTAGAAGTGTTTTGCTGCCATGCTGGCAGTTTTGTTGACTGGCTTCGCCTCTGCCGCTGGAGCATGAGCACTGGGAGCTGAAGGAGCCGACACGTCAGCAGATCAGATCCGGCTGGGGTGGAGGCTCGGGTAGGTTTACACAGGATATAAGGCTGGGATGTGGCTGATCCATGTGACTGCGAGAAACGATGCCACATCAATGCAGTGGCAAACGAGAAACTGCACAAGGAATCAACAACCAGCATTCAGGGTGCCGCGTCTTCTGGAGTCATCCGATACATCTGCAAACATGCATCGACAGATTTAAGAGACTGAAAACCAGGAATATTCACTCAGAGAATTAAAGGTGCACTGTAATGGCATTACATCTCCACAAAGCCCCTTTTTAAACATATTTAATTGAGATAACAGAGGGGGAAAGGCAGGTTGTTGAGGGGGATGAATGGGTTTGTTGACAACAGAAAAAATAATAATATTGAAAAGAAGAATCAATATGTAATGCCAATCAAAAGGTTAGATAATACATATAGCCAACATTTCTGTTTCAAAACAATATATCTCATTTGCAAATTTTGATTTTTTAAAATAACAATAAAAGATAATTGTCACGTCATTAACAGCCATCATTAACAACACCTTTGATCCATTCAACATGTAATCTATTTAATGTTTCCTCAGACCACTTCAAGATAGATAGATAGATAGATAGATAGATAGCATACTTTATTAATGCCAATGGGAATTTACTGTCACACAAGAAAAAGCACGACACGCAGAGAGATACATAATAAATAGCATTGTAAAAACATAATTAACTATATACTTAATAAACTCTTGCCCATTATAAATATAAGGTGGAACAACACTTTTGAACAAAACGTGTGAAACAGAAATAGCATACAGACTTCACTTCAGGTTGGCAGAATAAAAAAATAAAAAGAAGCTCTGTGTCCCACCTTTTCCGGTCCCATCAGCCAATCAGCGTGTAGCTTTGCTCTTTACTTCCGTAGAGCACTAAGAGCACACCGGCGAATAGTTAACAACATGTGGAAGTCACATTAATCGACAATAGAAGACACCGCATGATATGGATTTTGTTCAACAACAGCAGAGATTCAAAGTCTAAATGCTGTACGTTATTTTTGAATGTTAGCTCACCGGTGCAGGTGAATGTTAGCTGTGACATTAGCATCGGCACGTTGTCTTCCTTCAGAAACACCCGAGTAACGTGAACCTCACTGCTCAGCAGGTAGGAACTCATCCAACTTTGTTTTACAAGAACTGAAGTGTAAAAGATCACAAAACAAGACGAGCACTGGTGTGCGTCCATCTGTAATCTATCTGTCTAACATTACACCTTAATCACAACAACAGTTGGTTCCAGAGCTGAAACGATTAGTTGATTGGCAATACATATATTTTTGTAATCATATAATTGTTTAAGTCATCAAGCAAAACTGGTGGTGCATGTTCTAGCCTCACAAATCTGAGAAATTGCCGCTTTTTGTCTAATTTAACGTACAATGTAAACATTTGGGATTTAGATTTTTGTATTTTATTCAACTTTTCATTGTTATCTGATTTTGTTTTAGAAGACAAGCTAATTAATCAAGAAACTAATCACAGGGTTAATCAATAGTTAAACACAGACATGGCTTAAGACAATTGGCTACCTTCATGTCTTGTAAGTAAGTTTGATGGCTGAACACAACTATGCTTTTCTCCCTGTAGGTGGACGTCACACATGCAAGTGATACAGGGCAGCTGTCTCACCCGAGTCTGAGTGCTGTGATCATTATGGATGACTTGCAAAACGAGCTAGGGCCCCTTGACGACTTAGAGGATGACAACTATTCCTCAGAAGACAACTCTTCAAAAGGGAAATCAAAGCTCCCTGTGGTTTATCCCATGCTTGCCGGTGAGTTGTTCTGTTTCCAATATAGAATCGATTAGAGCTAATCGGCCAATTGCAGACATATTGTCATCAGTGAATATGTTGGTGGATTAATAACAAAAGATCTATTCGAAAGATATGTTAGAAGTAATTCAGCAACAATGTCACACTAGAAACACTGAGAATTTTATTTTCGTTACTTTGTCTTTTGACTATATAAGGGATTTAGTTCTCTTACTCTGAAAAATGTTGAAACCTTCTATGTTAAAGCTGCAGTGAAAGACCAAGGCTTACGATGATGAGATATTCACATAACATTGCATATCTTCCAGCAGCATCAGCCTAAAAAATCCAGTATCAGCTATAGAACATGTAATAGTTAGTAATGTTTCAGACAAATGCGTTCATCATGAAAAAATAATATTATTTCATCTGAAGAGACATCGAGGGAAACTGGGTTTCACCGGAGTACCAGAGCCTGCCTGGAGCAGATCAGAGAAGCCCTGCTGCATCATAGGTGGCAAGAGGCAGCAGAATTTATGGCATGTTACCCACAAATGTTAGAGGACCCAACCAATGGCGCAAGTCAGCAGTATAAGGAGGTATGTTTGTTTTTTGTCTGCGTTAGTAATAGTATGTTTTCGTCTAGCATTGTTGCTACACGTGAGTTTACCTAACGCACATAAGTTGTTTCCACAAAAGCCCTTCTTCTAAAAATGGAAAAAGAAATAAGCAAAGATTTGAAATATTTCAACAGAGTATATTTATAAATAATTGATGTAATTAGTTATATAAACAATTTGATAAAACACTACGCAGGTTTCCACGTCCTTAGTATTTACTCTCGTTTTGTCATTTCAACACCAGCTCATTTGGAGATTGGGCGCTGAGATCCTTCACCATCACCCTAAGTCAAAGATGGAGGACTACAACAACCTCTATGAACGGATGAAACACTCAGGAGTTAGACATTTCCTGATGGTATGTTGGCTGGTAGACTTGACTGTACACACATTTTTGTTTACATTAGTGAAAGACATCTGAGACCTGTTCCTTTTGCGTCTCTAGATCTCTCTGGAACATTCATTCCACCTGATGCATCATGGTCACATCGAGGAAGCAAAGCATCAGCTGTCTGTCGCTGAAAGTTGGAGGTACGGGAAGGAGTCAGCAGCTCAGTTTCAGAAGACTAAACTGATCCACGCCTACAGGAGTTTACTGGATTATATGATCTGGTGTGACAAGAAGTTTACCTACTCCAACAACACTGGTAAGGTGATACACAGCTTAATGCCCAAAGCATCTATTATTTACTTGCCATGATGCAAGCTTGTGTGTGATGGCACACTACCATCTACAGGTTAGACCTAGTAACTACTCTGATAGAGAGGTGACCCTAATTGAGTTCTCTCTGGTGTAATTCGGTTTGAAAAACATTTAAATGGTTTGTATTAACTGATCCTACTGTTTCAGAGTATCCCGACTGTAGTGACAACCAAGACATGCACAACTACTTCAGACAGGCCTCTGTGAATCTAAAGGAGATTTTGAAACAACCTGGGGTCTGGGATCCCTTCATACTGAGTTACGTTGAGGTAAGAACTCATTCCCAGCTGCCGGATTTAATTAAATAAACATATATGCTTAATATCATAACATTAAACAGAATTAATTTGCAACAATTTTTATAATCGATAAATCCATTCGGTAAACTTTCAGCAAAAATGTAAAGAAATTCACTTTCCTAGACTAGACCTACAATGCACTTTAATGTCATCAGTCTGTTCCATGCACTTGATTTTAGAACAAAAATGTTTTCAAATGTCCCTGTCAGATTTGCTAAATGTCCCCACTTTTTGTAATATGGTTGTTTCTATTTGGCAGATGCTGGAGTTCTATGAGGATCATGAGGAGGCTTTTAAAGTCCTGAATGATTACGCATATGACGACTCTCTTCCACGAAATCCCAACGCGCATGTCTATCTGTACCAGTACTTAAAGCGGCAAGGTGCTTCAGAAAGACCACTGATGAAAGAATTGAAGGTACAACCGTGTAGAAAAGCAATGCATTCATTCTGATATACTGGCATAATATAGAGAGATATGATTCCTGTGAAACTGCATTCAAATGACATTTTACATTTTGTTAAACTAGAAGTTGTGCCTTACAGTTATAAGATGCACAGTTTATTCCACATTACTACTCTGTGTCTAATGCCACTGTGTCTAACTTGACTTCGTAATGCCATAGAGGCTCCATATATTAGTCCCAAGCCACGAATTGATGCCGGAGTACAGCGCTCTCCTGCTTCAGTCAGGTAAAAGCAGATTTGTTCTTAAATTAAACTAAAAGTCTGACCTCATAGTTAATTATACACGCAATTAAAATAAATCTCTTAAAGATATGTCATGTTATTTCGTAGTCACGTCTCCTTATATCATTTGCTTTGTTCCATAATATCCATTATTGATGTGTTTTTGTTTTTCAGAGAAAGAAACTGACATCCATAAAGCTTTAGGAGTCGTTCTGGACTTGCTGGACTTCGCCTGCTGGAGGAGCAACCTGGATGTGTGGAAGCTTTTAAAGGCCATTATTCAGAAACTACAGTTACAGTTACGTATTAAAAGTGTGGACAACTAGAAGCTCTATTTTTGATAGACTGTCGTTTCAGTTTTTTATAAGTCACTTGTTGTTACTGATCCCAGTTGTACTGTATATTTGTGTATGAACAGAGAAGACTGGAGGAACTCTGTCGCTGAAAAAATGTCCGCAAGAAAAGACTGGTGGCCTGCGCTGCACTTCACAAGATTCCACGCCAGCAAAGACTCCGAGGAGAACCCAGAGCTCAAGGGAGTGAAGGCATCCCTGACAAAAATCCTTTGCCCTGGTGTGTGTGTGTATGTATATGTGTGTGTGTGTGTGTGTGTGTGTATATATATATATATATATATATATGTATATATATATATATATATATGTATATATATATATATATATATATATATATATATATATATGTATATATGTATATATATATATGTATATATATATATATATATATATATATATATGTATATATATATAACAATTCTTCATAAATATAAACGACAACAAAAACACCAGTTGGTTGAAAACAAACTCCATCATTTGAAAATAATTGACAAAGACATCAAAGTGCTGACCGGCTTGTGAAGTTTGTTTTTAATGTTTTATTCTGAGGTCTGACCACAATTATGCAATTCCTGTTATGGAAGAAAATATACATCAAAAGTCAACTTTAGTAGGTCTCAATATCTTCTTAAAGCTTCAGTGTATTGGGCTTCTGAATTTAGTGCAACTGCTGACTGCTAGAGTTAGAATAAAGAAAGGCACCGTATCAGACATCAGTACATTTGAAAACCCGACAATCACATAAATATTCCGTTACATGGGAGCTTTGGTGTAACAGTCACCGTCACAATTTTAAATGACAACATGTTCTCAGCAAATATTTAACGATGACACGTGGTTAATTATCTCTAAAGAAGTTGGTGTATTAATTTGTTACAAGAGTAAACTATAATGCTGTGGTTTGTTAAAATATTGGTTTGTTAATGAGGTAGTTTGATAGATAACGGCATCAATACCAGCATACGTCCTCTGGTGCACCATTATAGGCACTCGACTAGTCGGAAAACAGATGAATTCTATGTTAAATTTGTACTGTAGATCTTTATGTATCAATGTCTTTCTTCTTACAGACCTAGCACTCAAATACACAGCCTGAGAGGTAACCATTGGAGAGGGAACCTGAGAGGAGGACTCAAAGAGAAATCAACATCTGTTTTTAATTCTCAACCAAGAACGGAGCTGAGATGCTCTCAGAATGGAGAAATAACGGAAACACCCAGCGAAGGCCTCCCAATGAAGAGCAAAAGCCTTTTCACATGTTGTTTATCTTGGAAAATGTATTTTGAGTAATGCGATATTGTTTAGCTTCACTGACAAACACATGATACAAAATGAACCTCCATATTTTCTTAATTTCTTTTTTTGAGCCTTGTTCCAATATGTTAGTTAATGCTTTGAGTTTGAAAAAACTCAATCTCAAAGCACAGGCTACATTGTCCACTATGTGGAGCTCTTGTTCAGTATGTCTGCATCTGAAGGGTATGACGACCTAATTTTGGCAGAGTGTGGCTCTGAATGTCAGTGTTTGTTTGTTTGATGGTGATTTCTGAAAACAATTTAATGGAAGCAGAGTCTCATTCTGACCTCAGCTGACCTTTTATCCGCTGTTCGAAGGGCCGATAAGGTCACGACACACTCAGCCTGAGGGATATTCTCTTCGTCAAGTCTATTGCCAGCCAGAATAATCAACACAGACCTTTCAGCAACATAATGTGCATATGTTTAAGTAAGTGGGACAGACCAAAGACAGGTGGTTGCTGCTAATAGCGTCAGTACGAGTCCTTTTTCCCCTGAATGTGAGAGGCCTTCAGTCAGAGATCATACTTGTCTTGTGGTCAGTTTGTATTTTACACACAGTATATGCAGCACTGTCAATATTGATTTCCACAAAGAGGCTTGAATATTTTGATGTCATCTATTTCTATAAAAAAAAAGGAGAATTTTGTATGTTTCTAATGACGGTATCCTGATCTTCAAACGCTGTGCTTAGTCTCCTTTTAAAGACCCAACAATGAAATAAATTCTTGCATCCAGCAGCAAGCCAATTTAATAAGTGAAAGTGTTTGTAATGATTCTGTTTCGGCTTGCCACAATGTTGGCCGTGCAGCAACTCAGTGAGCCGTACTGTATGTGGATGTGTGTGTGTTGCTTTGCAGTCATTACATAAACCAAAGCCCAGAGCACTTGCCCAACCACAGGAGCAGCTGCAGAAGGGATCTGGGAATACATAACACATGTCGTTTGAAAATTCAAAACTCAGGGAGCAGTGAAGAGGATGGAGTTAGGAGCTGGTCACTGCTTTGGATTGTGTCCTTGTTGTGACCTTTTTACAGCATACATTTTCTGGAGCTTTTAATTTTTTAACCACCAACACAGATGCTCACAGTTGAGGCAGTCGCTTCCCTCTTCTCTGTTGTGGAGTGGCTCTGTTGGGGGTTTGGTGTCTTCCTCAAGGGCGCCTTGACATTTAATTGCTAATTTTTTTTATTTTGTTAAAAGTGGAGACTCTCCTGTTTTGGGTCCTATTGTCCTCCCAACCATTCAAGGTTACCTCAAAGCGGTCCCTCTTTGGCTATTATAGTTTGCAGCTCCTCACCACCTCACCTCTTTCATCACTCGAGTAATTATGTGATTCTTGTCATATGTTTTCACCAAATTTGTCAAAAAGGACTTGGTTTGCCTAGGTTTTAATTTCTCCCTGGAAACTGGAGAACAGTCTGACGTCAGAGGTAGATGTAATCACCCAATTAGGGATCACAGAGAGTCACAGGCAATAAGAGGTGTCTCTATTGCAGCCATCAGCTTATTGTTCCATCTCGAGGCAGCAGGAGTTTGTGGCAGGGTGACCTGGCTGCTAACAAGTCTGCAGTGTGCTTGTGTACTTGGTTAAGACACTGAGGTAGCAGAGAACAATATGAATGCAATCCTTAATCCAATTATATGTTATGATGCATTCCGATATATCAATATAAATCAAGATCTATTGGAAAATCGATTTAGAATTGAGTTATTGGAAAAATAAAACTTTTTTTTTATAATTCAGCAAATACTGCACCTGACAAATCACAGTGCTTCATTCCATTTATTATTGATGTAACCTTTCTTCATCCTGTTCACTTGAACACACTTGTTTTCACTTTAACAGGATAATGGGAGGTGGAGGGAGTGTTGCACATTTACAAGCTGCTGAGTACATCCACTGGTGCTACTGGCCACGAAGCAGCTCAACTGGTTCCACCAGCTTGGTCAGTCGAAGAGGAAAGACTATGATGATTTATGTTTATCTTGGAATGCACCCCAAGGTTAATGGGACATACTGTAAAATCTATCAGGTAAAACAAAAAAAAACCTTTCTCTGTGGGCTTATTTGATTACTATAGCAGGCCCTTTATACCTCCTCTCGCTCCGGGAGCGTCTTAGGCCTCAGCCCACTGTAAACTGACAGGCACAATAATTGTAGTGTAATTAATCATCGGCGCAGGTTGCAGACTGAATCTATTCGCTACAGAGAAAGAAAAGAAAAATAGTGTGAAGAGAGATGTTTTAATTTAATGCCTGGCGTACAGAGGCCCTGCATTTTGCTTTGTTGTGTTCAGGCTGACATTAATTGAGTTTTCCCTTCTCTTACAGTCTCACTCCCTTCTCTCCTAGCACACACACACACACACACACACACACACACACACACACACACACACACACACTGCAGTTGGTGACTCAGGGTCTCGCTTGGTTGGTCTGCTGGGCTCTGAGGATTTGTAACCTAAAATCCAGACTTGCACAGTGACAGTGTAACATCTCAGTAACTCTGCAGGACATTTGAAGTCTGGTATGGTTTGAGCGTGGAGGGAAAAGAGGGAGAAAGCGTGATAATTCAACCATGCAATTTGGACTTAACATACTGATGTGTTTGCCAGTGCTGCATGCTACAAGCAGGAAGGAGATAAAACAGGAGAACATGAAGTTCAAATCATCTTCAAAAATGCAACTGAAGCTCAAACTGGAAGAATAAAACTCATGAATGAAAACCCTACATAAGTCAGCTTTAAATCTTATCCTAATTACATTTGCTTTGGTGCAAAATAGCCAGCGTGCAATGGGTGTATTCCAAGCCTACGATGGCCCTTTGGAACAGCTTGATAACAAAAGCCTTTCAACACACTCATCACTGGCAGATGCTACGACATAAAAATGCTTGAGGGGAGTCAGTCAAGTCTTAGGGAACTTCATGGAGAGGTAAAAAGAAGAAGAAAAAATGTCCCAAAATATCCTGCCTATTCTGCCTGTAAAGTTTAAAGTGACAACTGCAATACCTCTTTGTTCTTGGAGTGCAGCTGCAAAAATAGCTTTCAATAATGTATTAGGAGAATAAAGACTGTGAGATGATTTCTGGGGAGACAGGCGCTCCGCTCTGTGTATGTGCCAAAGACCAGGAGCTTTTGCTGCTGTGCACCCACTGTGAGGATAGATCAGGCTGGTGAGCACAAACTGATCCTCTTGACTCCTAAGACTTCTCTATTTAATCCAGGGAGGAATGGAATAAACATATTCTGATCTCATATTGTCACTTGGGACTGGACAATCACAGATAATTACTTGGGACCTGACATGTTGCTCACGCAGTTGCATCCCCCGCCCAACCGAGCTGAGGACAAGCGGTGCAGAACAGCAATGTAATGACTCCGAAATGCAAAATGCCTTGACCAACTGAGCATTCACCTAAGGCTATGGAGGTTTAATTTCTTGCGTGCCTGAGTGTGATAAGTGGCAATCTGAATGCTGTGACTTTCCTTCAAGCTCGGTGGAGACCAGCCAACTGAGCACAAGTTGGGAAAAAAAACCTGAGTGATCTGAAATCTGAAGAAAGAAGCAAGACAGAAATTCCAGGCAGGCATCAATTATTAAGAAAGGCACGACAGCTGTGACACAATCTTCAGATGATACCTTTTTTTTGTTGGTTTGCACGACAGTATTTTGGGGGGTTTGAATCAGAATGAAATA
This sequence comes from Taurulus bubalis, assembly GCF_910589615.1. Lineage (NCBI taxonomy): Eukaryota > Metazoa > Chordata > Actinopteri > Perciformes > Cottidae > Taurulus > Taurulus bubalis. The sequence goes on along the minus strand of NC_136591.1, from coordinate 29,422,983 downwards.
TTGCATCTAGACGAGAATATTTTAACAAAGGAAAGCAACATTTCTGCTTGAGTTTAATATTTGTGGGGAGCTTTTCCTCAAGTCATTCACACACTGAGTGAAGGTACACAGGACCTGTGCTTCCTGTATGTAATATAAATGTGTAGAGGGTGTACTGTGTGGTCATTGGAAATGTGTTCTGATTTATGTTCTTTACAGAAAATGAGCCACGGTCAATGAGTCTGAGTTGAAAAAATAATGAATCGTATCATTTTTCTTTTGATAACAAATTAAAACGGGTCCCACAGACCCAAACACCACACCAGGGTTAAACGCTCAGAGTGACTGGCGTAGTTTTGTTGTTTTTTCGAGTGAGACAGTGGGATGGGTCAAGCAAACAACAAACACAAGGCTTTTGTCCCAGAGATTGCTGTTTTTGTCAAGTGCGAAATTAAAAGTAAACGTTGTCATTTTGTCACGTCAATCATTAGTCATGTGAGTCCTGGTGTCGTTAGTCTCATGACTTCTGTGAGTTGCTCGTCACATGACTCGTCTGTCACGCCCTGGTCACATGAGTCGATAGTGTCAGTCAAGGTAACTTCAACAAGGCTCCTAAACTCAATTATGTTTTTGTTGCCCAAACTTTACTTGCTGTGTGAAGAAGGATATTCATTTTTAAAAGACATTATACATGTAACGAGTGGAAACTGACATGTCCAAAACTGAAGCTATACCGTAAGGCCCCATAGTTTATAGCTCAGGAGCCCTGATCAGGAGTCGGTATTTGAGGAGATAGGAATGAGAATGTGTAGAATGTGTGAAAATGATCACCTGACTTCTTTTAAGCAACTTTCAGCTCATTGTTTTAGTTTTTCTAGTTTTTTTACTCACATTAACGTATTTTTGATTAAACAAAATTAATATAAACTCGTTGTACAACATCTGCTCAGGATCAAAGAGCAGATGAGACACAGTCAGCAAACACACTGGATCTTTTAGCGGCTTCCATGATTTAGTGGAGACCTAAAACTGAGCAAAGAAATTTAGTAAATATTGGACTTCCATTCATCATGTGGCCAGAGACATGAGTTTAACGCTTGTTGAGGTTATAAATATACTTAGGGATGTAAGGAAATATTGATTAATTTCTTTTATTTGTAACTGTGATCTACCCGGTTTGGAAAGTGACACATAAATAAAGTATTGATGTAATCGAGTCATTATAGCCCTCTCCTGCAGGGGGCACTCCAATCAAGTGCAACCTACTACAAGTATCTGACGTCTTCATCTCAGACTTAAGAGTGTTGAAGAGTGTGTGAAAGATCAAACTTGATTTTATTCAACATGTGGGCCTCTTTTGTGTGGATCCACATGACGTCATCTGTAAATGTATGCCCTTTTCTGTTGTTGTGTTTTGACTATACAGAGGAGGATAATGACTCGTTTTCAGTAAACATGTAATCTTTGATTTTCGCTTCCTACTCTTTTAAGAAAGCATAATGGATATTTATACAGTTTGAGAGGTGAAATCATCCACCGACACACCCACACACTCACTTATAAAAACTCTGCAACTGAGTTTCACACTCTGAAACTCCACAGGTATAATACCAGGTAAGTCGAACGATTCTTTGAAGCGGTTTTCCTGAAATCAACCTATTAACTACGTACATCGCACATCGTCATGTGCCCACTGACTCATGTGCCCACTGACTCATGTTGTACTTATCTGTAATTCTGTGAGCACAGTGAGCAATGAATGAGCTTGACCTGACCCCAAAGAAGCCTTGTTTGTCAGCGCACCAGGATTGTGTGGTTGGAAAATAAAACAAAGCCTGGTGCATTTTGACTGAATGTGGGAGCTGGAGAGTTTCCGTCTGTCTCTACATTTCCACCTTTACTCATCCTTCTTTCGATCAACACTTCCTCTCACCCCTGAATGTCTGTTAGTTGAGATAATATGGCTGAACTTCTCAATATTATATAACTTTGACGTACAACTCGTCATTCGGATATTTATTGCCTAAACTTTTAAACAATTTATAAGAATTCTGTAGAAACAATGGATGGAAGCTGTCCCCAGGTGTTTGGACCCATCTTCACACAAGCATTACTGCTCCAGGGATCGCATGGTAATGTTGGTCTGTCAGTCCACCGCTGTGGTCCAAACTGAAACATCTCAACATTTACTGGATGGACTGCCATGGAATTGTACAGATGTTTATGGTCTCTCGAAGATATATCTAAATGACTTTGGTGATCTTCTATGCCACTAGTGTCACTATGAGGTTCACATGTGTTGTTTTGAGAAAAACTACTTGTTGGATTGTCATGAAATTTGTGACAGACATTCACATTTCCATCATGATGAATTGTAATAACATTGTTGATCCACTACTTTTTCAACTAGAGTCATCATCGACCACATTGCTTTGCAAAACATCTTACATTTCCATCAGCCTCAGCTGTACATTGTGTTTAGTGATGATTAGCGAATATTAACATGCTGTAACACTTAACTGAAGCTCGCTCAAAGAACTGATGATATCCATGTCCTTATCTTAAAGGATAAGTTTAGTGATATTCTACATCTATTTTATTAGTAATAATTCACATTAAAAGACCAAAACTACAAATACATTTATTATTTTCTGAATTCCTTACAGCCCAAAGCCCATTCATTTGAATCGAAGAAGTACATCTTCAAAAACAGCACACAAATATAAACTTATATTTGCAACAGCTGGTCTCTGTAGGGTCCAGCTGATGTTAATCAAAGCGGAGTAATTAGTGACTTTGAAGGGGACTATTTTCAATCATGGATCAACACACATTTTGTGCAATAGTAAGTATGGCAGCAGGACGGTGTCAGGAGATCTACTAACAAAAAACTACAGTGCCCCTGTTCATTGTGATGAAGGAACATGTAACCCATAGTGGCTCTTTGATGTGTGAGATTAATAGTTTTCGGGGAAACAATGGAACTCTATCAGGCTTTGGCCACACAGACAATCATTGTTCGTGGGATTTTTTGACAACAATACAAACATACACTATGAGCAGAGTTCTTCTATTTGACACTATTTGTTTATACACTTCAAATTAAACGCAAGTCTACATGATATAGATGCTAATCACCGAGCTAATCAATTCAAGCTTGGCTCAATCTCTGCTAGTACATTTTCATTGCCTGACCTAACTCAAAACTGTGTGCTTCTTCTTTTGTATTCAAAAAGCTGTGATGGTGTATTACAGGCTGACATTTCGCCGATGGCCTTTTCCCCCCTCTATGCTGGCCTTTAAATTTGCTGTTTGTGTGTCTTTGTCCTGTGTTTAACAGTGTGTTAGGTCAGATTAACAAATGGTAAGGCCGGTAGCAGGCTGAATAACAGCATTAAACCAGAGGACAATGGAACCGTGAAACTAAGCCCTTTCACAACCTGTCTGACAGCTTGTTGCGTTGATGTCATCCTCTGACTCAGGCCGTTACCACCACTGCTGTCACCCTGGACGCTTGGATGCATGACATCATCAAAAGACACATATCACTCTCCACTACTGCCTCTCTGCTTTCATTTCTCTCTCTCTCCCTCTCCCTCTCCCTCTCTCTGTCTCTCGCTCCAGTCATTTGCATACTCATCAGCTTTCCTGCATTGTCGGCTTCTACTTTGACAGTTGTGGAGGACAAGCAGGAGATGAACATGAGAGGGCATCATAACTATCCAATGAGACTCAGATAAAGGAAGAGCAAAACTTAGAACATAGATTGTGTGCTCACGTGATGTGCGGAGGAAGATTTCTGTTAGTACAAGATTTTCGAAAATAATTACTGTTGTTGACTGCAGGTAGCAGAATAACATATATCACGATTCATTGTTTCAGTAAGAAGAACAGTAGGAAATTCTGTGATTAACATTTTTTTCAGGAAAACTGAAGAATTAAGTGTTTCATGGTGGGTTGAGACAATTCTTTTACTTGTTTTAACACATTGGAATATCTGAAAAAGGAATTGTCACAGATCTCAAAACAAAGATATTTTTCTTAGCTCATGTTTTGGAGATGCATGTTTTTCACAGGACAGTGTTTTACATTGCTCCTTTTTAATTATGATCTGTTAGAGACTTTCCATTGTTCCCATTCACACACTGGTAAAATGAGATACAAATAGTAACAATAATGAGTTATTGTAAAAGTTCCTTATTGACCGTGGCAAACCCCAACTCTTAACTACATCTCACAGTCTTCTCCAGCAGATAATGGTGGAAGAAGTACTCCAATCCTTTACTGAAGTAAGAGAAATACTATGGTCCATAATACTCCAGTACAAGTAAAAACCCTGAATTAAAAATTTAGAATATTGTATCATACTTTGTTTATCACTAACAAATACCTGTAAGAACATTTTGATGTTAAAGTTTGTCAATAGGGAGCCAGTGTTAGATACTGATTATTAGATTTGTAATATATTACTGAATCATACCAAATCAGCATATATTTTTTTGTATATCAAAAGTAACTGGTCAAATAAAAGTTGTTGAGTCAAAATTATAGTATTTGCATCTGAATTTTTGTAGAAGTAGTAGAAGAGTAGAGTAGAAGTCTAAAGTAGCATAACATGGAAGTAATTTATAATTAAGTTACTTATGTACAGTACTTGAGTAAATATACTTATATAATTATTTCACCACTCTTAGCACATGAGGTTTGGGGATGTATGGGACTTTGGTCATGTGAAAACATTGACATTTGGGAAACAGGATTGAAACCTGTCTCAGTTCAAATAGTCTTTGATTGATTGGGGATCGTCTTCTATTTTGCTCTGAGTCGATGTCGGTTTGTCCGTTTGGTCACATCCTGTTCATCCCTTTCTGTTTGCATAACAGCACGTATATCCAGTCCAACACCATAATATAATTTAGCCAAATAAGCCCACAGTTTATCGTTGCAGTCAGTGTCATTTAGACTGCCGGGTTCATTTTCACACAATCTGCAAGTGCAACACCGTATTGGTCCATTGTAAGTAAAGCAGCTGTAATGATATGAGCCTGATGTTATCATGCTGAGCTATTTAACAGTGTTGATTAGAGGAGGAAATTCCACTGCATGCAAATATGCTTTCCCATGTAGCAGGAGAATAGTATCAAACAGATGTTTCAATTGAGATCCAGTAGGATACAATGCAACATGTATTATACATTTTACATGTCATGCATTCCCTGGTGGAATAAGCTTTTGGAACCTCTCTTATCCTATCATATCTAAAAACGCTGGATGGTTTTAGTTCAAGTTTACACACTTTACCTTTGTAAAAGTCTCAATGAATACTAAATAAACTCAGATTTAGGTGTCCACCGTATGGTACGGTAAAAGGTCTGTCTTCAGTTGCCAGTGTAAAAGTTTAATATTTGTTTACTATTCTCTGAATAACTGAGCACATCTATTATTCAATAGTTGATTCACGAGAGGTTTTGCTATTCTAAACACCTGGTGTCTGGTAGGTTTTTCCTTGCAAAATCATCCACTGTCATACGGGAAGTGAAGCGTTTTACATTTCTGACAGCTGCAACAGCTTGTGTAGAATAATGTGGGGAAGCTGAGGAGTTAGCATGAGCAGTATTAGCAACCGAGGAAACGAAGGGAAAAACACTAACTAACATTTGAAAATCCTCTTTAATAAAAGACAAACACTGTGTCCTGTAATGCATGATTTGCTTTACATTACATCCATCAATATAGAGTATTATTATTGCACATATAGTCCAGAGCAGTCCATTCCCGAAGCATGGAGGCAGCTGCCAACAGAGGCTAAACCTCTGCCCCCTGTGGGACAGCCATGCAGAGCTAAAGGGCCCTGGCTCCCACACAGCCACGCAGCAGGTGACCCCGTGTCCTAGAAACAGTTGCTATTTAGACGTGATTAGCAACGATTGCAGAGAGAGAGTCATTGTTATTTATATTGTGTCATTCCTGTGTTTGTTTCAAAGGTTAAGGGCAGCGGATTTATTTCTGATGAGTTGCTCCACTCGAGGGTCACGGTGGAGAACTTTGGTTTATAACCTCTAAGAAGACGTTTCATAAACCCTCGCTGTGGGTGATGGGTATAAATATCAGAAGACATCATCTAATACCCTCAGTCGTGTAAATCCATCCATGTGTATGATATGATTCCATTCTGGGATAAGGTCAGAATTAAATTGGGCTCCCACTGCAGGGAGAATGACAATATTTGCTATTCTTGAGATCATTATCTCAGATTTCATCAGAGCATGAGGTAAACCAAAATTGCAAGAGCACACACTGTCACTGTACGTACATATCAAGCACGACCACGATTAGTGACGCTTCATCACTGACTTCATGCACTATAAGCGCGAGTGTGTATACGTGAGCAAAGGAGAGCGAATGTTTACATTTTTTGATCGCAAACTAAACAATATTTGGTTGTTGCTAAGTGACCGTGAGGATGATTCAACCTTCCTCAGGCAAAGGGGCATGCCAACTTGAATGAATAAGACTGAGCAGACGGGCCCAACTCAGAAGGAAACAGGGTTGTTATGAGCTCCGTGATGTAGCTGTTATTGTTAGGTGTAAACTATACTTCTCCCGGTAATCTGTCACAGACACGGGCCTCCTCGCACTTGCAAAACTTAATAAGAGACATTGTTCTTTTGGCAGTTTTTCAGGGTTTTATTTTCACTGCCTACAATCATCGGCTAATTTCAGTAGTTCTAAGCCTTCAATTGGAACTTCCCTAAGGGTTGTGAGGAGGAGGTTGGTATCACCAGATGAAATGTTTTGAAATGTCTTGCTAATAATGTTTCTTTCTTAACACATAGATATATTAATACTTTGTTGATTTATCTTATTTGTTTCTTTCTCTGTGACTTTAGACATCTCTTGGTTTGGTTTAAAGCATTGTTTAGCTTGTTTATAGGATGCAATCTGTTACATAATTTCATCATCCTATTTGAAAGGTTTTGAAATGTCAGTGGAAGTGTATCCTTGAAATATGTCAGTTGAAGAGTGAGTTAAAACAGAAACAGTCAATACCAACTATTCCTTCTTAAAATAAGTAAAACATTTTGTCAGACTTGTATCTGTTCTTTAATGCCTTTTTAACTGTTAAAGAGTGGTTGTTCCTTTATGTTTAGTAGTCCAACATCCATGTAAAAGCTGAAAAGCGAGCTCTCCCTGGCTTCAAACAGAGATGTACAAGTTGTTATCAATTCATTTTTGGACTTCTGACATATTTAAATTGCACGCAGTATGTTGGTGTAGTGGTGACTAATAATTACTCCTCTGTGTGAGATGACATTTTATATGTGTTTGCAAGTTTACATGATGGGTACAGCCACCGATCTAATCAGACATAGGGAGTTTTCTCACCATTTTGTTTATGCTGTGAGTACTTTCAAAACTGTATAGAGGATATTTACTCTCCATCCTATAATACATAAATAAGCAAAGAAATGCAGTCATGGTGTGTCAGTATTTCAGAAAGAGGCACCATAATGCCTCGACAGACTGGGCTAAGGATTTTGTAACTATTATTATTTATTTTCTTAGGGGGGTGGCTTCAGACAGTTTTTTTTACGAGGATAACCACACAGCCCGAGCATTAATGAAGGACAGAATGTCATTTGGAAAGCTGTATCCCCTCAGTTAAGGTCTTGCTCAGTCAATTAAATTGCTAAATGAAGCTAATGAAAATGAGTTAGAATGGGAGGAAGAGCAGCCCAGTAAGTTTCAAGAGGTTAGACACGTTTGAAGCTGTGTGTTGAATTGTGTGACAGACGACACACACAACGGACTCAGAGCTGATAAATATTCAAAAAGTAAAAGGGCATAGGTCGACAGGCTGTTGAATCTTTGGCAGTGTCCCTTTTTTGCCATTGCTGGACATGTTGCTTTTCAAGCTGTTGAGTCTGCAGTCGGCCCATCTGTGCCGTTCCCACAGAAGAAACCATCAGTAGCAACATTTGTCCATTTCTTAAATCCTCAGCCTTGAATAAGAAATGAAGTTAATGGCCAGATGGGATGAAATACTGAGAGCGAGGGGGCAGTCTTTTGCATATTAAAAACTAAAAACAGCAATTAGTAAACGGGCTAATTTGTAAATCAAACAACGTCTCCGGGGTATTTTCTGAACGTATGACAACTGGTTTCCAAGGTTGCATAAGGTTGAGATATTCTTGCACTGTTTTAAATGTTACATTGAGTCTGCACCTCGCTGGAGACAGGAAGTGGTTTGGGTCTTTCATCTGGGCCAGCACATACCGCACCACGTCATATTTTCCATGCTGAGCAAAAAAGAAAAGAAAAAAAGACTAAACCACTTGACTGTTTTACATCAACGTTTGACATTATCTCACATCATGTGTGTGATCTCTAACAGATACAGAAAGCCACACTCTGTCATGTTTTCCATGGGCTGACATTTATGAAGGAAGATAGTCGGCTCAATCCGGTTCAAGATCTCGCAAAAAGGGAGAAACAGGTTGTAAAACAAGGTTTCTCATCCTGTTGAGCATTTAAAGTGAAATTAAAAAAGGCGTATAACATCTGTACACTTTTCATCAGCAGCAATCATTTTAACATTCACCTGCTGCAGTTTCCTGTGACAACAAAATGAAGAGATCACTGGCACTAATTTAATTCTGGCAACCTTCCATTTTTAAAGCAACATCACAAAAGGGAAATAAGAATCAAATATTGAAAAGGGAAATGTTTCTTTCCACTCTGAAATGTATATCGACAGCTCATTGTACAAAGTACCTCCCTGACATTTGAAAGGAGAACCAATAAAAAGATATGTTAGATATTGTGGCTAGTTGAGAATTAATACTAAAAAAATATTTAGCCATACGTCTTAAGCATATTGTTTACTTCTGGGCCAATATAAGCAACCTGTCTCTTAAAAATGACATCTTTATACCAGTATACCCGTACAATGTCACCCATAGAAATTAAAGCATGTTTAAACTTTGATGATTTATGCTTCAAGCAGCTGCTCATGGTTAAGATAAACCTGGCCTTTGCTCAAGTTACAATCTCAAAGATCTCTGTTTCGGTCTCTTTGACGACACATGCAGTCATGAGTGGTAATTAATGAATGACGCCTGTCCAATAGTGCTTGAATGCTATTCAGGGCGGGTCTTGCCAAGAAAAGCAGTTTCCCAGAGATCCAAACAGTGTTGACAGTGTGACGTCAGTTAGCTGGCAGTTTTGTACTTTGAAGTTTAATCATCGGTAATCTGCCTTTGAAACCGTTTTCCTTGCAACGCTAGCAGAGGCCGTATAAAAAAGTACGCAACTTCAGTCTGTTACGGTAGTCCCGCCTACCCTCTCTGACAGACCAACACCTGCTGGGTGATAGAAAAGGCCTCACCAACTGTGAGCAGCTTGTAATTATTTCCCAGGAAGACACCCGGTTCGTTATACTGCAAATGCAAGGGCTTTCATCTGTGGGCCATAGGATCAATCGCAACTGTGGTCTTCCCCAAAACCTGGGCCGAACCACAACGATATAGCTCTTCCTACTTTAATGTTGCTAATGAACGTAAATCAGGCTCCATTTATCGCAAGGCTTGTTTAGAAAAGCTAATTAGTAGTGTATATAAATGCAATTTCTAGTAAACAGGGTTGACATATGGCTGTTTTGGATCAGAAATCTTTTCATCTACAGTTGAATTAGAATTGAGTGCTTCAAGGAACCAGCATGACTTCCAGGTAACGAGTTAGCATCTGAATTGTTCCTGATCAACATCATTAACATGACGTCATGATCACCCTAAACTCCTGATGAAAGCCAAATCTGCAGTTATTGGTAATCAATCTCTTCTTCTTTGATTCACTCTGAACTGAAAAAAGCCTCTCATTAGACGTAAAAACCTTGGCAACAGCCAGAGAGAATATTATGGCGTCAGCTTGACAAACATTTGTCCAAATGAAACCAGCCACACAGGCAGAACTGGTTGAATTTTCATGACTGCTCAAGTCCTGTTGCATCCAATGTTTGTACTCCCAACAGATCTCATCTGCTTCTCATTTTAAAAGACTCTTCACCAACTCACATTTCTACGTATATCTAAAATATATGTATATGTTATTGTGGTTTTCTTACACATGTACGTTCTGTTGTGGAAAAATAGTAGGATGTTTTCCCTGTTTGCTGCATTCAAAATCCTTCTTCAGTAAAAGTTCAGAAGCATAATCAAAAGTATCAAAAGTCAAAGATATCTCCCTGTGTGTAATATTGTATATGGCATTTTAGGATTGTTAGAACTAATGCATCAATGTGTAAGCATCTTACTGTTGTTCAAGGTTATATTTTTTAAATATAAATCTAGTTGTTCTCATTCTCAAACTATGAGATGATTAATTGCAGATTAATGGATTTTTTTTTACCTCTTTGGGCTTGACTATTAACAATGGATTGTATTTTTAAACTGGTCATTTGTTTTGTTTGGAATATCTTCTGCTGAAAAGTAGCTACTATAATGGAACTATGTAGCACTATATAGTGTATAGTGGAGTACAAGGTACAACACTTCCTTCTGAAATGTAGCAGGATATATGTATACAGTAAAGTGAAAATAGTCACGGAGAATCACCTCCAAATTTAAATAAAGGGACAGTGTAGGGTGGCACCTGGAAACCAAGCCGCTCACTCTTACCCTCATATTACAGCTGTAACAAGAGCTCTCACTCTGAGGCCACCCTTCCCATAATAACACTACTTTAGGGGCAACGGAAGTCAGATGGTGGCTGACGGTACTACGGTGTTGCACTTGGAGGCTAACGTAACTGCATTTTCACAAATGTGTTGGAGAACTACGGCGGCCTTCAGGTAGTGTAATAACCTGAAAAGGCCTTTTTAAGGGCCAGTGTTTGGTTTGTCTGTTCTAGGCTACTGTATAAACATGGCACTGTAACATGGCAGACTTTGTGAAGAAGGCCTGCTCCAAATGTGGATAGAAATGTCTCATTCTAAGATAACGAAAAACACAAATGATTCTTAGTTTCAGTGATTATATGCTGTTGAAAATATACTTATGAATATTATACCCCATTTCTGCTAATAGATGCCACAAAATCACTACACACTAGTCCTTTAAGTACATTACGTGAGTGAATGTGATTGCGGTCAACCACTGTATAAAGTGGTATAAATATAGTGGTATACATTTGGAGATAGATATAGTTTTCACTGGACAGTGATGAAGTTTTGTTTTTCATGTCCATTTTTGTTGTTTACAGGCCAACATCTTTAAAGAATCTTACCTTATTTACACACACACACACACACACACACACACACACACACACACACACACACACACACACACACACCTACACACACACACACACACACACACACACACACACACACACACACACACACACACACACACACCTACACACACACACACACACACACACACACACACACACCTACACACACACACACACACACACACACACACACACACACACACACACACACACACCTACACACACACACACACACACACACACACACACACACCTACACACACACACACACACACACACACACACACACACACACACACACACCTACACACACACACACACACACACACACACACACACACCTACACACACACACACACACACACACACCTACACACACACACACACACACACACACACACACACACACCTACACACACACACACACACACACACACACACACACACACACACACACACACACACACACACACACACACACACACACAGAAAAAGACCAGTGTATTCACAACACTCACATTTTTGTGGTCCTAAATAAAAAATAAAAAAAACACCAAACTTGTGAGTTTCCTCCGGAGGCAGGGGGTCCTTGTTCATTTACCCTTTATCACAAGTGAAACAGGAGTAGCTGGGAATCCAATCTGAATCAGCTTTGATCAGCTCTGTCCATTTAAAAATAACTGTACAGAGGGCTAATAATAGAGGCAATAATACATGCCCTGCATTGTTTTAGTTTGCCAAAGAGGATAAATAGAGAGCTCAGATTATATTTGGGGTTTGAAGCCAGCAAGACCCTTTCACTGCAACATGGGTGCTCCTGTCATATGGGACTGTACAGCCAGCCAACTTGGCACTTGCTTAATGGTTCTCCTGCCAAAGACACCTTCAGTACTTATTACTACCCATAATGTTAACTCCCTATCTCAGATACAGGTCACTTTTGTTGTCTTACACACGGCAGATCTTCATTTTGAAGTTTTTGTTCTTTCATTATTTTATAATAGTTACAGTCACAGCAGGTTGGTCATTTTACTCTTTCAAAGAGCCATTATGTATCCCTTAGAGCTTTAAAAAGAAAGGTCAATTGATGTTTTTAAATGGAAAAAAAGAGTATGTGAGGAAATGAAGCAGCAAACTTGCAGTTTGTCAGACGTGTGACTCACAGCTGCCTGAAGTGTCTTATGTCCTTAAAGTTCTGTTATTTCAACCGGGAATAGAGTGTTGCATGGATGATGTATATTTGTAGGCCAACCCCGGAAGTTATCATCGCACTGCTTCCCTCGACAAAAAGCCAATGTCATGCTTACACATTTTACATCATAGAACAAAACATTAAAATATCTTACTGTGTTAACCAGTATCTGAGGCATCTAATAAAACTGAAAAACTATTCAAGAAACCAATTGACTTTGTGACGAGAAACCGGAAGTGCAAAAATACTAATTTCCAGATTTTAGGATTCATTCCTGCAACACTCTTTATACTGTAGTGTATCTCAGCGTGATTAACTGGTTTTATTGGGAATAATCGTCATGTTTTATCATACGGTTTGAGTAACATTTAAGCTATATTCAATGTGAGCTGTACCAATGTATTGCTGGGACATTATGAGTGTGTAAGTATGCAGACACATTATTCACAAAGTAAAACTCAGAATAGATGCATATAATCTATATCCACATCATGTATGTACACTGTTCGTGACTAAAGTGTAACATGTAACCTGAGGAAAACGAGAAAGGCTAAGATCCCAGAAAAGCATTACGAGAAGTGCAGCTGAAGGAATTTGAAAATGTAGAAGCGGTTTGTTTGTTTATAAAGGTGCAGATGTCGTCAAGCAAGCTCAGCAGGCCTTCAGAGGATTCATTTGAGAGAGTGAGGAAATATACAGGAATGAACAGACAGAGAACATTGAGATGTTTCACTTTAAAGACACACATCTATATAGACCTATATTGAAAACAGATGTGTTAGATTTTATTTAAATTAAATTAACTTTAGTTGATATTACTTCTTCCTCGCAAGTCACAGTTTTGTCCAGATTGTTTGGCTGTTTCTTTAAATATTAGTTGGCAGGATATCTAATAACACACCCGATTTAGATGAAATTTGGTAAAAGTTTAGCCCACTGACCAAGGAACAAGGGATTTCATTGATTGAGCAGAAAAAAACACTGTTTTTTTACTAATAACAGTAACAATAGTTCCATTCTATTCAAATGCCCTATAGACCATGATAGTGTGACAGTGAGCCATCATGTTCAACAGGATCCTGGTTAATTATATGATGTACACATGTGCTTTTCTTACCGTGACATGTCAGAATGTCTTTAGTGTCATGTGATGTATGTGACGCATCATTGAACACATCATTTACATGTCTAATTTGCTTTTACATTAATGTCATCTGCAACTGCGGCACACAGCTATTATATTCTTCGATTATATTCTTATAATAGTGCTCCATTTTGCTGTATACGATAAGAGTTTCGAGCAGCACGTGAAAGCACCGTGTCTTCTTCCTCGAGCCTCCTGGAGAGACTTTTGATTGGCTGCCAGTGACATCATCCCTGCTCGTTCGTGGGACTGAAGGCAGTTCAAGCGACATCCCCCTCCTCTGCCCACCCAGCCACAGAGGCAGACATCTCGGCCAAACCCCTCCCACCGCGGGGCCGGACCTCACTGTAAAAAAGGATCAGATTTAATATTAATGAAGCCGCGCATTGGCTCACACTCGCGTCAATCCCGCTGCGCAACTTCTGTAGGCTGGTAGACTTCCTTCAATATTATTGCTGGGGAGCAGGGTAAAAGTACTAAAAAAAAATGTTGCCGATCCACAACACTGGGACGGACTGAATGGAGGCAACGTTGTCGCCGAGCGGAGATAATAAATCCGTCTACAGTGCACCGCGACACACACCGGTAAGCTGAAATACAAGTTCGGGAATTAGTGTCCAAGGCACAAGTTGTTTTTGAAATGCACAGTCATAGAGATGTCCTTCTATTATTAATGAAGATGAATACAGAATTGCTGCTACCATTTTGAGCTGATTAGTAGTTTATTTGGTGATATGTAGGCTATATTATGATTTTCTTTTGATATGAATTAAGTGTTTTATTCCAGCTGTTTCATTTATTACACCCTACCATTGCGTCAAAGTTGCAATCCCCCACCTTAAAATGCAACCATCGGATTTCTATTTTGTACATGTTTTAATTTATTTAATACACCGCTGTGAAATTGAATTTCCTCCAGTGTTCAGCTCATCCGATCAGTTCGTCTCGTCCTGAAAGGCTGATCACATTCTCAGCACGTTCTCATGCCGGTTTCTTCAATGAATTTGGCCATGAATGATATCTGCTTCGGCTGAACCTGCACCGTACTAAAAGGACGGCAATGGCCGGGACAGGCAGTGCTTGGCGGGTGTCTTTACATAATATCCCGGGATGACATGGTTTTTAAAATGCTCAGGCTGGCGATCAAAAGGAATTGCCTCCCCTCTTTTTTTACTCTGACTTTTCCAGCTGGGGGAGAGACCCAACTGCGGCGTTGATGCAGTATTTTCTCTTTTTTTTTTCTCCCTCTCTTGTTATAAAAGCTTTGGATCAGACAGAACAGAGTTGGGATGAAACATTCAACATCACACACGCGTGCGCGAGCACACACACACACACACACACACACACACACACACACACACACACACACACACACACACACACACAGTACAGTATCTGGAGGATGATTCACATTACTTACACTCAGAGTGATTCAGTTGCAGGAGACTCTGTAATGATTTCACTGTTTATTATTAGTGGCCGGTCTGTCACGCCTACATTTTCCCACCAAGTTGGGTGGTGCCCTGCAGGTATTGACACTACTAATATTTGACTTCAGTGGCCGTTTTCTAATTTGCATGTTGATCAAACAGACAGGAGGCCGCTCTTTAGGCACTCTGCTCCTTCATTTGCAGCTCTGATCTGAATCGGTGTAGATGCAGAATTCATTGAGCATCTCAAAGATCTTTCATTCCTCGCTCCTCAAATTTTGTCTCATCTCTGCCCACAGACCGGCTTGTTGACTTCTCCGTATCCGTCCAGCCCTCGGCGTCCCCATGCCTCCATCTCCTCTTGACGACAGAATTGTGGTGGCGCTGCCAAGGCCGATCCGACCTCAGGAACTCCAACTGCGCCTGGACACCAGCTACCTGGACTCCATCTCCACCAGCAGCAGCAACAACACCGTCATCAGCACCACCGTGGTGAAGATCCGTGCGACGGCCAATCTTGTAACGTATATGCCCTCATCCAAGGGCTCCACGCGCTCGTTGTCGTGTGGATGCAGCAGTGCCAGCTGCTGCTCAGTGACTACCTATGAGAAGGACAACCAGAGCATCAACCACAGCCAGGTGAGTGCCAGCAGCCCCAACCTCAGCTATGCCGGGGCCCCCACCCCTATGGTCAGCAACCACGAAGCATTAAGCACCCCCAGTCTCGCCCCGGGCACCCCGAAGGCCCTGTCATGCGTGAGGGTCATCCACCCCAATGAGCTGGCCAGACGGATGACCTGCTGCCCCATGGGACACCCCGTGGGGCCCGTGCCAGTCATCATCGACTGCCGGCCCTTCATGGAGTACAACAAGAGCCACATCCGGGGGGCCGTGCACATCAACTGCTCCGACAAGATCAGCCGGCGGCGGCTGCAGCAGGGCAAGATCACTGTGCTGGACCTCATCTCCTGCCGGCAGGGCAAGGACTCTTATAAGGGCATCTTCTCCAAAGAGATTGTGGTTTACGATGAGAGCACCATGGACCCCCACCGGCTGACGTTCTCCCATCCACTGCACGTGGTCCTGGAGTCACTGAGGAGGGAGGGCAAGGACCCCATCATCCTCAAAGGTAACACCGAAGTAGGTTTGTCAAGACTGAGAGGGGGGGGATGCAGTAAATAAGGCTGTCTTGCGTAAAAAGGGGAGAGAAACCACAGTTTTATGGGCTTTAGTTTGACTCTGGAGGAGATAAATCAGTTGAGACATCTGAAAGGAAAAGTAAGATTTAGAAGTGGTAGACGCTTAGTGGCTAAATAAACTGGATATGAAACTAACGTGGCGGCAAAATAATGTGTAGTGTGTGTAAAGCCTGTTAAACTTAGGCCTTTATTGCTTTGGTCACCGAATACTGCCTGTAAACACACTGGTTGTAGTTTCATCACAATGTGAGGTTTGTTCTGAAACATTACAGCGGTTACCATATACACCAGCTTTTGCACGTATAATTAAGCATATGCACGCTCAATCTAAATCCCTCATACGTAAACATATGCACAAGCCCTTCTCCAGCTTTCTATATGACACTTATTAAGCATTTTGCAGGAAGTGACAGCAGCTGTTTAGTAAATAAAGGAGCCGATTGAGATGGCAGAACCTGGGCTGCTGCCATGTTTTCTATCTTTAGTGTGTGTATGTGTGTGTGTGTGTGTGTGTGTGTGTGTGTGTGTGTGTGTGTGTGTGTGTGTGTGTGTGTGTGTGTGTGTTTGAAGCTGGAGCAGTATGTCACGTTGGGGGCTGGGCTGAGTGTTTTCTGAATGCCTCCCAGTCAACGTCTAGCCGTAGGATCACAGCACCTTGATCTCTCTTCTTGTCTTCGTCCTCTGGTCCTCCTGCGGGCTTTGATGGACGAGGCTTCTCTCCAGTCTCTCATCCTGCATCGGTGTCTGTGTGAAGCTTGTCTCAGTGGGAGGAACAGGCAGACTGTCTCGTTCTTTCTTCCCCTGGTTTGCAAAATACAAGACCTCCTCTTTCAAATGGCTCAGCCGGACTTTTATCTATATCTAAGTCCTTTTTCAGATCTGGAACAACCTCCTACGTTACATGTCTGATAATCAAATACTTTGGATGCATCAATCAATGGTTAACATTTGACCAAATCATAAAAACAAAAGCAGCCCTAAGCAGAACATGTGCAATGCTGGAATAAATACTTTGAATACTCCTTTACTTATTTCTAAAAGTAGAGGTGATTTATTCTTCATTTGCTCGAAATATATATTCTTTATCGAGGGGTAGTGGGCATATCATTGTTATTACAAGCAAGAGTAATAGTGACATATTTGGACCATGCTTGTATAAATGCAATTAAACAATTTACTTAATATTTTCTCAGTTACCAGCACGTCTTAGGCATGATTCATCGCAATACATTTGTTGCGTGATACTTTGTACTAGAAACACCAAAACTTGCGTCTCTGCTCCGGTGGAGCCAAGAGCCGTAATAAATTGAATTTAATCCGTCAGAAATGCCTTAAACAACATGTCAGCAGGGTCGGAAGGTTTAGGGTAAGCACTGAAAACAGCAAGTCTGTGGTGTGAGAGGCCTCTGCAAGGCTTTTCTTAGCAGGAACTGAGCCTGTGGTTTATGAAAGTGATCAGTTTTCATGTTTTCCTCTCTGAGTTTAGCCAGATGATAATGACAGACGGTCACACTCGACAGGTTTCATCTCACAGCAAAGCGCTGCCCCTGGAGATTCTGTTATTATCAGTTTACTATGAAGAGTTATTTATCAGCTGAGTTCGACCTGAAAAGAAAGACTGTGGTTCAGTTTGAAAATAGGAAGTTCACTGTGAAGACGTTGGCTTCCAAACATCACAGCAGCAGCAAACTCAAATGTTCCATAGTTTGGAGGTTAGTTTAGCTGATTGGATGGTTTTATGGCTACAAATTTATTGTTTTTCCAGTCTCACTCAACCCCATTTTCTGTGAAAAAGCTCTGATAAACGCACTGCACCCCAAACGAGAGACAAAGGTAGCGACTCGCTGGTGAACGTAGGGGAGCATTTAGCAGCTAAAGAGCCACATGTTTCTCTCAGGAGTTGGTTGAGCCAAAGTAGAGTAAAGAGTAGAGTAAAGTAAAAGATAGTGAACATTGGACTTCAATTCTTCTACAAATGAATACTAATGTTATTCTGTGTCTGCTATATTGTTTGCCAACACAACAATACATTTCTATGGTAATAAAATGGAAATGTTTCTGCACGAAAGTGCCCCAAAAATAAATTAAGATTGTTTAAAGATTTTTTTCTTCTATTTAACCACTAAGATGAAGGAAAATAGAGTCTGTTAAAATCGAATTGTCAGAAATTCTGATCTTATAATTCATTTATTCGTGGCATTCTGAACAAATTTTATGTGTGATAAAGACATTGTGTTAGAAACGTTTTATGAGACATTGTTGGGTTTTTAAATACAGATAAAATGGTTTTCATTAATAATTTGTGTTCAGAAAAAACATCAATATCTGTCAAAATTCCTCCTATTCTTATTTATTCCCCAAATTGTTCTTGACTTTGTTGTCAGAGGGCCTGTATAGACTTCCCTTTCTTATATCTACCACAGTGTAAGTATTACCACAACATCCCATGACAGCGAGAGCCGTTCCACTAGCAGCACAACATCAGGTTAATGTCTTTGTTCATGGGTGACAATGGCTGTTTTATGGTGAACCCACCTGTCCGGTCACCAGGGGGGAAGTTGTGCGATGACCTCACATGGCATGATGTCTACTCTTGCAGTGTGAACAATACATGAACTGATACTGTGTTTGTCTGACACTTTCCACCCCTCCCCACAACTCTTGTGCTGAAGGGAAACTTTGGCCCATGGCATCGCTAGCAACAGATGCAAACCAGTTATTTGGAGAAGTGCAGATATCCAGTGAGGAGTATTTTTAACATTTAATACGTCCGTTTACCGACAGATTAACTAGGGGGATTTATTATGTGATTAACAAGTGGAGACTGTTTAAATAGTTATTTTGACTGCTCCTTTTTTAAATGAGTTGTTGCAAATGGAAACACTGCCGATCCCTTGATATTGATTTATTATCCAAATGGAGACATTCAAATTACAACCAAATGTAACAGTGTAGTCTGGAAAATGTTGACATTTCAGTTGTCCTCGCTTTTATCAGACGTGTATGCAAAGCTTGCTTGTCCTATCCAGTTGTAACGTGTGCCATGTGGTGCATGTATTTTTAGCACGGAGGGCTCCAGTGGGAATTGAACCCATAACCCTGGCATGGAGACCAACAAGGTCCAATTTGCAATCAGAAAGGGGGTAAAAGGAAGACAAAAATAAGTAATTATGAAAATGACGTTTGGCAGTTTTATTAATTTCTTAGCTAAATCATTTGACCTCCTGCTCACCCTGTCTACCAAATACAAAGCGTAGCACTGCACAATCTTTCCTTTTGTTTTCACAGGAGGCCTTAGCTGCTTCAGGCAGAGCCATGAGAACCTGTGCGAGCACTCGCTGCACCTTCACGAGGGCTCGGACACCGGTGCTGCTGCTGGCCTGACCGGGCCGCTACCTCACTCCCCGCCCTCCACGCCGGACATAGAGAACGCAGAGCTGACACCAATCCTGCCCTTCCTCTATCTCGGGAACGAGCACGACGCTCAGGACATCCACCTGCTGCAGCGCTTCAACATCGGCTACATCCTAAACGTGACCACTCACCTGCCGCTCTTCCACTACGACACGGGCTATTTCGTCTACAAGCGTCTGCCTGCCACAGACAGCAACAAGCAGAACCTGCGGCAGTACTTTGAGGAGGCGTTTGAATTCATCGGTATGAAAACCTCCACTTTTTTCACTGCAGAAGTGTGAGCTAAAACGAAAGTCATGTGACCTTTTTAAGACAATGCAAAGTCTACTCGAGAGCTTTCAGCAATTAAACCAAAGAGTAATTGACAGTTTAGAGTTTGATGTCAATATGTTTTGTAGGCCTGAAGCAGTGTTCTTTTCACAAGACCACAAGGCAATAATGAAACCAGAGGTCACTGTGATGCTAAAAACGTTGGTTGAGTTACAAACTGCCTAAAAGTAATGCACATTGCTGTTGTGTATGCTTCTCTGTCTGTGAATTGCAAAAGGGTGCTTCCAGGGTGCTTTTGGCCAATACATTCTGGCAGTCGTTTGTGATGATAAATAGAAATGAGTAGAAAATGGACAGAAAATGAATGATATATGGCTGGTATTATTTTGTCATTTTGCAAAAGATGCTGTTCTTAAATGTTATACCAGCATCTATACTACTTTTGGCAGTTTGAGATTGTATTGTATTTCGGAAAAACTATTTCCCCAAATTAAACACAATCTGGCAAAATTATAATTTGAATGAAGAACTATCTGATCACAGAATAAGTGTGAAACTGAGCACAAAACTATCAATACTCTACATGTTACAGATTCATTTCAGTTGGTAATAATACTAATACTGAGGTTCAATAACCAGACATAGACAGACGGCTAGCCACAAAGGACATGTTAATAATATCTTGTCAAATGTGATGACTAACCTTCCCCCGAGGGAACAAAGCATTTACTAGATTATGTTCTAATTGTTTCAATGTTCCTGTCTGCAGAGGAAGCACATCAAGCAGGTATGGGCCTTCTGATCCACTGCCAGGCAGGCGTGTCTCGTTCAGCCACCATCGTGATAGCCTATCTGATGAAGCACACCTGGATGACCATGACAGACGCCTACAAGTTTGTCAAAACCAGGAGGCCCATCATCTCCCCGAACCTCAACTTCATGGGCCAGCTGTTGGAGTTCGAGGAGGACCTTAACAACGGAATAACGCCACGAATCCTCACGCCAAAGCTGATTGGTGTAGAAACTGTTGTCTAAATGAACCCTCTGTACTCGACGCTCACACTTGTACTCACTCTCACTGCTCTCTCAAGAGAGGCCGGCTGCTCTATGAGCTAGGTTGGACTACGAGAGCCACTGTATTCTTCTTGAATCTCCTCACGCTCATCTTGGACTCTCTGGAGTGCCAAAGCTCTGGGTCAGTGGTGATGAGAAATGCCAAAAATCCCCACTGTTTGGACGTGGCCGAAGTCCAGGAGGAGACGACGGTCAGTGGGGAAGCTTTCCATTGTGATTGAGAGGAGCAAACATGAGGGAAATGCAAATTGGTTTGGAAAAGATATTCTATGTGCTTAGGTGCAATTACTGACAAGAGACACTCTTAAGAGCTCACACTGTGGCACACAGCTTCTGTTTGCAGACTCAGCCGGGTTGGCCATGGCAGTGCCTGTCAAAAAGAAGAAGAAAAAAAGATAAACAAAAAGATGAAGACTTGTTTGGTGTGTTAATGTTGTTGTTCTATTTTTATACAGGGGGTTTATGGGGGTGACCATGACGAGCCCACAGTGGCTTACTGTGCAATAATTTCAGAGTGGAATGCAACTGAGACCTTGATCTTATATGTATATAATGATAATGATGTAATGATGACGAAACATTTCCAGCTCTTTGCTGAAATACCATTTTAATGTTAATGTAATTACTGTTGTTCAGTTCTATATGTTCATGGTGCATACAGTTATGCTGTAATATTTGGCGCAGAGAAAGTGCAGCTTCTGGGTTTATGGAAGTCATCAGAGCCACAGATTCATATTTCGTGTGTTTGCTTCAGTATCTTCGTTTTGCCATTCCTGCATCCACATATGCATATATTTTTAGCAATACACAGTATATATTACCAGACAGCCATAAGAGCTTTTTTATGCATGGCTGCTGGCAGAGGAAAGAATACTTTAAAATAATCAGTGAATATTGTAAAACAGGGCTACAGGTGATATTTAATGTAACAGAACGGAGGGATTTCACTGCCTGCTTCTGTTCTTTTTGCTCCCAGCTCTGTTGAAATGAACTCGACCTAGTCTCTTATGTAGCTACATTTGTTTGTGTCAAAGCCCTACATTTTGAGCTATGATTTAATCCATATTAAGGTAGCAGAGTTGAGGTCCAGACTTCAAACAAACGTTGGCTTTCTGCCGTGGGTCGCAGTGTCGTGGGACCCTTGTCTAATCTTTTGCAACTCCCTGTCGCTGACACTAAGCTACAGTTAAGTGAGCTCTTCTGCCTTGCTTAGGCGAGCGCTGCTGTCACGTGCTGTTCTAGTGCCTCTATCAATGCCTTAATTCATGTGTCACCACTGGGCCTGCGCATGGTACACCATCACGTGCAGACAGATGCAGAACACACCGAGGTCGAATTTTAACTCCCAGAAAAAAAAGCAGCTCTCGGTCTCTGAGTGACAGATTTCTTTCCGCTGTTGCCGATTAATATGCAGAATTTGAGAACATAGCATTCAAAGCCTTGAGGTTAAAATGCTCATTATGTAAGTCTGATCTTGTGGTGGCATTTGAAGGGGAATTTGAATACCAATGTGAATTGTAAATCAACTCCACACTAAATAGTAGCGTAGTAAAGAGTATATGCAGGCTCATGAAGTTTTCCTTCATCCTGTTGCACCTGAATATAATCACTGATGACTCATACAACGACGATGGCGATAGATATGAAGAGAAAAGCTAAATAAATGCTCAACTTGCTAGTGCTACTTTGCCTTCACTCTGATTCTAAACTGCAGATTTTTGCACTGTTGCTGAAAAGAATCTAAATTTTTGCATCACCAGCTCGTCTCAGCTGGTGACAGCTTTAGTGAAAATGACAAAAAGGGAAACTTCTTTCCCAGATGGGATGCATGTGTTTTTAACTTCCCGTATATCACTCGGCACACAGTATTAAGGCCTCGTCTTGTTGAGATGACTGTGTGCATGGCCATATATCAAGTGAGCATTTTCACGGGAAAAATATTGATCTCAATTTTAGAGACTTGTTTGAGTACACATCTTTGATCCGGTTTTGATCTGATGACTCCCAAAGGGCTGTCAAAGTTCCCAAGACATAAAAGAACATATGGTCCTTCAACTGAAGTTTGAATATGAAATTCAGACCAAAAAAACAAGCAGTTACAAGCTTTGACCTATATTTTACCAAGCTGACTGGAAGCAGCTTCCTCACAAATTATGGTTTCTGTTCATATGCTCTTCTGGTTTCTGTTCAGCTCTCAATTGTTTGCATGAAAACAAAAGATGAAAATGAAGCACAGGGCTAGTGATATCACTGTCAAAGCAAAACAAAAAAGAATGTGTATATATATATATATATATATATATATATATATATATATATATATATATATATATATATATATATATATATATATATATATATATATATATATATATATATATATATACAATATTTTGCAATACACCCTCTGTGAACCATTTTATCTTCAAAAGTACATCTGAACCCAAGAGAGAGAGAGAGTGATCACGTGTGTCTGTCAGCAAGATGAAGGATAATGCAAGAAGTTTTCATAGCGTGGTGAATACAAACACACAGTGCACCTGGTAAGGCTGTACAACAACACTCACAAAAAATAAGCTTAAAAAAATCCCTCATGTGAAAATTCATGCTATGCAAATAAAATTGTAACAGGTTATTTCCTTACCCGACTATCGTGAAATAGTTTTTTGAGGTCTCTGCGAACATTTCGAGCATGAATGACAGTTTGCAGCCTCAGATTGAAGTGAGTTTTATACGTGTGACTTATCGACAAAGAAGTTATAAAAACAAAAAATGTTTGTGTGGCAACGTGCCCTCCCTTTGTATTTTTGTTGCTGTTGTCATTGGTGTCTACAGGTGCTCCACAATATATTTGATTATGATAAAAAAAATATATGTAATAACCATTTACAACACATTTGTAGCTTGTGCATTTATATTTAGTGATTCACCATTTGCACAAAAAAAAGAAGAAAAAAAAGAGAGAGCTTAGCATCTGAGCCAACGTTATCTTGGAATAATGAACCTTTTTGTCCCATCTGTTGGTTCCTACAACCGCAGCGGCACATGGCTTTTGTATGTAATGATCTATTTGACTGAACAATGTAACCGTCGTACTGTACATTACTCTCTGGTTGGAAAACGAAGCATGCTGTGTGCTCCTGGTCTGTGACAGACACTCAGACATTATGGTGCTGTTCGTCTTTCCCACACTGCTCTGTCTGTAGAGGTCATAGCCTGATTGACAGCTCCACGAGGCATCTGGGTCTGCTCCCTTTTATTTGGAAACACGGTTCTGTATTAGAACAAAATCAAGCTGTCATATTTGATGTGCACCCTTTATGACTGGACTTGTTTAAGAGTCTCTGCTTTGGGCTCAGAGGCTCCGGGCTTCACTCTACAAGTCTCTGTATCTTTCTTTGTGTCTGTATTCAACGGTCAAGTATATACAGTATATAAATATATATCTATTTTCTTTGTATGCATATATTCATTACTATTTTTGCACTGACCTACGGACAGATGGATTTATTTTTTTCCACAAAGGGTGCTATTATAATGGAGGCCTTCTCCCACACCTTTTTGCATGACTTGCTCAAGATTCCTCAACTGGTCTGTCATCTCTCCTACTCTTCTCCTACTACTCCTTGAACTGTTCCAATTGAAGCACTGTAATTTTGTAATCCCTACTTTGAGCTTTGAAATAAACAAGGAGGCTTCAAGTTTGGTTTGGTGTCCTGTAGGTTTATTTTCTCCCTGTTTCTTTGGCCACTGAAAGAAGTAGAAATATGTTTCTGAAGATGTGGAGCATTTGGCAGTGAAAGGAGTCGGTGGAGACTAAAACTGAACTAAAAGGAAAATGAATATTGGGCTTACATTAATAGGATGCACAGAAACACAACTACAAAGATTTACAATGTTGCTCCATAACAGCAAATAAGCAATGTTTTGCTAATAAATATGAATTTTTATTCCTAATGAATTCACCATAAAAGGTGATGCTACGCTAGTGATGTGTTCACACTCTGTTTAAGTTGAAATGTAAAGCAAGAGACAATTAGTGCAATTAACAATTCTTGTCATTATTGAGTAATCTTTTAATTTTTTTTATTAATCAATTATCTATGAAAAGTTTTTATCTGATGACATTGCACAACAGTTGAAAACCCAAAGTTATTCCAGTTATAATGATTTTAAGCAAAAATCAGAAAGAACGCATCATTTCAGATGCAGGGATTATCAAACTGAAAAAGGATTTAAAGAACCACTTCGACTAATCAGTTGATTAAGTAACTGCTTCAGCTATAAAAGAGACAGTGGTACAGTACATTAAAAACATCCTGATATTCAAAGAGAAACAACAGATTGAGGGATAAATATGTCATGTGACCGAGGCCCCACTATACAAAAGCCAAGAAACAACAAAACAACAGAAGACTCCCTGAATATTGGGATCAATAACAACAAACAAGTCCTGCAGTGTGTATTTTAAGAGACCACCTCTATAAGCCTCTTGACATGTGAGCATCCACCGGAGTACACAGCCAGAGTTGTGAATTATTTGCGCTCCCCTCCATTGAACCGTGTGTCACATAGCTGCAGGAGTTATGGGGCTATATTTACTCCAACTTCCCAGACGTCTACCGCCTCATGGCCAGCAGCGAAGGGGTGTGAGGGCGCTGGCCCGAGGGTCAAGATCTCTCCATATGAACAGACACAAAAATAGTTTTTAGCGTTGTTTCTAATTACAAGCGATGAGTGCCCCGCCTCATTAATCCTTTCCTATCAGCACTGGGCAGGCTGGCAGCACCAGAATAGCCCTGATCTTTGTGCTGCTGCACGCCGCTTTCCAGCGAGCTCTGCATGGACGTATTAGGCAACACAGGCCTGAGAGGAGGACCTACCTTTTCCACACACACACACACACACACACACACACACACACACACACACACACACACACACACACACACACACGTGTATGCTTCCCAGTCAGAGGCGGCGGTGAAATAAAGCAGAGAGGATCTCTGAGCCTGAGGACTGCTGCACTGGTTACCATCAAAGCTGCTCGCTCTGTCACAGGAAGATGCACTCGCACGTCATCCCACCAAGGCCTTACTAAATGAAACTACAGCAGCACTTTGCACTTACAACTCATGCATAAAATAATGCTGCTTCTCATATTTACTTTACAACAAAATGTGTCAAAGCGCGGAACGGATTTAGGTTAACAAGAAGAAAATGGGAACATAAATAAAAGTATGAAAGTGTCCAGTCGACACAAAATTGTATTTTTTATTTGACTTTTTTTTATAGGTGAAAACAACAAAGGAAGGAAAACTCAAGTTTCTGCCTGAGTATGGACATCAGTGAGTATGGACAATAGTGAGTATGGACATTAGTACACACACACACACACACACACACACACACACACACACACACACACACACACACACATACACAAAATGCACGAGAGGAAAGTTCAAGCAACATATCGCAAGATTTGTTTTCGCAGGACAACCATGCAGGACAACCATGCAGGACACCATCATAGAGAAGTCGGGTCATTTTCTCATAGACTTCTATACAATTGGACTTAAGTTTGAGACAAGTATTTCAATGTATTTACTCCAGTAGTTCAACAATCACATTTGAGTGTTTGAGTGTCCACATCAGTCAGGATGATCTGCATCCACTGTCCCACTCACTGTGATCTATTCTTGCAGTAAATTAGTTCTGGACTGTGATTCTCCGCAGCCAGCTCTTGGTTGGTGAGTATGCATTATCCCCCTGCATCACAGAGAGAAAGAGCAGAGCAGTGAAGGATGGAGCGAGATAGATAGATAGAAGGAGAGAGTCGAAGAGGTCACGGCCCATTTCACACAGCGCACCACGGAGATTACAGGAGGTCTGTAGACATGACACGGGCGCCATGGTGATGTCTCTGCAAATAAGCAGATGCAAACACGCCACCTACAGAGCAGCTGAGGGCGGGGAAGGACAAGGAGCTTGGAGAGAGAGAGAGAGAGAGAGAGAGAGAGAGAGAGAGAGGGGACACCAAATGAAGAAACATTTCATTTTGCAAGATCAGAATGATATCAAACGGCGGCTCTGCACAGAGACGAGATAAAAACATCCGAAGCTGCTGAGTCCTCACGCTCGCAGAGTGAGGTTTGTTATCGCTCATGGCACATGTTGGACTTTTAAAGTGTCATGTCTCGTTACATATTAGCCACACGCTGACCAGGGCTCAGTGTGGTGATGCCAAGACGCGTGTGAGATGTGTCCTCCACCATGAGACGCAGATCCCGCCGAGTCCTTTTCATTAACGTGCGTATTCACGGTACTGCAACAGCTCGGATTGACCTCATGATTCATATACAGTGACGGTAGATGGTATTCATGGGGCTAAATGGGAAACATACATAAGCTTTGATTTAAATATCATCTTACCCATAATACATAGCTGCATCATAAAGTTAGACAGACAAAAATCTGATTATGCTCCAAATACATTCAGATATGACTAAGAAATATAAGCATCATGTGACCTCTGAGTTCATGATGAGGGATATTTATGTCAGCCTAATGACCTAATGAGCTTCTGTCATGCCTTTCTTTTTCTGTCTTGCTCATGTATAGAAAAGCACAGGTGGAAATAATAATATGTGCAATGACTCAGCTCCTCTAAGAGGAATGCAGACATCATTAATGTAATTAAATACACCCATGGGACTTTCCTGCGATGACATCCATTCAATATATATTTTATTTATAGTTTTAAATTACAGGAACAGTGCACATTATTAGGCATTTCTATAGATGTGACAGTTTAGCCATCTAGGCTAATATCCAACTGTAGTCGGTGTATTAGCAACTACAGAATACACATAGAATATATAAAAACAGCAATACTGTACATTTTATAAAAACAAAGTATGGTCACATATGGTCTTTTATCAATGATTATATTTTCTCTGCTTAAACAAAAGAGTCAAGGTTGATTGGAGCTTTCAGTCATATCACATGATCTTCAAAAGGAGAAGGGTTTGCCTTGACTTAACTGAGCAAACTATGTGCTGATACAAACCGGAATACAGGAGAAAGCTCTGCAAAGAGCATGCAAGTGAACGTTGAGTCTGGATTGTTTTGGTGGAAGAATCAAGAATCAAGAATGAGCATTCGTGTGTCACTTTTAAGCCGACAGGGTCTAGAAATCCTAAAAGTTTTGCAGATTAAACCATCCACTGAATGAGGACCACGTGACACAGTAACAAAATAAATAATGCAATCCGCCTATGACATATCCACTAAGTTATGGAGAACATTAACTTAGTATCTTCAGACCAGTCTTCTTCTTTTTTTCACAATACAACCCAAGAGTGAAAGTTCTGTTGGTTTTTTAAATATTGATATTGCACATCAAGCATTGACAATATCACATTTGCTACTGCACAAAGGAGCCTGAAAATGTGAAGACACACCAGTGAATTTGGGTGATGTGTGCAGCTGAGCTGTCCCTAATTTACCCAGTGCTACTCTTCTCTTTCTTCTGCTCCAGATAAGTTCTTTTAATTGCTGGCCTTATTTTGCTTATTTTCCACACACACACACACACACACACACACACACACACACACACACACACACACACCAGGCCCCACACACACACCCACAGCGCCCACACACACACCACCAGCCTGAGGGGGAATCGTTGACACTTTTTTGACAATTCACATTACATACTAAAACCAGACTATATTTTAAGAAAATTGTCACACCCACATCTGCATTATGAAGTTCCTGATCTATATTTATGCCTCGATTACAATAAACAAATTATTAAAAATAGTATTTTGAAGCTATTTTTGCAAGATTATGTCATAATTCTAAGTATGTTTTGACACTAAAATGTACACCTAGAAATACAATTGTTTATCCTTTTAGTTTATAGTAAATTCCCGCTCCTAAATTCCCTTTACTGGAGTTTCTCTCCTTTTGATGCACCCAGGCAACTTCTCATGAGTCACTGCCCAATCTGAACCAACCCAGTGGAAGTTTGAACCTTCACTGTCTGTAGGTATCACGAACGCTGCCTGGTCCTGCTCGGGCCACCCTCCTCTCTCCTTACCCCCAGAGAGAGAGAAAACAGCCCACCCCCCTCCTTCCTCCTCATCTTTCCATCGACAGTACTTTTCACTGGGAAACCCCCCACCACAGTCTTCATGACACATTCAACCCACCTATTATATTGCACTGTGGGGGGTTGGGGGCATGGCAAACCCAAACAATAATTTAGACCCCATTTCACTGGAGCACATATCTGCTAAGTGCTCACACAAGTAGTCAAACCCACACACTGAATGAGACTCAACACATCCTTATGAACTCAACATTATAACACAAAATGCTTTAACAGTCAGGAAAATTAAGAAAAATTAAGAAAACTGTCTAACTTAAACAAGTATGTACACTTTGAATGTTATTTTACCCTTGTATGCGGTTATTTTTAGCACAATCTTTTTTTATTAAAATATATACGTAGCAGTAAATCACATTTTCCAAAGTCAGAGTAGAATCCTTTGTGCTCTTTAATGCTCACTGCAGTGCGAAAATCTAGGTTTGAAGCTTGTGAATGGTGAACTGTTCATGCTGCACAGAGGCAGATCATCAAGAAACACTTAGACCACGACCAATTGCTGTTTTTATTTCTGCTTATGTCCGAATCAGAACAAATATATATGAAACATGGATCCTTGGGTCCATGTGAGTTCTGTCACTTAATCTTCAGATATCCTTACACAGGAACAAAATCATATTAAAAAAGTTTTGAATCAGACGTTTCCACCAGTTACACATACATTAACTTTAAGTGTTAATTTACTCCTGTGTGGTCTTATTTCCAACACAGCCTTCTGGTGTTAAAAGATACATAACAGTACATTATCATTTCCCCAATTGGGAGTCAGATCTTTTATTCGCGTGAGAAAATGTCAAGTTTGGTGCTCTGTTCAGAGAGCAACTGAAGGCAGTAAGTTAAAAAATCTGAGTATTAATAGAGTCTGACCTTTCAGTCAGGCATGTAGGAGTGCACACTTGTACATGTATGTATGGTGCATGCACATGAGTGCATACACAGATGCAATAACTCACAGCAACTCGTAGTAACTCAGCTTGTCACTAGCTGTTCTGTGTGTCGACAGTGAGCTGAGGTTGAGCTCATATTAGTATCCTTGACTTTCTCAGCCGCGGAGGTTTCATATGCAGCGAGTGTAACTCAATAGGTCCATCAATTACCTCTGTTTCCTAGGTGCCTTCACAAACAACAGCTGCAGAGTTTAATAAACTTGCAACTCAATCACAGGGGCTAAAATATCATGAAGCCTGAAAACCAGCGGGATGATGAAAGTAGGCTCCTCTTGTTGTCATGGCTCCCTACCTATCGGATACAAAGACCCTTTAAACACGTGCAGAATTCACCAGTATTTTCACACGTTTATTATTTCATCTAAGACTTCACGTTTTTCGGATTCACACATTGCAGGTAGCATGGCATCAAAGCATGTTGTCGCTGTATAATGTTGCCGCTGGCTTCACTTTGGGTTGTGGGAAAGAGGTATGATTTTTCCATGGTAACTGGAACCTCATTCAAAACTTTGTCCTTGAATAGATATGAGAGCGACTCTCTTCTTTTAGATCTAATTTGAGTCACTGGTTCAGAACATGCAGGCCTGCTCAGGTCTTTATTTACTTTATTTATCTGTGCGTGAAAAAAGGTGTACAAATAAAGCTTAAAAAAGCACAACAGCTGCATAGGAGAAGAGAGAAACCCAGGTGGGATTACAAGGGTCTTCCCCAAAGAGCACCTACTCTGGAATCACAAACAAAAAAGGCAAGCAGAAAATAAATTATGAAAGTAAGACTGGATATGTTCCTTTGTGTGGTGAAGGTAAAGAGAGTATATGATGAAGGAGACAGGAAACAAACTAAACTCATACAGTGATGTAGCAGATTAGATCTTATTTGTACCAAATTAATTGAACTGCCATTGAGAAAAGTGGAAAAACTCTGATTGTGTGCATGAGTGAATATGAGAATGAGCAAATGAACAGATCCAATTCATAAGGGCTTCAGGGGGATTGTTTATTCTCACCCTTAGTGAGATGCTGGGATGTAAAGGTGTCAGTATGCTCAACACCGGACTGGTTTATAGCCGCTCCAAACCTCCACACCCAAAGATGGGCTGGGAACCCTTTGAGGATTCTTTTCAGCTGCAGATATGCAGCAGTGGGACATGAGAGGATCAAACATAATATACAGAAGGTAATATGAACTGCATTGTAATGATGGAAGCATGTCCCAGTGAGGCTAAATTACGTTTTTTTTAAATTGTTTTTGGACAACACGGTAATGGCTCAATTTATTGTTGGCTTCGGTCCTTTTATAAGCTTTGTTGATATTGAGAAACATATGTCACTGCAGGGTGACAAAAGTATAGTGGACCTCAAATTTAATCAATCTGATTCATGTGGGAACAAATAATGTAGTTCTCAAAAGTAAAGATGCCCCCAATCTGATACAGGTCCAATACTGGGCCTTGGGTATCAGATCAATAACCGGTATTGATCTGATACCAGTGTTTAGTTAATAAGATGGAGGCCTTTACTTTGTGAAAGTGACTGGGATCATTCATTCATTAAAGAAACATCAGGTTTAACTTAGAATAACAAATTCATAGGTACCAATCCAGCTATTTGAGTCAGTATTATAATAACATCACATATTGGCGCATCTCTACTCTGATGCTAGCAAGGCTATCAGTATTTAGCTAACGTGAGATTTATTCAGATAGAAACTGGAAAAGTGGAGGGTTTGGTGGCGTCTAGTGGTGAGGTTTTCAGATTGCAACCAAATCCAACAAGCATGGAGGATAACTATGGTGGCCCTCTCCTGAGTCAATGTTTGGTTTGTCCACTCTGGGCTACTGTAGAAACACGGTGGACTCCTTTAAGAGGACCCGCATCCTATGTAGATATGAAAGATTCATTCTACGGAAACAAAAATGTAACAATACTTATTTTCAGGTGATTATGTTATAATAGAAACACACTTATAAATATTACATTCAATTTGTGCCAATAAATCCTACACACTAGGTACAAGATAGACAGACTTTTGATGAAGTTGAAAATAAAAACTGGTGATGTTCATTCATCAAACATGTGATAAAATCCAAATCATAACAAAAGCCTATTTCGTGTTAAAGTTTACAGTCGATGTCGCAGGAGAGCCTCAGGTGTTGTTCATCTGTTTGAGCATGTGCAGCATTTTTCTTTAAGTAACTCATGATACACAAAAAAGCAACAAATGTGGCTTGTTTTGTAATGTTGTAACCACTTAAAAAAGGTTGATGCAAGGAGAGGAGGGGAACTGGCAGGTATCATATCATAGCCCTGCATGGTCAGAGCCCTTTCACCTCACTGGGACCCCTCACAGGAGGAGCACAGTGAAGACTCGAGCAGTGCAAAGAAAGTGTGCAGAATGAGCTAGATGAGACACAAACAGTAGCACATTGCACTCTACATACACAGAATACTAGCATTTAATAGCATGTAATTTGTGTTTTGAACTGCTGCAATGAGACATTGATAATCCATGTATGCACCTGCAAGTCTGTAATTAACTTATCTTGTAAACTCCAAGAGGGACTTTTTGCGTGCTTTGTTCTCATTTTTTCCCCTGTGGAGCTGAATCAGGACTTTTATATATAGCACAGACTGTGATAACATAACAGAGCCTCTCAGTGGGGCTGCTGAAGCTCCCTGCAGCCATACGCATACTGTAGAGAAATGGATGAAGCTGAATGCTGCACTCTGGTGGAAAGAACATTAATCTATTACTCTGGTATGTTTTGCACAATGGATGTAGGTAGATGTTTGAGTTAAAGGGAATTCCATCAATCTTATTTTCAAAGTGTCAGTGTAGGTGTTACATAGTTATAACTCCTTGTATGTTCTTCCATTAACACATATCAATGTCCATGCAGCATATTATCGCCCTCAAACTCTCAGCTCTGTCGGTACAAATGTAATTCCATTGAAACACCCAGAGTGGCTCAGGTGACTGATTCTTTTTTGAAGATTTTATAATGAGCTAGTTTGATAGCCTGACAGCTGCTATTGGAAACACACACACACACACACACACACACACACACACACACACACACACACACACACACACACACACACACACACACACACACACACACACACACACACACACACACACACACACACACACACACAGAGTTTTCAAGTGGTTCTTGTGTCACCTTTATGTATCGAGTAACTCTCTTTATTGTAACTAAATTATGGTCATAAAGAAGTGCTCAGCAGGTGCTATACACAAGATCCCAGTTTGGGATCCGACTTAAACTATTACAGATTGCGGTATTTAAAGGTACTCAATAAGAAATTCAGACCATATCTCGTGCCTCCAACCGGCTCTACAGCTGGCAAAAGCTGAGCCAGTGGCAAGCAGCAAACGATGCGAACAGCGTAACAGTGTTTACTGGAGGGAAAACCGGAGGGAGGGCAGGATGGGGTTTATCAGCTGTAATGCAATGTGAGAGCAGTGCAGAGCAGCAGCCGTGAGCTAGCCAGCGGGGCACGCTCACGTGCACTAACATGCACACACCGCTGGCCCGGCCAGGAGAAGTTCGGATAACAACACAGACAGAAGGAGAGCGACTTATCTCTCTGCTCAGGTGGACATTACTACGCTTTAGCTTTGTATAGCAAATCGCAAATAGCAAAAATTGTTTGCTGTGATAGGTGACATATGTATGAGCTTTTCATTTGATGTTTGTATTTACTTATTTTATTCACAATATCGTTTAATTATTCTAGATGTTTGGTTATTTAGGTTAGATTTTCTGATGTATTAAGATAGCTTTTTCTTTTGATCTTTTGTTTAGTTTAATACTTTTTTTTTTTTTTGTCTAAGTGTACTTTTTTCTTTTTCTTTTTAGTTTGTTTGTTTGTTTATGAAGTGGATAACACTGTGGGCACCTACGGTTATATATAGGAGTAGGCAGGTACGGGACCAGCATGCACCTGGGTGGGCCCATGCATCTTTCATCAGAGCAGGAGAGGCAGCAATAGGAGTTCCTTTGTTCTTTCGTTTATTTGCTTGTTTTGTTAAGTGAATTATGAGAAACACTGAGTCCTGTATGGACAATGCATTCTTTTGCGTAAACCACAAACCCACAATGCCTCAGTGGCCCTTCGATTCATGGTTGTTTCTGATTTATCTGACAAATGGCCACTACAACATATTTTAGCCTCATTGAACTTGTCTATAATGCATTTCAGAATTTATTTTACAGTTATATAATGAGTAAAGTATATCGGCATCACAATATATTGCAGACCCCTTAACCCAGGGCATACATGAGTTTAAAGCTTTTGTTGACACACAATTCCTGAATGAGTTATATAGACTGAATTAAAAAATATTAATCGTCAGAAAAACATTAGATTGGTTACGACAGGACAGAACTGCCATCATTTGAAAACTATTACTTGCGCTGATAACAATGATCGATGCTGCTGCTGCGGTATGTGGTTGTCTTGAGTTGTCAAAACCACACTGGATGACTTTGGAAAAGACACAACTTGACCAGAGCACAAGGTGTGACTCATCAGTCTCTCTGTCTGTATTTGTATGCCACAGCAGCTACCAGCCCTCTGCTCTGATTAATGCATGTTTATGAGATTCTGCATTACAGCTGTCGTTGTCCAGATACCCCTTCCATCTCCCCATCTCTTCTCTCTCAGCCTCCGTGTTGACTTATTTCCCCCCTGAAGAGCTCCATTGATTTGACAGGACAAGGTAGGACAGAGGGACGCAGCGGCGGGCAATAAAAGTGTCATTTTTCACCTTGTTCCTAAACAGCGTGTAGTGTTGAGAAGAGCCATTGCCTATTATGGGCTCCCTCCAGCCTGTGACATTAGTAAACAGAGCAGGACAGCTCTCAGTGAGCGCCCGGGCTGAACCAATGAGGAGTGTGTTTTAACAAGCCGCCATGGGTTGTTGGGAGTCTGGACTAGCTCGTCTCATGGAAACCCAGCAGACAATACTTGTTATGGTTGAGCCTGGGAACAGCCTCGGGCCTAACACTTATCGAGCTGTCTTGCGAAGCACAAACTTTGGATCATGAATATCGCAGAGGTTATGGGGTTATGGGACAGTTTTATTACTCTGACAAACACAATTTCTCAGGAGGGTTGAGGTGGGAGGACAAGACAGCCATATGCTTGCCTCTTTTGCTTTGAAAAACAGGCTGCTGAACTTTTATAACTCCTCTGCGTGACTTCTGATTCACCTTTATCTCGCACTGCTTGACCCACGCTGCTGCAAATGATGATCACACTATGATTCAGCATGAACGCTCAGATCTCTACAACCGAAGCAGGGAGGCGGAATGTGGAGGAAATGGTGTGACAGATGACAGTATGGGCTTTGTGAGACAACATGCTGCTCCCTACACAAACTGCCTGCTTTTTGATACTTTTTTATTTTTTTTACAAGCTGATAAAAACCATAAATCACATTACTGAAGTTGCAGCGCATCTGCCCTTTGGACAGAGATGCAGATTTTTTTGTCATAATGCAGGTGGTTGGCTTTTAGAGGAAGGAAGGGCAGAGGGAACAAGTGCGTGAAAGGAGTGGAGGAGAAAGAGATGGTGAGACACCTCCCCTCCATATGCTCACTCTGCTTCTCATCCATATGCATGCAGTTTGTGTTCACCGCTTTCTCTTATCACATAGGCGACAGTGATGCATTGTGAATTTATAAACCTTTCATTAATCTGCTGCAGAACAGGCCTGTGACTGAAAGATGAGCAATGGTGGTCTAGTTTAGAAAGGGACACAGTGCCCTCTTGTGTACAAGATGAAACACTCCAGTACCTTGCACCTTGAGTTGCTCATCTTAGTTCTGCAGTGCCAGGAATATGAATAAATTACCTTTGCACTTATAATGAATGCAGTTACCGCCAGACTTCTCAACAAGAAGTTTGATTTATTCGTGTTTTTTATTTAATCTGTTTGTGAAGCACTATCATTCTAGTTATAATTGTTTATAACTCTTGGCAATACTTTGCTTTTTTTTAACCCTATTTAGCTTTCAAAGCAATATATTAATCTTTAACAAATGGGATGTAACACATTATATTGTAGTTATATGCAGATATAACTGTTCATTCAAATACTTGACAACAACTATAACACCTCCTGGAGGCCATAAGTGGAGGCTGGTGTATAAACTGATAATGAATACTACTACTACTACTACTACTACTACTACTACTACTACTACTACTACTTCTACTACTACTACTACTACTAATAATAATAATAATAATAATACTAACAGTTATAATTATATGAAATCTGTCTTCAAAAAATAAGTTACAATTGTTGAAAACTATTGTACAATAATACACACTTGAAATGTCCCTACACCTGTTTTCAACATTATAGTTGTACTAAAAAATGAACTATCATTCCAGCTCATTAAAGATTTGGAGACTTTAGTTCACGCTTTTATTTCCTCTCACCAATCCTGTTAGGACTCAGTCAGTCAGTCCAAACGCACCAATGCAGCAGCAAGCAGGACTCTCCTCTTATGGCTTCTCTTAACTGGTTACCAGTGAATTACAGAATTGATTTTGACATTATTCCAAGTGTTTATAATGCACTGCATGGACTGGCGCCAGGTTACATCTCTGAAGTGCTCATGACCTATCCCTCGCCCCAACCCTTCAGATCCGGTGACCAATCACTGCTCTCTGTTTCACGCATCCAGTTAAAATCCAAAGGTGATGATACAGCATGTTCAGTTGTCTAAATTGACCTTTCTCTGAGCCTTGACCTCAAACTCAGCCTGGCCAATCATAGCTATCATCAGCTCTGACCACGGGCCGACTGAAATCCCCTTTTTCCTTTTAGCAGAGTGTCAATTGTGGAAGTTTGTCATGAATGATAGTTCTTCCACCTCTATTGATAGCTTTAAAACCTGTCTAAAGACTCATCTCTTTCTTTAGCCTCTTTATTATCATCATGAAGATGTGCCTGACCAAACTTTTGTTTTTAATTTTATTTCTTTAGTTGTTTGTGGCATGATTTTATCAAGATATTCTATGCTCTTAATAATTATCTTACATTTTATTATTTATTTCAGAGTTTTTATTTGTCCAGCCCTGTGTATTATTCTCTTTGTAAAGCTCTTTGTCACCGTTTGTTGTTTTTAAATATGTTGACTATTGTAGTTGGTAGCAGACTATAGTCAGCTGGAGTCAAACTGTATTTTGAGTTTGAGACAAAAAAAGGTTAAACAAAGACAGCGATTCATTGACTCATACATATACATATTTAGAATATTTATCTTAAGCCTGTCTTATTCCTAAAAATGGTCATCACTTTTGGACACTAGTGACCTAGTCCAAAGAGATTTTAGGTAGTCAGTTGAACAGTTCCTCATTTTGTGTTGAAAACTGTAGCATAAAGGTATGATGATCAGACTTTGGCCTGTTTTAAATGTGACTGTTTTAATAGCATTATAGTTGTTTTTTATCGCGGTTATTTCGTTACGCTGAAGGTCTTAAAAGGCGCTTTAACGATGCTTTCTGATCCTCCTAAATTCATGGCGTGTTCTTCAATTTCACAGGAAGATAACCTGTACAGTATTGTCCTTTTAACATCAATGATTTAGTTGCACAGTGATTGTCCTGCCACTAAACTGATCTGTAAGGCTCAGACTCAACATTACGGTGAACTAGCACTGACACACTCTTTCCCCAACTCTCTCACTGCCATTAAACTATGCTTTGTTCCTAGAGTCTCACTTGCTTTATTCTTTCATTTTATGCCTCTCCTCATGGGTTTCCCACTCTCTGCCTCTCCCTCTCTACATCTCCAGGATTCTCGGTGGGCTTGTAAAGTAGTTTTAATAGAGAAGGATATAAATCTGCAAGTGACAAACTCCAGTCGTGGCCGAGCGGGGGCCGGTGTGTACGTAATGAACTGCTGCGCTGTAAAACCAGGACCTCCATGGCTCCCGTGCCCCTCAGTGACTCCCGCTGGCATTGCCGTGAGACCCCACAACCTCTCAGCCTGAACCACAACACACATGAGACGCTCCCATCTTTTTAAAAGTCTGAAGGCGAACACTATCGGGCCCTCGGCTTTAGAGCTTAAGCTGGCAAAGAAAAGTGCAGTTTAACAACAGTTTTTGGAAAATGTTACGGACAAACTTTTATGAGATTTAACCATCAACATGGCAATTTTATTTATTACTACAAGGCCATGAATTCTGACGGACTCTAGCACTAGCGAAGAAAACAACTAGCCTATAAAGAGTGTTGATTTAAGAATATAAATACATGAAATATTAGGGAAGAAATGCAGTCCAACAAGTATTGGGGGTTGGATTTCATGATTATTTTAAGGATTACAATTTTAAAATACAAAATACTGGAAGAGAATGAAGAATATAATGAGGTTTAATGAGGCATGGATAAAAATACATTGGTGTATTTCACTATCAGTCAAATACAGCTCTGATTAGTAAAATGTTCCTGCTTAATTTTTAACCCTTTATTGTGTGAAAAGCCTGTCAAGAGTTACTAAATAACCCTTTTGTTTTGTTATTTATAATGATGCTCTTAGAAACTATTGAGCCCAATGATGTTAGAAATGTTAATGACAGCCGAGAAGTCTATAGTTCCAATTTTGCCAAAAAGCTTTCAGATATTAATGATACATTGCATTGCTGCTCTGTAATGATCGTTCATAGCGGACACCTAATTCAACATTTAATCCATCACAAGTCTTCTGGGCATTTATTTACATGTAATATATCTTAATTTTCAAGCAGCAGTGCATATGTGCAATACATCTGTATTTGGAGCTGAAATGAGACTTTGAGAGACAGATAAATGGAAATAATCTTTAGAGGTGAAGTATGCTGACACACACACACACACACACACACACACACACACACACACACACACACACACACACACACACACACACACACACACACACACACACACATAATTTGACTCCAGTTGCTGATTATACTTACATACATGCGCGGAGAACAAATATACAGTGAGACTATTTGGGATCCTGTATAAGAACCTTCTCTCCTCGTGTCGAATAGATTGTTTTATAGATGAATAAATTGAACCTTGATCCTCCTCTGGGTCCTCTATTCAGCCCTCAAACTATTTTATAACAGCAAAAAGGACCCTAAAACATATGATTATAATGAGGAAAAAGAGAAGGGGCAGAACATGAGAAATGCCAAGAGTGATCTCACCTAATGCCGAGGTGTAAAACAAAGTGCCAGGATGCGGTCTCCGATTTTTTTATTTGTATTTGGTCGCTGTTGTTAAGGCTTAAAAACCTAGATTCTGTGTCTATGAGATGTTTTCATAAAATCATGATATGCAACTCCAATACCCCAGCGTCCATGGGGTGG
Organism: Taurulus bubalis; assembly: GCF_910589615.1. Taxonomy (NCBI): domain Eukaryota; kingdom Metazoa; phylum Chordata; class Actinopteri; order Perciformes; family Cottidae; genus Taurulus; species Taurulus bubalis. Next base: position 29,383,445 of record NC_136591.1, on the reverse strand, counting down.
CAAAGTTTCCAGCTGAACATAAACTCTACAGTACAGTCACACTTCCTTGTCTTAAAAATAGAAGATAAACCGACTTTTTACTGTTAAAACAACAGAAGGGCTCACTGGCCGCTGACCGGGAGGCTGCAAACGTCCTTTGGATTCCTGTTAGAATAATGGAATGATAGATTTAACAGGCCCAGTTCCCAAATTAATAATTCTGTTCCACATTGCAGAGCATATCAAATATGTCAGATAGTTTTAAAAGCTTTTGTACTCCACCTTTTTCCATTTAGCTTGAGATGAATTTGGCTCCCCGTTTTCCATTCCCCGGCAGCAGCTGTGTTTTGAGTCATTTACAGCTCAGCTGACATCGCTGCTCCACATAATGGATTAGAGGACAAAGAAATCATTTTTTGAGAGATGCCTTTGGGGAAATGATGGATTCACTGGATACAACAGCTGAGCTCAGCTACAAAAGGCATATTTGACTTTATATTGTGTTGAAAAGAGATTGAGTGGAGTGGAAGTTCATTACTCAATTACTAAATCACTGGAAAAGAAAGTGTTGAATTCTCACACGCAGGATTTTATTATATTCTCTGGTTAGCTATATATGTTTTGTATTGCTGCATTTTACAGTTTAAATTCATTATAAAAGTCTAATGTGACTTAACTTCTGAGCGATGACATCTTTTCTTGTGCATAACCAAGAATTCGCAATATATATGGATTATCATAGACATGGGTTAATAATGTGGGCAGTTGTTACACTACACAACTAATACACACCTTACTGCATCCAAGCCAAAGCTGAATCTAAATCTTTTATGTGACATTTTCTATACTATTTATATATATATTTATTAATATACTTTATAATGGCAACAGTCCTACTTGTTTTCGATAAACATGCGCTCTGTATAATGTTTACATATTTCTATTTTTCATGGTTCATTATGTATCGTAGGAGTGAAAACTGATGTGTAACACAGTCTATTTAAATAGCCCCTCAACATCAGCAAACACATGATGTGGCCAGTAACTTATTGATTTTAAATTACCAAAGGAGAAATCTCATGAAGGAATAAAGAACTACAGTACTACAGATTTATATTATATTGTCAACGAGCTCAGTGTAAAGCGTCTAAGAAATATTCACCCACTGTGAAGTAACTGTGTTTCCGTGCTTGATCACACTGGGTGGCAGGGCTGGCACTGCACTGGAAAGCATTACTTCTCCGTAGTGTTAATGGACTTACTTAACTCCTGGGTCCTGACTTGTGTTTTCCAATGAATTAAAGTGTCAGGAGCCACAAATCAGCGTCTAGGATAGGTCATGTGGGTGCTGAAGGTGTGGGCTTGGTGGGCTCGCCGCTCTTTCTTAATGGTTTGTTCCCCAGACACATGAAACTGGAGCCTTAAACCCAACCTGTTGTTACTGAGGCCCATACGTACTCCCATCTACCCGTAACACACACGCACCCATAACCACACATGCATGCCATTACATGCTCACACACAAGCTAACGGTACTACCATCGCTCCCTGAGACAGATCTACCCACACACACACCCCCATCCTCTCTATGCTTTGGCAGATCAGTGACATTTACTCAGCTAAATGAATTAAGTAATCGCACAATCCCGCAGCCTCTGCAATACAGAGGAATTTCCATATTACAGCATCTGATACTCCCTGTTCACAGCTCTCCTACGCCACTAATGCAAGCCCCTGGCCAGGAGGGCCGTAACTGGATAGCCGATGGGATTCTGCTGCAGCAGATGCAGTGAAGTAAAGTACAGTGTGTGTGTGTGTGTGTGTGTGTGTGTGTGTGTGTGTGTGTGTGTGTGTGTGTGTGTGTGTGTGTGTGTGTGCAGGAGAATAAGAGAAGGGCTGGTGATCACCCATGCTATATGGGTCCTGTTTTTTTTTTTACATCAGAGCTCATTAGGTCAGCAAATATCTCACTCCCCCGTTTTTATTTCAGCAACAAGCCACTTGTGGCTGTGGCTTGCAAGGATTTAGAATAGCTATGGGTCGTTGTTAGGCATGGCGCGACACAGACACAAGTAATGCTAGAATTACAGTAAACCACAATGGCTTTGCGTTTTAATAATTAAAAGAGTACTCCACTGAGTAGAACATTAAAATTAATGCAGCTTAACCAGAGACACCGTCATTTTGATTGCATGCATTGTTCTTCCTTGTCAAAAGCTAAAACATATATTACCAACAATGCAACTCGAACTGACAACAGTGCAGGGGGAGATTTAGGTGTGTTAGGCTAGTAGCGGCGAATGTATCGATAAACTGCTATCTATTAAGCCAGAGATGAGGAGCATGGCTACACAGGTCTATGACAACTTCTTTATGAATTCCATCCAATAAGCCCATACATTGTTTCCTGTGAATCCCATGTGCATGCCATTTGAATATGTCAATATGTTAAGTAATAAAGGACCTGACATCAGAATGGTTACGAATCCAAAATAAATTATCTAAATCTTCAGGGCACATTTCACAAGAAGAACAACTATAATCAATGTTCGCTATACGGGTAACAGCTGATTTCTGTCATTAACTTGTCCATAAATGCAGTCTAAGATGTGTGTTAATATTTTTTTTATTTTGGCCAATCAGAGTTCAGGTTCAAAACTATAATTACAACCAATAGCTAGCCCAACCTCACATCCCATAATTCCCTGCCTGCCCGCCTCTTGCCCCATAGAGGGCCACACACAGGTGCCTCGACCTTCTGCAGAGCCAAGGGGCTTCGGCTTGGAGATGCTAGCACATACTCAGAGAGAAGAGGTGGAAGTATTGCGTGAGAGCCGAAGCTGGCTGCTGGTCAACTGACACAATAATGCTGTTGCATCTGCAGAAATATACTTTGTTGTTTCCAGGAATGCAGAGAAAAAGGAATTCTTCACTTCCTCAACGTCGCCTTGTGTATTTCTGCTATTTTGAAACTTAATGCTAACCATGTTCAAGAGCCTTGGGGATGTGAAATTCACCCAACACCTGAAATGCAAAGTGTTTTTGATGCAGCCAGCAAGCGCTGCAGCCAGGTGTGTTGAGGCTCTGCACAGAGAGAGAGAGAGAGAGAGAGAGAGAGAGAGAGAGAGAGAGAGAGAGAGAGAGAGAGAGAGAAAGAGAGAGAGAGAGAGAGAGCAAAAAGTCACCCTTTAAATCTCTCTCTTTTCCTCTCCATCGTTCCCGGAGTCTTGTTTCAGGAGTTCTCTGCAATTGTAATCAAGACTGTTTTTACATTTCAGGCCTTTTTCTAAAAATGCCCACACAGAGGCCCTGACATTTTGTACATACACGGTGTCCATAAGGGAAATGTGACCTCAGCTGTCACTGATCTATCACACCCTCAGATATGTCAACGATTTTATGATGACCAAGTTAAAGTTATATGAGGAACTTTTTACAGGTTATGAAACAGTCTCTATTTAATACTGATGCTTCTATGTGACCGGCATAAACAAACGGGACCACCAGCGATGATATTGGCTATTCCTATATGTTATTAATGCTTGTCATCAGTGCCACCAGGACGGATTTCGTGCAAAATGCAGGTTCACCAGAAACTCCTTCAGCTCAGTCTCCAGGCAAGGCCTCCGGCAGCAACTAGCCCGCCACGGACAGACCCAGATCCGGCTTTGCTGCCGCCTTCAACATGCGGTTGGAGCTCCAGCGGGAGGACGAGGGTTCAGCGGCCGGCAGCAAAATGCAAGGTTTTCTAAAGGGAATTCGGTGCATGGAGATAATACCACGTTTTCCACAGGTACTGCCTATATCAACACGAAATGCAAGTTTCTTCTAGTAGCTTTAAGCAAGGTATTTTTATTTCACACATGAGGATAAAGAGGAGGGGCAGAAGTGCGTCCTGTAGTGGTGGAGATAATATTAAGATCCCATACTCAAGTAGAAATATTACAATGTGTCTGTTTCAAGTCCAGCTTTAAGAAAGTACACTTTAGTGATCATCAGAGTATACTCAACATATCAAAAGTAAAAATACTCATGCAGAATTCCCCCTTGAATAGAGTCCAATTATACAGAATTGGATTCTCATTACTGATGCATTCATATACTAAAAGGATTTTAGTGTTGCAGCGGGTCAAGATGGAGCTAATTCTCAACACAATACTTGATAAGTACTTGATGTTTTGGAAAAGGATTATAAAAGCAACTGTGAAAGAAATATGATGGAGCAAAAAGTACTATATACCTCTAGTTGTGATACTGTAAGTATATAGGGAGCTAAACTTAGTTACTTCCACCACATGATACTGATACCTCCAACAAACACTATACTGTATGTTGTACAAAAACTCCAGTATAAATGCGCTACACTGGTAATTTGTACTTTCCAGCCGAACACACTGTGTATAAACAGCGACATTCACAAATGCAGTTACTTTCTGGATCCACTAGGAGTCAGTTTTTCCTATTAAATGTGTCAATAAACATCTCAGAAGGGAGATATCCACTGTATATACTGTGCACAGTTATTATTCTGATGTCCTGGTGACCTTTTGATGGCTCTACCATATCATTGTTTGTAATGATGATAATATTAATTAGAAAGAGGAGGCTAATGTATGATGATGCATGACACAGTTTCCCTTATACAGTAAACGTTTCCCCGTAATGAGGCTGAATCTTCATTTGGTGATGAATTCACAGTTAATAACATGACTCCATGCACTTCCTGTGTCGGATTGTTGATGACAGCACAGTACATTTTATTGACATCAGGCTTGCAATTAGAAGCTGGACAAACAAGGACATAATCAAGAGCGTAAACAACCTGCAGCTTTCCTGTTTAAGCACAATCACATTCATCAGAGGCAGCGAGACGGCTTCAAGGAAAACACAATAGGCTATGAATGAGAGCACAAAACTACAGAGAATTGTGATCAGCAATGTCAGTGCTGCTGCTGTGGGACAGTGTTGTAACTGAGGTGTAAATGAATCAAGTGGATGCTTGTCATAATTCATAATGGCTAATGGGTTCCTCATTTGTCTAATTATGAAGCTTCAGGAAGATTTGACAGAAGAGATGGTGATACAGGAATTTATCAGGACACTTACTCAAATTCTACAGTTCCGAACTTTCCTCTTGGTTATGCGGTAGTGTGTGAGTGTCTCTTAATGGCTCATTAACACCAAGTGACTCACCGCAATTACCGTCTCTGTCATGGCTGGGTTATACAGCTCTGGATTAAAGGATTGGTTGGTTCCCCTGCAGCGTGGATTACAACCTGAACACACTATTAATCACTACTGAAAATAAATCACAACCCTACACCGATACACTTTTTACCTCACTAAATGTGTTTTACATTTATGGTGAAAGTTGATAAGCATATTGCGAAGCCATATTTAAAAAAATATGCTTATAGTGGACTTTTACTTTTTTAATGTAGTATTTGTGCTATAGTTATTGGTAAAAAATATAAAACATAAAACAGAATGATATAGAATTAAAAGATAAATAATTATTAAAGGAACAAAACTGCGTGTACACCATGTTGCTAATGCAATGTTTGTTGACATGATGAACTTTATGGATATCTAATAATATTTTATTTGAACAAACAACAACCCAAAAACAAATTGGCATGAAGAGAAGATCACGTGGTTGTTACCAATAATTAAATAATTCCTCATTTTCTGACGTATGTCACTTCAAACACACACACACTGCACCATCCATACACAAATGCTATTTTCAACTACTGAAGTGAAAGGAAGCAACAAACAGTGCATTAGCACAGGCTGCATGCACACAAAAGCGTTTGCACACACAAAGGTACTTGGATTATTTTGGCAAGTGGGAGTTTATTATTTAGTTTTATGGGGCTGGGAGGTGGGGGAGGTTGTTTTGTGGCGCTGCCTGTGATACGGCGGCTCTGTTTGTGCTCTTGTGAGAAAGGAAGCACCAGAAAGATCAATACATCCTCTACGTAGATTTCCAGCAGAGTGTGACGTGCGTGTGGGGAAATGAGTTGGGCCGAGGATACTTTGCTTGTTATGGATTTGACATGAACTTGGCCCCCGGCCTCTCAGAACGTGATGAATGTATTATTTAATCTTCCTGTCTTTGTTAACCTCCTTTTGGCTGAAGGCACAGTGATTCTCTCTCTGTGAGTGGATGAAACAACATCTCCAGGTTGGCCTTTGGATTTTGATAAAGTATATTAATGCCTGTAATAATAGAGCCTCTGCACAAGAACCTTTCCCACCACAGACACGTTAATGGGAGCGGTGCTGCCTTTTAAGCACATGTGAGTCAACTGCACTAAGATTCAAATTAAGTGACATATCGCTGAGGACGGCACCTAAACAGTTGCATTGATGGGGTCTTGACACTTTATCAGCTTCATCATTCAGAGCTAAATAACTTGACTGGAGAACCCGTCTTGGTCTTCAGAATATCATTCTAGATTGAATACATTTTGTGATTCTAGAGAGGTAATTCTAGTTAAAATGAAGTTAAGGTTGTTCTACATTTTAGATTAGACCAGAGTTTAGGACGACAAACAAAAAGACAAACCAAAAAATGCAATACAGTCATGCTGAAACTGTAATTTTGGACATTTGCGTTTCACATTTTAGCTCCATGTAATGACAGTTTTGGGTTGCTGTTGGGTTGGTTATTGTTGGATGGTTAGCAACCCATATTTATTCCCGTTTTTCTATTCTGACAACAATACATGAGGCCACTTGTTAGACCTGGGTTCCTAAAAGATTTCTAACATTAAAAATAAATGTGTTTGAAATACAGTCAAATATTCCCCTGATGATGCGGAGATCCTTTCACCTTTTTTTTTTGTCTAACCAACAGTTCAAAAAACAAATATATATAACATACATTGAGATAAAAGCAAAACCAAAAAGTGTTACATCTTTACAATTTGAGAAGCAGGATGTAGTGAAGCATTTCCCCTTTAAAAATTGCTGCAGGGTCATGCCAGTTTTGAGACGTAAAAAACTGCTAGAAATTGGTTGAAGAAAGATAGCTAACGGATGTAGTGACAGGAGGGCCCTCATAAAGACAGAGGCACTAACATGTGTGTGTGTGTGTTTGTGTGTGCGTAGGTGGACAAGTCTGCTAAAAATAAATATATTGCCAATAGCTTCAGACAATGACGGGGCAATATTCTTTAGAGGCTGAAGACGTCAGAGCTTTTGGACAGGATTTAGACACAAAGACAAAGAGATAAATTTAGACCTTTGCTTGGCTGGTGGAAATGATATTTGCCACCTTTGAGTCAGAGATATATCAGTCAACACAGACAAGCACTGAAAAAAAGAAATACACATATGGAGAAATAGAGTGCTTATCTCAGCTACGCCTAAAAAAAACAAAGACAGGTTCAGGTTCAAACACCAGGGGGCTTCTGGGAAGGAATGCTTTTCTGGAGGTCGGCTCTGTGGAAAGCTGAGGTTGACACATCATCAACAGCTGGATACATGTACCGCAGGTCACATATGATGAAGTATGAATAGCTTTCATTTTTTCTCAAACTAAATGTTAAAACACATTTACACTTGACCTTTGAATTCAAAACCTTTTATGGCCCTCTGCTGATTTTATCATGTAACGTTGTGATATAGTTTTTTGTTGCATTTGGACTAAGTTTTTTAAATGTTATTATCAATTACTGTTCTTTATATCCCCTTGTACAAACTACTAAAATAGAGACAATTATAATATTCAATCACATAAATGCAAATTCTCTACCTTTTTTTAATCTCCTATTACATCTCAACTTATTTTTCTCTGTGTTTCACACACGCTAACAATGTCCCTCAAACACAAAGCCTGGAAACACTTTGTGACCACAAGAGAGTTACTTTGGATTTGAGAATAATAATCAACCTGTCTTGTACTGAATATACTGAAGATGCACTCCAGCCGGTGGCATTCATAAAATGTACTCTAAAGACCTGGCTACACCTGCATCGGGACTCTTCACAGGCTAGTTGGTGAAGCTAACTGCTAACAAGCTAGGCAGCCAGGAACATGCTTGTGCTAGTCATTCACAATAGCTTCTTATTTTCTATTTTCTATGTACTGGGACACTAAATATACTTTGTACATGATTTTATACAACAAATATATGTATTTCATGTATTTGTTTAATCGACTCTTGTCTGCAAACAATTTCCCGTTTGTGGAGCAGTTTATAGTCCGATAGAGGGGATTAAATGAAGGTTGATGATTAAACTCTGCTGATAGGCTTTGACAGCTTTTGCCATTTTGGACCCTCAAAAGGTCAGCATTGACAATACAGCTTAGTATTGGTCAACGGTGCACATATGTGGGTCAAACTTGATCAAAATCGAAACTAACGTGAACATTTTTCATTTGCTAGTTGTAGCTTCTCAAATGTGAGAATCTGATCCTTTTCTTACATGATAGTTAAGTGAGTATTTGGGAGTTTTCGACAATAAGTGTTATGTAAAATAAGTATTATATACAACTTCTGGTTATTTGCTTCATTGCATTTTATAAAAAAAAAGCCTCCCAGGTTCTGTTTGCATCACTTAAGGTCAATGCCTCAAAACACAAATGTTAGAGAGGACGCTCAATGTGCAATGCAATGGAGCTTCACAGCGGCTCTGTTCCCGCCGCCGTGACCTGAAGCCGGTGAACCAACTCCGTCACTGACAAAATGAGCCAAGATCCTTTCAGAAAGAGGAACTCATGTGTGAGAAGGAAACATCTTTTGGAGACGCAATGAGGTGAGAAAAATGTCCTGTAAACGTCTCCAGCATGATACTATAAATACTTAATAGTATTGCTGGCTATTAATGAGAGCCTCTGTCACAACTCTTCTTGTCTCAAAAGAGGCGGATGACCTGTTGTCAGCTGTGGCGGGCAATCAAACCAATATAGCGTGTTGGATAAAGACCTGTGAGTGTTGCCAGTAGGAGTTGATTTCTCCTCTGCATGTTTTTCACCAGGTCCCTTAATCCATTCATCACTCAATTCTTACATTCTTACATTTGGTAATTCATAAATAAAATACTGAATCCTCGCCAGCAACAGGCAGAGTGACCCGAAGGCCTGAAGACGTCACTATAGTCAACAGAGTGAACGCAACTCCCCCACAAAACACCCTAAATCGGTTTTCACTTTGCAGCGCCAAACCACAAAATAAAAGATATATGTAAATGTGCAATCATAAAATCTGCTTTTTTCTACTCTATTTAAAGCTGGGGTTATGCTTTAAGCCTCTGATGAGAGAAAGATTAGGGTTAAGGTTAGGGTAAGCTTTAAAAACAACTTGCAAGGTGAAAATTATAAGAAAATCCAGGGTTGCAGCTTGGCCAGAAAGGATCAAGAGCCTAAATCTGGAGCTTCGCCTCCACAATCAGCTGCACACAACCAACCACAAACCAGAGCACTAAGAGTCTTGTGGATGTTTTACTGTCTGCTCTCCTTGTACATGGGACAGACCATAGACGAATCAGCTATCCACACACATCCAGATAATAACACATTTCTGCTCAACAGAACGTCCATATTAAGAAAGGTATGTCTTGGAGAATAAAGCTCATCGTCTACTGGCCCGGATCTATTTCACACATTTATGCAAAGGTAGTAAAATTCAACACATGAATCATTTTTTTCTGGTTCTTTTTGCCCCAAATGATCCATTATATGACAGTGAATCAGGAGCCTGGACTTGAGTGGTCTCCAATGCCTCTTCACGTGCATACCTCAACAGCACAGCCCCCACCCCCCTGCACAGGATACAAAAGATTTGGATGAGCAAAGCTTTGCTCAGATCCTGATGTCAGATGTGACTCAATCCAGTGGCTTGTTACTCCAAAACACATTTTAGGAGGTCCTGAACAGAGACTAAATGGAGAAAAGGAGTATAAGGAATTTGTTTCCATGCCACCATAAACATGTTTCCACTATTAGGAAAAAAACATTTTCAACAACACTATGTCTCTTAAAAGGAGTGTCAACTTTCTTTTGCATGAGACTCCATAACCCACTTGAGTTAAACACACTGATGTGTTTTGTTTAACCCTCTGCTGGCCCTCAGTGTGAGGGTCCCAGGGGAGAATGAGATTAGCCAGAATGAGATGAGATGGTGACAAATCCCCAACACTTCCCTGCATCAACAATCCCGCATGCAACCACAACGAAGGAGAACACAGCTCCGATTGGACCAGAAAACAAAACAAAACAAAAAAGGAGACGCAGCCAGGAAGCGAGGGATCCATTTCATGCCCCCGTCTGTTTGCCTGCCACCTGTTAGACATGATCATTACCACGAAGCAAGGCATAGGGGGCTAAGCCGGTCACATTTATATCAACAAGCTGGGATAAAACTGTCTAATTATCCCCCACGGCCCTTGGCCTGGCCCCCGACTCTCCTCGCTGAGCCGGCCCCATTTGCCAGCCTGGCCTGCAGCCAAACTCTGCAGGCTGGTATGTGAAAGCACATCCTAATGACAGCTCTCTTTCAATCCCAGGTCTTTGTAATTGCCATGGGTAGCTTATATACATTATGTGGCACCAGTCCAACTCAATAGTTGGAAGGTCATGGAGAGGTTTAATAGAATAAGTATGTGGATTTATTGCTGTACCTGGTCTGAATAAATGAACGTCATGTAAAAGTGTTGAGGTTCATGACGACAACTAACTGTGCTCCCTTTTGAGAGAAAATATAGCTTTGCTAATTTACTGACTGAGGCTGGTGGTCTTGAACACAGCAGCAGCAATGTTCTTGTTAAGTTTTCAATAGTTTGGTGCATGGAAATAACATCCAAGCAAATTTGCCACTTATGAACAAATGCTCAAGTCAGGGAGAGTTAAGCTTTGATGATCGCCCATGATTGAGAGCAAATGTAGACTAAATGTAAGCAATTTGCACCTGTGCAAAGCGTACTATAATCATAACAGTTTTGATGGAGGGAATGCGGTGTATGGGAGCCGGGCATCCAGATCCCCGTGGGAGGTAGCATTAAGGTCTTAATTAGGACGCGGGGGAAAGAGTCAAAGTACTCCAAGATGACGAGGGACGCAGCAATGGGAAACCGGAGCTGATCGTCTTTCCTAGTTCAAGGCTAATTGCTGAAAAGGATCTGACATGGATGTGCAGGGAAACACAGGCGGAATGTAATAAGACGACGTGAGGTCATCTCTAAAAGCTGTTGGACTAAGTCTGTGTGTCTTTGGTAGCTTGTAGGTCTGTCTTATTAAGACATCACAGGCAATACAAGGGCATTCAGTGACATCCCAATTAATCCAAAAATGGCCCTTCAGTCAAGCTTGAACTAAAAGCTATGTATCCCCTTTTTTTTGACCATATTGTATGCGTACTTCACAGTACATGATCTTTCTCGAATGAAAACAGTCTTTGAATAGATTTCCGTCATACCACCGGTGAGAGAATTATCACTCAGCGAAAGCTGCCACAGCGGCCTGTTTACCTCCAGGAATTTATTTGTCCTCAAGATCTCTGATTAAGTGGCAGCTGTGGGAGATATGATTACTACAACTGGGCAGAAACTGGAGGCCAGCTTGAAAGTTCTGAACCAAAGACGTGTCACTGCATTTACAGTCTGGTTTAGATTAGGTCTAATCATTTAAAGAACGGGATAAAGTAGAAAGAAGGTCTATCTCAAAAGCTTTTTTGTAATGTTATTCGAAGTAAGAACTCTATTTGAGCTAATACAGACCATCATGATACTCCATTGTGTCACACAATGCTATTTCAGGGTCTTGTTTTTTCATTGAAAAAGGAACTGAGTGCTTTCTACTAAAGTTGAAACAATAAATTGAAAAGCCATTTAGTTGATCTAAACTGATCTGGATTATTTTGATAATCGATGAATCATTTTAGTCAATATTATCTGGTTTCTACTTCTTACATTTTATGTTTTGCATATTTTTTTTTATTACATGACAGTAAATTAAATAATTTGTGGCTTTGGACAGTTGGTTTGATAAAATAAGGGATTTCAAAATGTGACCATCACCTCTGGAAATAATGTGTTTTTCTCACAATTCTATATGCACATTTTAAAGACCAATATATGTAACGCATAATGTGTTAGTGTAGTATATAATACTACATACTGTAGGTGAACTTATTTAATTCTTAGAAATCTGTGAAAGTTCACTGATTTGTGATACGTAAGAGAGCTAAGTGCTTAAAACATTTCAAAGTAAGTTGATATTGATTTCCATTAAAGGACCATTGCTGAGAATTTCTATGAAATGAAATAACTATTCCTAATTGCTCTATCAAATGCATTCTTTTCACTGACATCATTTTCAAACATGTCTTCCGCATTCAATCCTTTTGGGCCAAATTTGTATAAAGTAAGGCACACTGCTGGTCTAAAGATCATCAGAAATGATTCCCCTGGCAGTGTCCAAACTTTATAGAGTAGTATAAGCAAGCCTGCCCTAATAAAAATACAGGTGCTTTTCTTCCTCTTTCAAAGACCTCTGCAGACTTCTGTTCGATTGCAGCTATACGGTGATACATCATTTATTTATTCTTTGATTGATCTGACTGAAGTGACAGACAATGTTTGGACATCTACTCCGAGACCTTCTCTTGCCATTTGTAGATGATTTACCTAACATTTGAATCTTAGCTTGTACATCTCCCCGGTGGGGAAAAAAACAAAACAGCTTTGAAGCAGCTGAAAGTGCACAGGGATAAAAACTCCATACGATTTCCACATGAAATAGGAAGACAGGGGTCCACTGGGAGACACTAAATTGAAACTAGGGCTGTGCCTGATGGACCACAGGATATGCCTGCAAAATTTAGACATATCAAAATGGCGAAAAAGTCTGTTAGTGTCCATTCATATAAACTGAATGGCTTGTAATGTTCTCAGGCCCTTGGAGGATACTTGCAAGGCCGGGGAAAGACTACAGGAAGAGCAGAATGGTTTTGACATAACTTTATTTTAGTGCGCTACAGGTTTTCTCTCCTCCCTGTAGTTTAATGTTGTATTCCACTGGGTCCCGGAAGGAAGCAGCCCAGTAAATCCCTACTGCTCGACTTAAAAAGGAAACGGTATCTGAAGACAGGTGAAAAACTGGAAGATAAATACATCCAGGCCTCTCGCCCGTTGTGTTTCTCTCCAGAGGGTCATCTCCCAGCCACACAATATAATGGCACAGGCGTTTGGTTTAAATTAAGCCAGAGAGGAAGCTATAACGATGAAATAACACTTACTCACTTTTGAAAACATAATTCATTTTGATTAAAAACTTGCATTACATGCTATAGACTGCTGGCTGTTTTTTAGATAACCTTGTCAGGCGATGGGGGTATCTGGGTTTTCAGACCAATTTGCAGCATTAACTAGGAACATTTAAAACCACACAGAAGACACTCTGGGGGGTTGTGGGGTGGTAGGTGAATCGGGAAGTCTTCACTTAGCCGGGTATAATGAACTGAGCCGATGTGCACCCCTGTAAGGTTTAACATTTTACCGTTTTATTTGGAGGAAGGAGGTTGGGGGTCGAAAGGTAAACAATGAGAAGTTCTGCAGCCGCCTTAGCTGCTCCCAAGGCGCTTCAAAGGGGTTTCCATATGTTTTCAAGATTTGAACCAACCTACGGTATCACCATTTAAAAGAGCCCTAAGCCCCCTCCTCCCCATTTGTTTTCACTTCAAACTCACTCAATTTAGCATGGAATTAAAAATTATATGGAAATAAAATGAATGCTTATGTTCTCGCTGACAACCATGAACATTCAAAGTCATGTGTCATGCTTTTAACAGATCTCAAGGGCTTTATTCCCACATCTCTATTATTGTGTTTCTAAGACAGCCATACTGTAGGTTAGTAATCACTATCAGGGCGTGTCTGTTAAAAGGATAAAACATCCACCATCTGCTCCGCTCCAAGTGCTTGTCATGGTAAAATGAATACGAGTGAAGTTGTGTGCAGATGGTTTCCAAAACACCAGTGAGTTGTTTATGGAGTCATCTACTTAGAATCCAGCTAAACAGCATAATAAACAAATAAAAGTCAGGAAATAAACCCAGACAAGCTTTATTGATGGCCAACAAGCCGTTTACATGTATGACCATGAATAGCTCATTCTAATTTGATGAAGACTATGTATAAAATGGTAGCAACTTAACTGCTCTTGCTAACTTTTGCCTCAACAGTGGTATAAGTAAAAAGATAAAAAAGTGAAACTCACAGCATAGTTGGTAAGAGATTGCTGCACAGATGCATGAATAAAATAGTTTCATTGTCATCTTAACTTTCAGCTGAGTTCATTAATCTTTACTTAAAGGTAATCAGTGAGGCTCCCTGCTTTGTGAATTGCATGATACAATATTTACATATCTGCTTTAATCACTGCGGTTCATTTATTTTTACCCAATTCAAATAAACATGCTGGAGTATTACCAGCTGGCTAATAGAATGGGGAATCTAAAATAACCGCAGTTTAAACTCAGAAACAGTGAATTGCTTAGGTATGAGGAATTTCTACCCAAATAGTAAGCAACTCCAGTACATGGCCCGAGATGTATGTAATGTATTAAGAAATCGTATATCTTCGGGAGGATGTTATACATCCACAATTTTGCAGGGGTCAATAGATCATGATTCAGAGGTCTCACAGAACAGGGGGGATCCTGAAATCTTACAAAAGTTCAGAATAACATTATGGCAATATACATTTAACACCCTGAAGGACAAAAGGAGGCTTGCCATAATCCCTGAACAAGATATAAACCAAATGTGCAGAAAAGCATAAAAAGCACCATGAAACCCAAGTGTTTCAATGTCCAAACATGCCATGACCGCAGGCCATCTGTTTTTCACTCGTTACATTGGGGAGCCAATGGAGAGGTCCACAGTGATGCGTAACCTCAATAAATATCACAGATCCGCAGAGACATCCCCCAATTTGTCCACTGGTGATTCATCTGGGAACTAATAGTGGAAGACAATAACCAGCGAGAGGGACCATCTGAAAGACATCAGTAAACATGTGCGTAAATCACACTGACCCAAAGCCACGATAGGAAAAGTCTCTCTCCACAAAGCCAGCTTGTGGTTGGATGAGTACAGGGCTGACGGCAGGAAGATAGAAGGCTATTCCCAGATTATTGATGTTTTGGTTTGTATGAATTATAAAAGTTTGTCCTTTCTGTGACCTCACAAGGAATTATAATTGTTTTCAAACACGCAAACTATTAGTTTACAAAAAAGTAGAGCAGACTTGACAATTGTTTCCTGACAATTGAGGCAAAATCAAATGTACATCTCCACCCAAATGCACCTGTTAAACACCTGGATTCCTTTATGAGTTGAAGAGTAACTGCTGGATGTAATTCTATATCACTTTTAGTCAGAGAATGGTTAGAAATCTATCATTACGCACACATGGATTGTGGGTCAAAGAAATGTTACATCTAATTTATAGTTCTACAGAAGACACAGATTGAATGATTTATAACAGAACGTCTGTGGAGATGTATTCTTAAATACCATATCTGAATATAAAGATAGTAAATCCCTTTTGGCACCAATAAATACAACTGTCATAACTTTTTTCCACCCATGGAAGCTTGGCCTGCCAAATATTAGCGGAGAGGAGAATGGGCTGTAGTCAACTTTACTGACATTGAGTGAAAATGGCGACTGAAATTAGTTTGACAGATGTACTATTTAAAAAAAAAAGAAGAAAAAATGTGTCTAAATACGCATTGAAAGGGCCCGCTATGCTGCTTCCAGCCTTTTATCCAAGGTACTTTGGGGTTTTCACTCTTGTCCTGCCTACGGTACTAAGCAACCAACACCTGCGTGCTGCAATGACAATGATGAAGTTGCAGTGATTTGGTAGTAATCCTCACTGAGTGGACTAAACTCGATCAAAACAAAGATAAATGGATCTGCAAATCTCTCAAAGTACTGCTCAATTTGTCTGTCAATTTTTCAGATTTTCCACCTGATGTTCTGACATCCTTGGACAGAACGTGTGAAGCAAGTACAATAGTCTATGCTCTGGGTTGCCCTCAACTAAAGGGATTCACTTCTACTACATAGACTGATATTTACAGTAGAAAGAAAAGATATCTGTCTGCTGATTGGTTGGACCTCATCACATAACATGCGCTGCACCTTTCAAAAAGTTGAACTATTTTAATTTCATGGTGTGGACCGAAATATATCTTTTGATGGTGCCTTCCACGTGTCTACATTGACAACAATGGATTTGAGGACGCAAAAAACGGCACATTTGAACGACCGAAGGGTGTCAAGTTTCCAGCATTACATAATGACTTTTGAAATGAGTCAGTCTGATGAACAACCATTGATTGTGTATGCTGACATAATAATTATAATCAAGATAATTTAATGAGCTGAAAACTATTTTGAATGTTACTTTGAATGTAAATTGAACTGATGTAGTTGCATGTAAGTCCTGGATGTGGCTTTTTGCAATCTAACCTGTAAACTAATAAAATAGCGTTGTTAGCAAATGAGACTTTGAACGTTATACTAGGTTACTACTGTAGAACACTAGTTAGCTGCTTTTTTATGTTTGAAGACAAACACACAATCCACTGATCACACGTTTGCCTTTGTGTTCTTTGGTTTTGAAATGGCAATAAAAATGGCTTTTCGAATCAGCTATGTTCATGGAAAGGGTTCAGAAAATGGACCATTAGAGTTTGCAGCCTGCTATCTTAATCCTCACAGTTTAAGTAACCTGAACCCTCGGCCACTTTTAAAATATGCATCTGGGATTTAAACAGAAATGTTTAATGGGGTTATCGCTGCTTTTTATAGCGGAGATTATGATTAATGCCAATGAGGGCTACATCTGAGTAATTTCAGCCTTTAGTTATACTCCTTCAGCGGCAGATATATTAACACTTAGCAGTAAACACCCATGCACATGAAAAATGTCATACCCGTATATCAACATCCATCTAATCCATATGCAGTGACAATTTTATTGTGCTCATAAAATGCTCGCAACTGCCCTTAAGCACATTGTATTTTCAGAAGGCGTATTTAAAAAGGCTTAAATTACACTCAAACAGCATCAATATGAATGGATTGGCAGGACTAATGTGAGTGCTATTTTTTTCTTTTCAAGAGGGGAATTTTCCTCCCTGCAGCCGTGCCAAGAGCAGGAGGGGAAAATCAACTCCATTCAACTATTTGTCAACTCCCTTTAGAAACATATAGTAATACAATTTATGACTCCAGTTTCCAAAGGATACTGCCAGTGAAGTTCATCTCTAAGAACGTGGTTGTAAATGCTACCATTGTTTCAAATTTTGATTTATGATTCAACCTTTCGCTGAGGTTTTTGGAATATAAATACTGCAGCCGGTTGGTAGAGTATGATTAAAATGTATGTCTGCATTAATGTATCTATTTGCCAGTCTGCCCATCTAATCAGTGAATTCCATACTGTCCACATTAAATACAAGTTGGGGAAGATGCAGTCTGACTGTTGGATGAGCAATGACAGAACCAGACAACTTTCAGGAATCTACTGAAGCAGCGCTTCCAAAATCGAGTTGCCATATGGCAGTGGTGCTTAAATGTTGCCCCGAGACAGGTTACAGCATGAAATCATATGTCATGTCTGTCAGCTACAATGAACTGCTATTAATACTTTGATAAAACCTCCATGCATGTGGTTATTATAAGAAGAGCAGGACTATTGAGAAGACCAGAGTCATCATTTTGCTCTTGAAGTCGAGTTATTTCTCCGCCTGTGTAATTTCCTCATTCTCTCCATTTCAAATGACGTTTGGGTTCTTTTCTACATTATTCCATTACTCTGTTATTCATGAGATATTATAAAATATGTGAGTCATACTATGGATCACAGTTCAAAGTGTTAGACCTTTTATTGGACAGTGTAGAATTGCCTATAATAAGGTCATTAAAACATAGCGTAGTGGATTGTGACTCCGACAGTATGAAGGGTAAAAAAGAATCGTGGTCAGAGTGAGTTATGGACCATCAAGGAGCAGTAAGAGGCAATGATACATTAGCATGCATTACCATTTTTCTTCTTCCTCCTTTTTTATCTTGACACGGGGATGCAAATGCTCTGTTTTCTTAAGGATGTGCAATTTTCTCTTCATCCTTTTTTAATCCTCCTGCTGAATCCTCAAGCCATCAAATTGAGAATTTAAAGGCCTTTGGCGGCAGTTATGGCTCCCTGCAGAAGCTTCCTCATGATGCAGAATGGCGACTCTGTAAGGTCAAGGAGGAAAACCAATTTGCGGGGGGAAAAGAGAGGATATTCCAAAAAAACTGGCAAAACTTCCACAATTCAGTTTCACATGGAGCATCAATCACGCCTCTTGCTCTCTTTGCTGTAATTACTGGGACATGTTATAAATTGTGTGCATATTCTGAATTGAGCAGTGAAAACATTGAGGCATAAACACTTCTTTCATAACAGGAGAGAGTGAGTCACTCAATAAGATGAAATTCTTGGCATTGTTTTGAAAGGATAAAGCATTGTTTCCGATATCATTAATTCATGCTTAGTTTAATATAACAATGAAAAGAGTTTATATGAAACATTTCATTAGCTGCTCTTTTAACATTTTACACTATTGCATATTTATAGAAATAAAGATTGGAACCTTTTGTCAAGAGCGATTTAATGCACTCTTCTATTTTCCATAACGTAAAATTAAAGCAAATGCCTAGAGTCATAAATAACTTATATCACGTCTTAGTTCTGCTGAATGGCGAGAGTAGAAATAGAGCAGCAACAACATCTACACCGTCTCAATGCACATGTGTAGATTGCATTATGCTCTGGGTCCTACCACAGAAAAGTTGTGTAATTTATGGGGGAATACATCTATCCCCTTCCTGACAATTAAATCCCAACTCTAAAAAGTGGCAAAAAAGAAAAGCTCTCATTTTTTTAAAAAGAGGAAGAAATATTGCGAGCCTTAGCTCCATCCTAAATCACTCACTGTAACACCCCTGGCTTCTCTGACTTCTCTCCAGTGTTCCTATAGTGTTACTATTGAACACTAAATGGGCGCAAGTCTGCATGGGACAACTATGCATCAGCAGCAACATTAAAGAGAGCATCTGTCATATCCCCAGTGAATGAAGCGATTATTTGTGAGCCAAGTTCAGATGCTGATGGTGCTCAGCTGACAGGTGGCTGGCGTGATGATGGAGTTGTGAGAGCCATATGCAAAACAGAACATCGTGTCACTGGACGGATGGCTCATGGTTTAAGTTTATGCTTGTGTCAAAATCACTGTTGGGAAAGGATCTGAGAGTTTTTTTTGCATGTTTAAGATCTTTTACTATAAATATTATTTAGTAAGTAGTATTTATATTTACACACACATACACACACAAATACATATATAGATATATGCAATAAAGTACTGCAGAACAAAACATAATGTACTGTTTGGTTTTTTATTTCTGAATAAACTTTTCCTATTTTCCAAAGATCCAAATTGCTTTTGTCTTTCCAGTTAAGTAAAAACATGTACTTTCAGAAGTTGAAATGTACTTAATGTTATAGGAAATGTGTCTTCTTTTTATTTATTTTTAGCACAAATACATTATGCTTGAGTGGTAATACTATTAAATGTTTGGTGGTGTTTGCGTATGCTAGACATACTGTACTTTGTGAAAAATCAATGGCGTAGATCTAAAACAGTTGATTTTGTCGATACACAGATAATGTTTTTTGACCACTAGTACTGCTATGGAGCAATATTTTCCGAGTGTGTTTCCATTTGGTGTGTGTCACACACTCTTAAGCACGTGGGCAGCATGCTATACATACTGCTGTCGTTATCCTGCTGACAGTTGGTGGTGGTGATACGCCAAGAGACTTCAGAGCTATATAGCAACAAAGGCAGCTAAGAAGAAGACTGCTTGCAAGTAAAACGGGATGTAAAAAAAATTAGGATTCAAAATATCCCAAAAGAATGCATACTTAATGCATTTTGGGGAGTAACACTGAATGTAAACATGACGTTTGTCTGTTTACAGAAAAAACTACATGGTGTACCTTTAAGAGGCAGCAATTAAATCAATTTAAAGCAATTTAATTGATTCCTAAAATGGGATTTGAGAACCAACAAGTTGAACGTATGAACCTGAAGTATTCACATCAATCTGAATTTAAACATTTCAAATGTCATTCCTTTATTGTTTCTGTTTCTCCTTCTAAATGTACAGCATGTCCTGCCTCAATATTTACAAAATTGCCTCCAGCTGTTATATCAGACCATCATTTGCTGGTACAATTAGCTTGGTGTTAGCTGTGCATCCTCAAACAGACAGGAGGTTCTACTGGAGGTTGAAACACAGAGGAATCTAAGCATCCTACTAGTCTGGACTGTTTCATCCAGCTGTAAGCAGTTGACCAGGTTAAGTTAAATGATTCTTTCTGTGTTCTATAAGGTCCTTAAGTGGCAGAAGGTGTGATTGCCGGTCGGCCAAAGGGGGAAATTCGGCAGCTTGTTTAAAGTAAATAAGTAAGTAGGGTGTACCAGTGTGAATTATGGGGCTCGTTGTCAATTCCCACACAAACTTTCTAAGAAGGGAAGAATCAATTAAGTACTTTGCATTCTTAACAGACTGCATTTCCTGAAATTATGTCATTACATGCAATAGAGCTGATGAGGTCACACCTGACAGGAAAGCCTGAGGCAACCGACTCAAAAAAAAAAGACCTGTGGCTGTGCTGCCAGCGACATTTGCTCACTTGTTTAATCCTTTTTGAATTTTAAATTCAGTTGTTTGATTTTTGATTAATTTTTTTAAACTTGAAAGTGACATTGTTACCCCTTTAAAGCAAAGTGTTGCATCATGCCCTGAAAATATTGTTGGCTTTCATCGACTTGTTTTAACTTCCTTGGATTCAATTAAAATGGACGCGAGACAACAATCAGTGTTTTCTCAGATGTGCTGTGCAGCCCACAGTGAATCTGTACAGATGAAAAACACATTGTTTTCAGATATATGCAATATCCTTCACTACACCCTAAATGTGGACGAAAGCAAGTCCATAGACGTGCTGACAGCTAGCACTTCAAAAGCTTGTCAGTGAAAATAAATAATTTTCAGGTAGTTGACATGAACGCATGGATTATTTTGGCTCGTACTATTTTGAAAATGCCAAAACAGCTGATTTATGCTTTAAACTAATCCCTGTGTGAATTCTGCACCATAGAATCCAAACAACCACAGAAGTGTTGCTCCTGGCCGGCAGAGGGTCATTTACTTAATGGTGAATGAATCTCTAATCCCGTGTAAACGTCAGGTCCGTGTAGCGAGAGCTCCTGCAGACAGAGAGAGTTTTGCTGCCTGAGCTTTCGGCCAAAAAGTCTGAGCTGTTCCTCAAGCTGGAGACAAGGTCAAGGAAATAATGTTTGATCTGTTATGGCACTCTTATAATTATTTGGACCCTGGAGGAGGACCTTTTCTTTGGCTTGGCTACCATCATCTAATATTTCACTTGAAAGACGTGAAAGTCATATCACTCGTGTAAGTACGCGGCTGGAAATTCCTTCTTGCAAATGAATTCCCTACCCCACTGTAATTCTACTAATTATCAATAATAATAAAAACATTGTTTGTATCAGGAAGTGAGATATGTTGGTTATTTTACTTCTTTGGCTGTTGGGATACTTCTTTTCTAAACATCTTAATATGCAGGTTTTTAATGGTAAACCACTTTCTCGAATCATACATCAGAAGCAGAACTTTTGCAATTTCTACTTGAACAACAGCAATCAATTATCAAAATAGGGTTGAATCCTTTTCTGTTGATTGTCTTATTGAATAATCAAATACTTGTTTTTATGTCTATTACAATCAACATGTGCTCAATTGTATTTGAAGATCTCGATTTAAGATTTTGATTTCACTAAAGATCTAAATGCTAAATCAAGAAACGTTACGTACGATATGAGCAAAATACTAAATTGACACTTTACATACCCCTCAGTATTTCTCTGGCCATATCATTTCCATGCTTCAGCAGAAAATGTAGCGACCTGTGCAGGATCAATAGTTTATGATAATGTTTGAAATCTTTTATCATGTGGAATCCTCAAAGAGGTGAGGGCCGAGCCGTGACCCTAACGGGAGAGTAGGAGGAATTTAAAAGCGCTGTTAAAACAATATATATATATTCATAAAAGCTGGGGTAAAAGTGAAGCCAGTGTTATTTCATTCAATAAATCTCCCACAACAGGAGGAACTGGAGAAAGAAAAGTGTCTGGATCCAGTGAACTTGAGTATTTCTTTACAAGAGTTCAGCTGCTCTATAAGATGTCCTGTTTGGATGGAAGAGCGAACGCACGTGTCTCTTTGAATGGGAGGAAGCGGAGGGGCCCTGGGAGTCTTCAGTGGGTATTGAACACTGAGGTGGGCGACTCCTCCTTGCTGCAGTCACTGAGGTTTAATTGTTCTGAATGCAGCTGGCTGTGAGTTACTGCCTGTGCAGACAGGAGAATGACAGCATGGCAGGTTTACAGGCAGGAGGAGAAGATGGTAAAATGGAGGCCGGGCCAAAACAAATCATCTGCAAGGACTATCTGACATGTATCTCACTTAGTTAGACACTGTCTCCTCAAACTGACTGTCAAACGTCCTCATTACTCTCTGATACGTCATACAATTTAGTTAGCAGTTGAAGGGCCTGGTTCAACAACTGTTTAATCTTTTCACTCAAACCTGCAGACAAAAAATGGCTTATTACTTTAAAATTATGAATTTAAACTATTTCGTAGAACTCAAGCTTATAAATTATAACTAGTTACTGTAATGTTAAATGGTATCTAACAAATATAAATATTTGTTAGATAGATTACATAGATAGATACAAGTTTTGACATTTTCTGTGTGCAATTAGAATACAAGTTTTTAATATTTTGGGTGAAACTACTCGATAAATAACACACATGTGTATGAATTAGAATGTGAGTGTTTAGTTATGGAGTTCATGTATAAGAAAGAAAGTATTTCAGTTCTGTGCATGGTCAAGTAATGAAGGGTTTAACTATTCTGCATTGCAACTAGGCTAACAAATAAGCATCACATTCTGACCTCTACATATCGTCACAGTTCTTTAAAAACAATTGAATTAAGGGACCAATATCAATTATGTTTTTATATGTTAAAGTAAAAAAAAAAAAAAAAGAAGTAAAAACTATTTTTTTAAACACTAAAACATCAATGTTGTTACTGGCCTCTCAGCATTGGTCAGGTTATATTTCATGTATTGCTGCGTAATTGAAATACCAATACATCATATTTTTTTATGTATGAACGTCTTTAAATGTAACAAATAAATTGCAGCTGTCAGATGGAGCTGCAGTAAAAAATACAATATATCCTTCCGGAAGGTAGTATACAGTTTCCCCAATTTAAAATACTTCAGTAATAAGTAAATGTACTGTGTTACTTTCCACTGCTTAAATTCAACTTATTTATTTGGAGGAGAGGGAATAGGGAAGTGATTATCTGCCACATCATGATTTTAGCACAGAAAAATATAATACAGAAGCTCACAAAAAGAGAAAGCGAACATCATGACATGTGCAATCGCTCATCACAAATGGCTCACTTTTCTTTGTCTCCTTTTCTCTTTCCCTCCCTCGCTCCCTTGAATGCCATGCATTCCTCTTTGTTTGCTCATAGCAAGGCCCTCCCTGTGGATCCCGTGACTGACTTTCCCAAAGCCGATATTAATATCACAGGCCATTGTAATGGAGTTATTTTCATGGAAGCCCCGGAGGAAGTCACGTGGCTATGATTAGTCCCTCGAGAGCCCGGGGTCTCCATTAAGCTGGTTGTTTTAACTCACATAACCATCAATGAAGTGGAAAAGCTGAGGAAGTAGCTATCACTCTGGGCTGGCTGGGGTGTTTTCTGAGCACCTATTTTGTTAATGGGGCCAGAATATTTTCCCTCTCTCTTTTTCGGAGGAGGAATTATTCTTAAACTGTGGCTTGCAAAAAGAGCCTACACATGTGTGCGTTTACATTGACCCACCACCATTAAGATTGATAGCGATGGGATCTGGTGGTTAACACACTGTTTAAGCCCGGAGAAAAAAAAAGGGGGGGGGAAAAACAACATAAGGAAAAGCACAAGGACTCACACACACTCACCAACTACACGCAAGGGTGAGCTCCAATGCATCTGCCATCAGGAAGACAACTTGAGTTAGGACGGGGGAAAAGCACCCTGGAATACATTTACTCTGTCAGGTTACTACTTAAACACACATGACTGAGAAAAGCAGACTCTGCCACATGCATGCTTCCTCTCATAATTCTGTTCACCTCTCTTCTTGACCTAAAAGCCACTGGGCCACTTTACTACTGGGCCACTTCCAAGGAAACAGGAAGAACTGGGCCAGCAAGGCGGTTGACAGCTTTCAGATGGACTATTGGTGATATCGACCATGTTCAGAGGCTTACTGGGAGGAAGTGAGGGCTTTTCCCACTCGGCAGAATGCAATCACCCAGACATGAGCCTCATAATAGTCAAACCAAATCTTCTTTGCTGTCAGCTAATAATGGCAGTGAAGAAAAAGAAAAAGGCCGACCCAAAATATGAACTAGTCCTTTAACAATATAAAATATATTTGCCTCAATTATGAGTTTGGATTTTCTGGAAATGTATTGACAATGTGATTGATTCTTTTCTGACTTGGAAGATATATATATTATCAATGGAAATATCTGACTATGGAATAAATGAATCCCGGGGATTTTCTGCCTGGTCTTCTATTAAGAAGCTGATAGTAAAAACGTACTGCCTGATGCATTAAATACATCACTTGTTGGATTACTGACAGCATATATCTACCTATGAGTTTAGACATAGGCAAAGGTCAAAGAGGGGTCACGAAATAGCTCAAGCACCCATTAACATTTGAGGAAACACGCACTGTTGAAAAAACAGGAACTCGTTGTCGAGTAAGAGCCTAAACACAGTGCCACTGAATGTTACCCAGCAGGCCTCAGGCTTCATCGCCGCTCACCCTGCTGTCTTCACCAGCTACCCAGGTTCAAACTACTCCTGCCTATCCAAAACACATGTCCATGTTACATGTTAAATGTTAACTTGGCTTTATAGGTTTCTTTTAATTATTAAACCTACTTGCGGGCAAATAAATCGAGCAAATTTATTGCTATTTCAAAATATGTAAATACCATGTCGGTCACATCATTTAGCAAAATGGAAGATGGCTAAGACCTTCCATTCAGTCACATCTGCATGTCGTCCAAAATGATGTAAGCAAGTTCCCATCACTTTCCCTTATTAATGTCAGTTCCATGTTGGGCGCAGAGCTACATAAACACCCACACACATGTTAATAATGCACACGCAGCAAGACTCTATGTGGGCCCCATTTGACCTGCATGTGTTAAACTGACACACATATAATACGCCATCTATCGCCCCCCCCCCCCCCCCCCGTTCCCCACATCGCTGAGTCCCGACTGGGCCAGTTGGGGGAAATGGAAGATCCACATGGAGCTTGTGACACCGCGGCCCTCTGCTTTTCCCCAGTCGCCGAGACCAGAGGAGGCCGACAGGCCCGCTGCACATTAACTGGAACAGGTGCAGTGAGCGGGGGCTTGTTTTTCTTCATTGGCTCCTCAGGAAATCATAAAGCAAATATATTGCTGGAGGACGGTTTTCGGGGTGCCCTATGAGCAAACTGAGAGGGGAAATGGATCAACGAGCAGCCACCGGGGACAGTAAATCAACAGGCTAAAAGGAGAGCTGAATGTACTGTGGAGGCCTCGGGAGCCCAGCCCAAGGCCAGGGCCTCTGTCAGTCAGAACCTGGTGTTAATGTCAAAGCCAGCTGGACCTGGCAGCACACGCCTATAAGGAAATGATTGAGCTGTCCGTGTCAATCGCCAGTGTACCACTAGAGGCCATAATGTCACAGACCAGCGCTTTGGGGAACTTCAAGGTTCAGTTTTTTCACCGAAATTTCTCTTTCATATTTTTCTGTAGCCTTGACATCGGGGAGAGGATCAGATTTTGTAGCCTTCTCAAAGGCATCCCAGAAGCTGTGTTTTTTTAAGTCATATTTTTATGACACCAATATAAAAATGACTGCATGCATGAGATGTATGTATTTCCAAGTCAAGAGCATTTTCCAGGAGAGCAATAGCGCAGTTGAAAATCTAGAAGCCTCTCCACACACTCTTTGGAGTAATGGGTCATCACTAATCGATTTGTCTTGCCTGTTTAAGCTCCAGTGAGATCGTCCTGTTCCTCTGTCAAATGCCTCACTGCATACACATTTCTCACTGGCTGGAAACTCTTTCTTTCTGCTACTGCACTTGATTCAATCTTCGTCAATCAGGAACATATGGTGTTTCAGGCCGGGCTACCCCTCCCCTGCCCACCACTGCCGCCGCCGTCACCGTATCCAGTGCCACACACACACTCTCAGAGGCCTTTTCTCTCGCCTAGTTTACAAATTAGAGCAGCTGAGGTTTACTGCTACTTCATACAGGCCGGCGCTGCCATGGGAGGCCCGGACAGGCTGGTTGCCTCGTGAATAGGGCATTATTATGAGCTGGAGACACAAGCTGGTCCAGCACAATTTCTCTGATTGAGTGTTTCAACACACCATATAGGGAAACAGCTGTACTACAAATTAGTACTTTCTTTCTGACATTGACAAATGTGCTGCTTGGATTCTCTAGAAGCCTGAAAGTTTCCAAAGCCCTCTGTTTTGCCCACCTTCCCAGCACGGACAGCTTGACCACCCTCCTCCCCAAACACACACACACACACACACACACACACACACACACACACACACACACACACACACACACACACACACACACACACACATGCGTTAAACGCAGGCACTTGGCTGAGGAAGCAGGCTCATCATCTATCTGTCGATCTACTTACTGTTGCCAAAGTGCAAGGCAGAGCGTTGTGCAACACAATATATTGTTGAGAGACCGCTGCCATGAGTCAACTGACCAAGCATGAATCAAACCTAACATCTTTTGCTGGCTCATTTAAAGCATGTTGAAAACCTGACTTAAGTGTGTTTGTGTTTGAGTATGAAAGTTTGTGCGCATTTTCATCTCACATCATGAACTAGGGTTTGAGATACCAGACTTGTGTGCAGGAGCTTCTTAAAGGCCAGTATCATGGTTTGGAAATTAAGGTTACATGGGCATTTAAACTGAAACTGCGTTGGTGGGAGGCGTGTTGTTTCATGTAATGGTGAGACAAAGAATTACAATCCAGGACGCCCAGTTTGGGGGACAGATCCATGAGTGTGAAGACGTATCAGGCGCCGAAACACTGCACATCACTTTATAATACTACATGGAGGGATTTTAAAACTATGCCAACAATCGTTTTATCTTGCATTGCGATAACTGTGGTGTTACGGACGACCCTTTAATTCTTTGCTGGAGTACTGTCATTGCTTGACCCAGCAACGGTGCAGAGACAAGCAATGACAGCCTTAAGGCAAGGGTATTCTTTAAGTGTTGTCCGACCACATCTAAAGGCAAAAGTGTTAATGCAATAACCGTTGCACACCATAGCCATCGCTATGTGAAGCTGGCGTGGTCATCGAATTGTTGGTTTCGGAAAGTTATATAACTTAGAACCGCCCCCTGTCCCCCGTCATCGGAAATGTGTGGTGGGATTATAAACGCCGTTAGATGATCTCACAAGCATTTCGATTAAACCATATTGAGGGCCTGAGGGGGAGGGATAGTCAAACTTCATTAGCAGAAAATCTCATGAAAAATACGGATAGTTAACTTTGGGAAGTGCAGTGGAAAAACACGACAGCAGAACCAGTAAGTGCTTAGCAATAAGGGATTTCCACTTAATGCATTACAGATAATTGAGGATTTCCACTTTAGGTATTACAGGTAATTGTAATTATGTGGTGGGACTAAGAATAAATAGTTCAGTTTAAGTACAGTAACACTAAAGTTCTTTGCAAGCGAGTAAGCAGGATCTCGACATGTCCGTGACTTGGAGTCCTGCAGAAGGAGTAACATGTGGTTTAGGAGGGAGTGATTGTACCATAGACTGTAACGAGCTCAAAAGGTATTTTGCAACTCTAAACGAAAAACTTGAGGCAGAGAGAAGTGAAACTACTTTTGGCGTTGAGCTGCTGGAGCAGCTGGATGGCAGCATGTTCCAAGGTTCATGTAACAGGAAAATAAAAACGGTACTTCCTCATTTTACACTATATGTTATTTAATACAAAATAAAAATAAAAATTGTGGGTGGTGGAGGTGTGATATATAAAATGCTGAGAAGTTATTAATGATGCGTCTCAGTATTTTTAAATGTTTGTTTAAATACCATACTGTGTTAGTGATACAGACAGGATCATTCTTAAGGTCACTTAACTGGTGACTAGTAACTCATAATTTCTGCAGAAAACTATATTGATACTACAGCATCTTTACTTCCTCATTCTGATAATGACACATTGTGACTGTTTCCTGTTTTATTATCATCAGCATTACAGGTTGCCAAAGACTATTAAAGAGAGATTAAGGTAAATAATCCAGAAAGGTTAAGCACAATAACATTATGTACCAGATATATTTCATGAAAACATTATGATTCCATGTCACATATATGGAAATCATGTTGCTGGTTTGATCCGACGGATAAGCATAATGTCGCCCTTTAGGACTCAAGTCTTCAAACTAAACCGTTTACAGACTTAATGAGAAAACGAGGCTTTAGACCACACGCTAACTTTGAAAAGGAGGGTGACAGAGTGTTTTTGACATTTTCTGTTTACCCTCAGCAAGTCTTTGATGTGCAGCCAGGCTGGAAACATCACCAGGCTGCAGGCACAGTGTTATTCTTTCTGCCCTACAGAGTGGCAGAGACGAGCTAAATATCTACCCATAAATTTGACCCTCTGTAGGTTAGGCTGCTGGCTGAGCATCAATAGGGTGTGTGCCAGGAAGCCAAGTCAGTCTGACCACACAACTGCTCATATATCTGACTCCTCACATCATTCTGACCCGCTCTCCACATGATCGCAGCACCTGAAATATAAATTATGAAGTGTATTTTTAGATCGCGGTGAAAAGCGGAAAAACACAATATTTCAGTGTTTAAACATGCTTGTTAAATGTATCATTGATTAGAGTGAACAGACATTGCTGCATAACCCATAGACCCAAGTGTATGTTGGTACTTGACCCCGCTGACCGCTATCTAGTGTTGTTGCATGCATTTTCCTCATCTTTGTCTTTTACTCAAAAAATAAACATATTGACAATACTTTTTGTCCATCTGAATGTAATTTGTTTCAGCATATACTATTGGGACACATTTTGAAAGAGAAGTGCCTCTTTTGTGTAAAGCAATTCATTTGATTTATTGTAAAATATAAGTTGCAGAAATCAGGATTCTGCCAATCTTCATAACAATGGCCTTATGTGTTTATTGGTCTAATTATAATAATACTGTAAAATTACTTAATCCAACTGAAAAGCCATTTCATTTCACTTTGTCATGTTCACATTAGCAAATTTCTCAATGGGAGCGGGAGGATATTATATTTGGCCCGAACCAATGAGACACAATCAGTGCCCAATCTGCGGATGTCATTTTCAGTTGAAACAGACTTTGCAAAGGCCGTTGCTACTGGCAGTTAAAGTCATGTCAATGAAATACATCTGTGTATTTCAGAGTAATTATATCTGCAATTAGAAACAGTACAGCTGTGTTGCAGTGTTTTTGCTTTAACTGTTTTAACAAGCGACTGCAGATATTAGATTAATGCTGGGGTAGAGGGATGTTTTCATGATGAATTCCTTTTTTAAGAAAGTTAACCCTAAAACAATAATGTCTGAAAACCATATTTAAAACAGGTCATCGTACTGCAGACGTTGCAGTGACTTTCCACCCCTCATCACTCCAGTTGTATTTATGTCCTGGCTTTAGTATATGAAATGTGCGGCCCTAATCAATCAGCACATTTCTCTGCCTTAGTATCCTCCCTCTGATTCGAAGGGTTTCATGTTGATACGACCGCCATCACCATCATGACAAGGCACATAGTGAGAGGGTTGCGCCCAATTTCTTCAGACCGAGTTGACAAACAGTCACAGTCTAGATTATACACTTTTCAAAGGAAGCGAGGGCTGGGAACTATTTTAGCCAATGCAAAACCACATATTTCATACACATTTCTGCCAAGAGGGTAACCCAAGCTCACATCCCACTGGCAAAATTAATGTTTATGAGGATTTTTAATGGGCTACCTCAGACCCGAGCTTTTTAAGATTATGCCAGCGCTACCAGAGCCTGTGAAATGATTCCAGAGCTATAAAGGAAGCGTTATGTTCTACCACCTTCCCTATAATTGAGAGCAGCTCCCTTCAACAAGTCAGTGGAGTTATGGCAATGATGGAGAGGCCTCATTATTGAACGTTTAGTAAATCAGTGCTGAAGTATCTACAGTTATGTTGAAAGTGCAGCGGTCAACATTTTAACTGAAGTGATTCAGTGTCATTAATTGAGCCTCTACAGTCACACAGTTACAAACACTGTGAATGCAAAGTATGGTTTTAAAGACGGACAAGTGGACTCATTGGAATATTAAAGCAATTAGCCTAATGTTTAGAAAACAACTGAACAGAGATCTTTCAAACAATGTAATCAAGCTTGTTTCTGTAGTAAACCTCAACCTGAATTCTACAACTTCAAGATAACAAACTTACATTACTTTTTAAGTGATGCTTCATAGAACCTGATATGTGTTTACTACAGCTATCCAGCATTAGTTTTCCTCTGTCTCATCCTTTACTGACTATTAGCTCTGCAGGCTAATACAACACATTGGCTACTTCATCCATCTCTTTCGCCTTTCCCACTTGGTGTTGCACATCTATTTGCAGCACATGACATGGATAGATTCAGACTATTGGCACAGTCAGAGAAAGAAAGAGAAATATGTATTAATTAATCACATTTAAAAATAATAAAACCTAAAACTCAAAACACACCCGACATTTTTTGAGTAGCTGCAACTGTGCGTGCAAATGTAAAACGCATACTTGCATGTTAAGAACCATATTCAGTTGCAATTGGTATTTTTTTCTTATAAACAAAATATATTACAATACATAGTTTTGTGTGACGTTTTTTGTTGCGTTTCGTATTTTAATCAATCAATCACAAAGTTGACCACAAAACCCATCAACTATGCCACAGTGTTGTAACCACAAAAACACAAAATGTCATAGTTCATACAACATGTTCCTCTTGGTTCCACTGGCTAATGTAACCTGCACCACCAGAAGCCTATAAAGTTACTTATATCATAAAGCATGTAATTTTGACCATAAGCCAAAAAATAATAAGAACATGGATAAGTTTGGGTATTGTAAAATCTCTATGCATCCAACACTGATAGAGTGCTGCTCCTCACAAGTATTCACACTTGTTTGAGAATAGAGGGGAAGTAAAACTGGGCTTCTAGTCAAAACAGGAATTATTCATTTTAATCACCAAGTACAAGAGACAATACAATTTGTGTGGTTGCCATTGGTGCTGAGACAGTTTGAAAATGTTCAGACTTTCACAGCCCATAGTGACACAACAGAAAGAGGCTCACTTCCTGCTCTTACTGGCCGTATGAACAGACGCACCCTCAGTTCAACCAATAATCAACCCAACAATATCTACATTGCTGTGGTATGTTTTGGCTGCTCTAAACACTGAATTATTTGGGGCTGGGAATATAAAATTCCTCTAACTGTCTAGGCCTATACTACATGACCTGAATCATTCAACAACAATATAAAGCACTACACTACAACAACTAATTATTTTATAAAACTAAAATGATATACCAAAATATATAGGCTTGCAGGCTTATTAAAAGACAAAAACTCAAAAGTGGCAACACATCATAGCGGAAAAATACACAGTCCACATTTCACTCAGACAGTTAATATGCCAACAAAGTTAGTTACTTAGTAAAATGTAAAAAATACTAACAGTTAGCGTTAAGCCTTTTTACACAGTTAACTTGAATGATAAATACATTATACACATGAAAACACCATTATTTAAGTCGTTAAAATATCAACAAAATACACTTTTAAATCATGGCGGCTGCCTTTCACGACCGTGAATAGAAAGTGGGTTACACTCGCAGCAGCCCCTGATTATAAACAGCTCATCAGCAACGGTGGAGAGGCCATCCGAACAATGGTATCCTGTTTTCGGCTGTATCCACATATACAGACACGCTAGCTTAACATTAGCACTGCAGCTAGCTAGCTTACCTACCCAAGTCAAAAGTCGTCTGAAAAGACGCTAGTTCCACGTTAGCGCTGTTCTTAGCTTAGCTTCAGCATGTCCAGTCCTGCACAACATGTTTCCTTTGATGAAAGTCTCTTGTAATGTGGCTTCTTTTTCTGGCTTTGAATTAAGCTCCACCAGTTCAAATGTATGAAAGTATTACATTGATTTAATGTTTATTTGTATGGTGACAAGTTTATTTGTATGGTGACCAATGGCACATACCAAAGTGTTTATATCCTACACTAATTTGCAATCCAACACTACAATTGCAAATGAGTTCAATAAAGTTAAAGTTGTTGTGACTTTAGTAAAGTTGTAAACAAACACAACATATATTAGGACCTTACAACCATTACAGCTGCATTAGAAGCCATTGAAAGTTAAAGTTTCTCCAACCTCTATAATATTTGCCAAATTATGTAATTATGAAGACATTTAAAACAAACATGGGATGTGTCTTTGTTTTCCTTCTGATCCCAGTCAGGTTGGCACTGGCCCTGTTTTAAGGGTTAAATCCAGTTGTCGGGAGATGCAATGTTTCGTCAACGTGAATAGTTGTGTGTGTACCGCTGCACCCCTGTGAGAGGATCTGGGAACCCTTTATCACCTTCTCGAGCTGTTGAGCAAAAATAATGCCCCCTCTGTTATCCTCATCAGCGGCCCAGTGAGCAAGTCTGAAGGGATATCCTGTTGGCGAAGTAAACGCATTCATCCTGCTTGCGGCGGTTTTGGTGACACAAGATTTACAAAATGTTCCACCCGCCTCCACTTACCTCTTTACAATACTCTGTATGTGGAGTAATGTGCCTTAGATCCTCTGTTATTTCAGAAAACAGGGGATTCTCAAAGTGGTGCCAACTTTAGCAGGGTTAACACTGAGACCAATACCAGCAGGGCTGTTCTCACTTACTTTGACAGCCAGGATTAAGGACACACTGCACTTTTTGTAAGGAGTCCAAAATATTCTGAGTTTAATTTAAACTTATTTACGACCCAAATATATGTGTGCTGCACATTGAGTTTTAATATTTTATTTCAATGAAGATCAAACACCCCTTTTCAGGTTGAGAAAACTCTGTGACCTCTCCACTTAATGGTTAAAACTCAATTTTGCCAAAAGGTCACGGGGTCATTACCTAATAACTGTAATATGCTTCTTTTTTGTGTGTTGCCTTTAATGTTATGTCATATTGAATATATCGTAGCACTAAGTACAGGGAGCAACCTACATGCTTCTGTGTGAAGGGTAGGTTTAGAAAGCAGATTACTCAACATCCAACTCAATGACTTAAACAAAGTTTTAAAACCACTATGAAACAATTCTGTGGGCTGGGTAAGGAGGAACCATTAAGTAGTTGAAGTAATTCAAAACATCCACTAACCATAATGCACCGTGTGGTTTCTGATTTCTGGAAAAGTGAAGTACTTAAAAACAATCGCATTTGAAAAATATCCTCCTCCTCTTCTTTCCTCTCCTCTCTGTGGCAACAAACTCCACCGTGGGACAAAAATACCCCGATATACCTCAGATTATGGAGCTGTATCCTGCTATCACAGCTTGTCCCTTTTGTCTGACCCAAACCACGGTTGTGGTGAAGCTCCTGTCATACCAGCAAAAGCAATGACATTAACATCAGAAACCAGAGGAAGCCTGGTTGCAGGCCACCCAGGCTTTCCAGGGGCCTGGAGAGCAGGGAAAGTATATCTTGGACAAGTCACCGGACTACCCTCGCATTTCCTATTATTAATTTTACGCAGGCGACCAACCCTGTTCTGTAAATCATACCTGTGGTTGAGGAAGAGCCGATGAGTCTCTTCTATTTTTGCTTTCTAATTCATGATGAGGTCTGCTCATCGTCTGTCTATCTGCTTATCCGTCTAGTTATCCATGAGATTATGCTTGTCACTTACAAAACATCATATGATATAGTCCTGAAATGCTGTTGAGATTCAGGCGTGACATCGGGGTTCAAGTTTTAAAAGGTCTGGACAAGTTGAAAGTACCCTTCCTTTAGTATCCCTGTGCTTTTGGCACGTTGGTGTTATTGCAGCATCAGAGCTACTTAAGAAAGGAAACTGTGGTGAAAGCTGGCAACTAACACCCTTTGCCCTTCACCTTAAGCAGAAGAGGCACAGAGAGTATTACCATCTCAACTCAACATAACGCAGACACACAAGGCTTAACAGTGAGGTTGGGGGAGCTGTTAGAGGCTCAATCACAAGGTTAATTTTATTATGCATTTTATTTGAGGTTTATAGTTGACAATAAGGCAGCAGACTAATTTATTGGTGTGACTTAATGACAGTAAACAATGCAAAACAAACAAACATATTTCAGCAGATTTCCACTATGAAGAGTTTCAAGGCCTTTTGAATTTCCAGATTACAGTTTAGCAACACGATATATGAGTCTGTCAATGAAAAAAAAAAGTTGATTGACATCAATGTTTGACGTACATATTAAAGTTGTGCGGTTACGTGCTTAAAGCTGTATGTTGTATGCCAGTACAAACTGTATGTCCCTCAAAATATTTCGCCCTTTGTGAGCATTCTCATCTTAAAATAGAGACTTTTATTCTTAGAACTTTAAACAGTAACTTGGCTCACAAATGGCTAATCCTCCTTTGGCGCTAAATGGATCAGAGTTTAAGGCGTCTCCAAGCTGTCCACCATTTATAGAAAATATGTCGAGCAGAAACCACACAGGGACTATCATGTACATCTTTTGTTTAATACAGTAAGCCCATTCATTCCTCTTTTTGTTATTGTATGTGCCTTAATCCCATTTGCAAAAATTAGATTTTTATCTCCCCGGTGTGTTAAATCTTGCAGCACGGAGGGAGAAACTGCCTGTGAAACCTCAAGTGATTGCTGCAGTCATTCATTTTTAAGTTTCTGGCATGTTCACTGTGAGGATGTGGCAGCCCCCGCTGTGACGCAGTTACTGAACTGAAGTCCATCAGAACAAGACTGTAAGGTACAATACACACAGAGCTGATAGGGATCATATTGGAGGGGTGATAGGTTGTGCAGAGAAATGAAAAATCAAAAGGAGAACACCAGTAGATACCTGAAGCTGTAGAATGTTGCCAACGTTAACTTAAATACTGTACTACAGCGATATAGAACAGTATTCCATTCATGCCACAGCAGAAACAAGATGATCAGAACCAGTCCTCTCTGTCCATTGAACGGCCTGCAACCATAAATGTATGCATTTAGCTTCAAAGGGCGTCTTTGACCACGGTATTCTATAAAAATTAAGGTCATCTTGTTTTGCATGCCTTTTCTGACATCCTATGGCACAACAAGAGCTATTTTTCAGGGGATCTCATATCTCACCTGTTTCCCTCCCATAACCTTGTTTCGACTATTTTTATGCCACCACAATGCATGCACAGCTGCAGAGACGTAACCGTGATGTCCACGTGTATACTAGCTTGATGTAATCAGTTTATACAACAGTGTTGATCAGTAGCTTATGCTCTACTTAGTAAAATAGTATACAAGAGTATTATGCTTTTAATAAATATTTTGATTTTAGAATCAGGCCGAATTTCTGGCAGTTTGATTTGACGCAGTTTGATGGGGTCACGACGCCTGATTAATTGTCTGCGCATTCCTAGACATTGGCGGCTCCATATTTTGCTTTTTACTATATATTCTTTGTAGAATTATAAAAAGTAATGCTGCGCCATCTTGTTCAAATAAACTTTATTAGAATTGTCACTGGACAAACGTAACTGAGGGTTCCAGTCTTATGTTTGACGGAGCCTGCGGATGTGAAAAGTGAAGTGAATGTGGTTCAAGTGGATTAAAACTGCATTCTTTCTAATAGTCATCAGAGGGCGACTCCACTGGTTGCAAAAACAAGCCTGATTTTAAAGAAGTCTATGAAAAAAATTAAGCATGATGCACACAGCTGGTGTGCTAGCTGCTGGTCATAAATATCTCCTAACTGTTAGACAACAGCATCTCATATTCAGTTTCCACATATTAAATACAGAATAAGTGAGATGTATGTGCTGAGCAGAGCTGTGAAAGAAATGTATGAGTAATGAAACTAATTACTTTAGTAGTTGAGTTATTAATAAAGTACATAGTTTTGCGAGTGAATGGGTCATTTGTAATGAGTTATTAATTTGACAACAAAAACATTTAACTTACACATGAGTGTGTCAGCTTTATTAATATTATGATATAATATAGAATAATATAACACAAGGAGTACTTTCACTTTTGATGGTAAATGACAATACAAAATAATGCTTATGCACTTAGCATTTTCACAGTATTTTTATTTCATAAGTAAAAGGTCCCCCACAGCTAAATACTCAAACAATGAAAATTCCTTCTCTTAAAACGCAACATAATTCAAATCTTTGTTGACTTAGTGAGCGACTGCTTATGTTTAGATGCTAAGCAGTGAGAAAATTCAGCCTAAAGACAGCTGGACTCATAAAGATGGACCTACTTGGAATGTGGCAGTAAAGCGGAGCGGTGGAGAGTCTCTGTGTGAATGTGTTTAGATTCAGTGTCATCTGAGTGCATTAGGTAGAATGTAAACACCCGCAGCAGACATTTACTGAAACCAGTCTGCATACTTGCTCGTTGAACAAGCGGGCGGCAATCGTCGCCGCATGCAAACATTGAATCGGACCAGCCATATTGATTTAAACACTATAAAGTTTTCGTGCCCTGAAGGGGCTGAATGGACCGACTGTAGTGCTCAAGCCATCATCTCCTCAAGACGCCAGACAGATAGCTCGAGGAATTTTTAAACAAAGTTTGAGAAATCCATCAAATCAAAACCGTTTTAGGTTTTATTCGGGCCCCTGGTATCTCTCATCTCTTTTGGAACTTGACAGTAATTACAGCCATCAAGGTGCTTGTCTGGAGCCATCAGCAGAGAGTGCGGAGACTGCTTCTCCTCAGCTGGTCTGACGTGGACTTCTGACATCACCGGCTCCGTTTGTGTTAACAGAGCTTGAAGTAAGTAATGGCGATTATCGCAGACACGCCAGATTTATTCAGAGTCGTCTCCCTGGTCTAATTCATACATTAAGTTAACTGTTACTGGGAGGATAATCTTATAAACAAGGTGAGGTATTAGCTAAAGGAAGGAATGTGTGGACGAGCTTAGGTTGTGAAACGATTGAGAGGGGATTTATCCTTCTGAAATCATCAGTGAAACATGGAATAAGTTTAAAGGGGCGTTGATTTTACACGCAGAGTTCAGTTTACTCAGCATGTGAAAAGAGTTTTGATAAAAAACCTTCATGATGTCATGAAACGGAACCTTCATGAAACGGAAAAGCCTGCGTTACAAACTGGTCTTGTAGAGTATAAGAGAATTGGGCGTTAAGGGGTCTGAGAGAGTCTAATAAAAGCTGTGTTTAGTTGCATTATGGGAAATGTAGGATCCAGCTTTTTGGGGCCCATAGGGACTACAAGTCAGGACATCTTTGCCTCCACTTCTTCTTTCTTTTAACCTGGTACTTGTGAGTCCGCCTAACTTTATAAAATTGCAACACTTGCTTGATGACCTATTTAACAAAAAATCCTATTGTTTTAAGGCTATTTGTTATTTGTTACAGTTTACTGTATAAGGCAAGCCTTTCAGGTGTGTGGTAAAGCTGTGCTGGTGTCAAACATATTGGACTTCTATTTCATTTAAACCGTATGTTATAACTTATTAACATTATGCCATTTAAGTGGCATTGAGTAAAACAATTACAAATGCATGTCATGGGGGACAAAAAAGGAAATTGAGACTTTTCGTTAATTGTGTATAATATAAGTGGTTTAAATTGCTTTATTTCAACATGTTGTCGAGGAAAATAAATATTTTCAGACCAGTCATACTGAATTATCTGCATAACGTTTGACTTATTGTTTTAAACTTGACAAAACCAAATTGAAGTATGTTACCATCACACAGGATGAAATTTGTTGGGTAGTTGGCGTTCCCTGTTCCACCGACTGCTGGCCACTAAGCTGCTTTGCTGGACTGTTGAGGTTAAGTACCTTGCTCAAGGGCACCCTGGTGGTAGCACTGTAGGCAGGACAAAGCATCAGTTATTCACTCTCCCTGCCAGATTTTCTGAGGCAGTCCAGAGCTTTGAACTGGCAACCGTCCAGTTCTATCTGTACTGATACAGTAGTATGGACAGAATTTATGGTTATTTTACTTTATAGCTAGATTCACAAAGATCAGATTACATACAAAGGCTGCGTTATCCAACTGAGCTGCACAGATTGAAAACACAAATGTTCTTATGTAGATGCAGAAAGATAGGTTAAATATCATTAAATTGACACTTGCTAACTTCATGTTTGTATCATCATAATCTGATTAACAAACAATAGCACAACTTCTGGTCGGATCTCCTGTTGAGGACTCTTGTTTTTTTGCAGACATTATATTCTGGAGAGAATTAACTCAGGTGATAAATGTCACCTTGTTGGTTACAGTAGGATAAAAACACAGCCAAGCCGGACTTGGCAGTCCTTCTTCACAATGTTCCATGAGCGGTGAACTGTGCTCCAGTTTCATGCTTGTTTGACAATGTTGTCACCCTTTTTCCTCTTAAATATGAAACACTAAACACATGTGTAAAAATTATAGCACTTAAACAGCTATTAAATGGAAGGACAAATTATTTTTCAGCATAAAAAGAGTTGATTGATTTGCAGTGCTAGTTACGTAGGTGTTACTCTATTAGGTTTCATGGTATTATGTCTAATGATGTCAACTTTTCCCACATGTGAATGTGCTTCACCACATATTCATTCAAAGGGAAATGGCCCAGCTAAATCAAATATAAACTCTTAATAATGCTCCAATAAAACACCGGCCCAGAAAGAAAAAAGTCACCTCTGGAGAGAGAAATGTGCATAACATCAACAATCTGCTGTGAAATGAAGAAAGTGACCTCTAGTCCCACTGCTCTTGCCCCACTCCCATTCATCAGCTGCTAGTCTCCACTAAAAGCAGGCTTTACAGCCGGGTTGGCGCTCAAACTCTAAAATATGTTCTACTGGATGGACACAAGTGTCGATGAGGTGGTATTTCTCAGGCCCCTTGTCTTTCCGTTATCGCAGGATGTGGAGTCGGGAGAGTGAGGGAGCAGAGTGGGGAGGACTGGAGCCCTAAAGCATGATTTACTTGACCTTGCAGCGCTGGAAACTCACGGCCAGAACCTCATTAATTCCCAGGGTCATTCCGTTCGGACATAAATTGGTTAAAAATCGGAACATGTGGATGACTTCCAGACATACACAAAGAATTATAAAATCTCTGGACTCACCCCACCCGCCTTGACTCTCCTCGTACCCACTCCAAAACCAAAGCATTTCCAAATCGCCGGGTGTAAATCACTCAGGTCTGCTCGGAGGAGTCGCCTCATCCCGATCGGAGGGAGGAGGCCGATGGAACGTTTTGTGCTTATTAGGCAGCAAATATGGCGTTGTTTTATGTGATTATCAACTGTGAATGATTTTTAACTCCCATCCATTCTGGAGCCTTGGCCTGTCTTTTGTTTGGGAAAAAAGGAGCTGGAGGAACAGCAGGGCTTAGAGGGAAGCTCAATAAATTACACTAATGCACACATTTAAAGGGGCTCATATTCCCTCTGGCCTGTTATCAAGACTACTCCACTGAGAATGTAAACTACCTCTTTCTGTCCCCCTCCCCAGGCCCAATATTTAATGTTATCATGCTTTAAAACAACTCCACTGTTTATGTTATCACAAATAAAGGGCAGATTATTTCAACTTTTTCTCACTATTTCATATTGGCTGCAGATTAGTCAGGCAAATAGTTGTCTAATGGTGCTGTTGGGCTCATTAATTCAAGAAGATAGACCCTGCAATGTATAAACACAGTGAAGTCAGGGCTGGTGAATCACACCTTCAGTTTATAGAGGCCGACAGAGGGGGAGGATGCTCCACATGAGCCCACACAAGGAAAGCCGCGGAAAGGAAAACAAGCATAATCCTGCTGATAAAAGCAGGATTGTTTCAAAGTTTATTTGGACACGCAGTGCCTGGCTGAGGGTAGACCCTAATGAGACAGCAGCCTGTCCAGAGTGGATTCATCACCAATGGATCGGGGTTATCACCCTCCGCCGTGCTCTACTACTTTTAATCAGGCTCCTCTCTGGTCACTCCCTATCAGCAGCAGTCCATCTCTGGAGCCGTCAGCATCCATCAGGAGCTGCAGACAGGTCTAGGGAGCATGGCTGAGGAGTGCATTAGTAAATTATTGCCTTGTGGTTGAGCTTTAGTGTCTGTCATGTCGCAGAGTGAAGACACATAAGCACACATGGATGTGCGTGCACTTACATACTTGAGACATTTATTCATGGGAGAGCTGATAGATGAGATGAGACATTGTAGGAAAGGTCTGATACATGCTGGAGAAGCTCAGAGCAGAGATGTAATTCAAGAACACATAAAAGCAACACCTGTTGGATATAATGCAATCCTCAATAACAGCCCTGCAATAAATATACATTTTGTGGAGCTCATAATGTTACATTTCTGAATAAATACACTCAAATCTGAGTCTCAAATACACTCACACACTCGTCCACATAAACAAAATCTCCTGGACACACATACACTATGTCTGTGTCTGTGTGCACTGTCTGTTTAGTTTAACTTTAAAGGTGATTTAGTGCTGGGGGTGTTACTTACTACGATGACACGGCCCGCTCCCACCTCATCAACGCGCCCCCACAACCCCAAACAAGCACATTAAAGTCACAACAGATTTCCATCTGTGTTCAGCAGAGATGACACGACATGATTGTGCAGCTCACCGCCTGCATCTTCGTCTGAAAGGATAAATAAAGATGTGTTTTCCTCCTCTACCTCCGGTAAAGTAAAATACACACATCTCAGACGCTGAGAGGGGGACCTTAAATCACTCATTGTTGATGTCTAGACCAGTTAAGTCAATAATCTCCATCTTGCCACAGTGATAAGTGATATTGCAGGGAGACACTTTATCATTACTTCTCTTTGGCAGTTTGAGTTTTCTTATAGCTAAAACATCAGTCAGACCATGTGTTCTGTGTAATTAACCCTGAGGGAGAAATACCCTTGAAAGTAAAAGAACAATGCGACAAATTGCATTTTATGGTCACAGAAGAAAACGTCAGGGTTCCCAAGTTGTTATCGAGATGTCTGCTAAAGATGTACACTCTGTGTCGCAAGATGAGTGCCACCGGACCGTGAGAAACCTAATGTCTGTTAAAGGGAATGCAGACACTTTGGTTGAGGACACAATCGTGGTTAATAAGCAGTAAAAGGGAAGTCTTTCCTCACTCTACAAATACACTTCAGTGCCTGGCCACAAGAGCCATGTGAGGAAATCAGATAGAGATGTATACTGCTTTTTCTTAAAGGTTAAACATCTAAATATATAAATATTGAACTATGAAGTGAGCTAAGCACATTTCTATTGAAGCAGTTGACTTTTTTAAACTTTTAACTGTGATGCCATTGTAAAGCTGAAAACATTATTGGATAAAACGTGACACATTCAATAAACATACCAAACAATAAACAAGAGTCGGCCTCAGGGCCATAGCCATGATTTTATATTACTGAGGTCAAGAGTCAAAAGTCCCCCAGTGTAACCCACCCGCCCTCATAGTTATTAAAATGATGTTCTACAGTGATTTAACTGCCAAAATATTTTTCAGATTGAATCCAACCTTTTTTAGCATTATTTGGCAGAACATTTTACTGTAATGTAATTTACTATAACTATAATTTATTAATCATTTGGAATATTTTATGAAAAATCCCGTCCATTATTTGCTTCTCACATGTCAATATTTCCCAGTTTCTAGTCTTTTATGATTCTGCACTATTGGCCAAACAAAAACAAAACATTAAAGACGTCACCATGGACTCTGGGGCATTTTTTTGTTCGACTATTTTCCGACAATTTACACTTCAACTTAAATAGGTCAATGTTGAAAATACATTTGAGTTATGGTCAAGCTCATACAGTTCACAGCCGTGTTTCATAAAATTAAGTATTCCACCAGTTGGACAGGTCAAGAAAAATTGAAGCGTCAAGCTCTTTTGAATAATGGAAAGAATCCACAATAAACCTGTTTCAGCTTTAGATGACATAGCATCGCTCTATTCCCCCGGACCATCCCAGTAATTACAGGCTGCGTAGCATGTGTCTGTACGTCGTGTGGCCTGTGCTGCCGGCTGCCGAGGAGCCCTGCATCCCATCACAGGCCATAATGGAAGCCAGATGTCTCCCTGTCTGTTTAAGGCTCATAATCAATAGCCTCACTTAGAGCAGCTCTGACTTTCTCTCCCGCTCTCTCCTCTTCGACAGCTTGTTATGAGAGGATCTGTGAGGGAATGTCGTGTCTGTGCCGCAAACAAGTGGAAGTGTGTCAAAAGTGAGATTAACTAATTGGATTCCCCACATGAGTTTTTGTTTGGCGGAGGAGGAGGAGGGGTGATGTGGCGAGGTACGAGAGGAAGGGAAGTGATCCCTCCCTGTAGCCTCAACAAGCTACATGACACTGCTGGCTTGTTCCTCCAACTCCCAGACATCATCTGTGGGACTCCAGGAGTGATGGAGGGATGGGAATTCCCATGCACACACAAAAAAAGAGAAAAATCCGTCCAAATAAATATCCTGAAGTGGCACTCAAAGTGTCGCAGCGCATCTCCATTTCCTGTGACTGTTTCCTGCAGTCAGACAGAATCGCTTTATATCTCAATCCACGGGCTCGTGCCGAGGGAAACATTTCGAAGCAGATGACAGGTTTTTTTTTTCGGTGTGAGGGGAAGTGAGGGGTATGTATATAGCACATGGGTTACAGCAGGAAGAGGCAGAGGTGTGGTGATTGGAGTGTGCAGGTCGTGACCTCCAACTTTGTAATGACCATCTGATGGATGTTGTGAACCTGAGGTCAGATGTGAATCAGAGGAGAGCAGAGAGGAACAGGGAGGGCAGAAGGAAGTAGAGGGGCAGTAATGCATGGTCAGGAGGTCTACTCAGTCTACTATACTGTAAAACGCATGTATTTGTTGACTCATATGACACCATCAAGGATCATATTATATGCAGAGGTTTGTTGTTATCTATACCATTGATTTAATTTATCTTTTTGTATCCCACATATTAAGAATGTGACCAAAAGAGCAGTCTCTAAAA
This sequence comes from Taurulus bubalis, assembly GCF_910589615.1. Taxonomy (NCBI): domain Eukaryota; kingdom Metazoa; phylum Chordata; class Actinopteri; order Perciformes; family Cottidae; genus Taurulus; species Taurulus bubalis. The sequence continues at coordinate 29,339,891 of NC_136591.1, read as the reverse complement.
GATTTCAGATATATTCTAATTTACATCAAATTACTTTGCAGCTTTTGCCGTCATATCTATGTTAGGGTGACTTGTTACTCACAGATGTAGTTGCTGACACTGAGATTTTGCAATACGGAGACATTGTTACAGCAAAATGCAGATTGTAAACAAGCTAACAGTTCAGCCAGATCATCCAAACTGCTTTATTTGGAGGTAAAAGGTCAGTGAGAACACCAGAAGTGTCGGCAACGATCCCTCATTGCACAGGAATACCACGTGTGTGTGTGTGTGTGTGTGTGTGTGTTTGTGTGTGTGTGTGTGTGCAACATAGTGAGTACATAACGAAAACGAGTCATTTTTTTACTATTTGCTTATGATCTCTGGTCCCTTTAACCACCTCAACTGTGCAATATAAATACATTTTATTCTGTCTGTATATATAATATTCTTACTGTGCATTATTTACTGTTTATTTATAATACTTTTAAAAAACTTTATCCGTTTGCTGCTGTAATCCTGCAAATTTCCCCACTGCAGAACTAATACAGGAATATCTAATCTAATCTATTCTAAAATCAGTTTGGCTAAACTGAGGGTTTGCTAAAATCTTGCATTTCCAAAATCTCCTAGTATGTTGTTTTTATTTCTGTTGGCCAAAGCTGTAAAAAAAAATAATGTTGTAATAGGCCAGAATGATCCATTCAAGTTGACGAGGAGGATATGCAGACATCAACAGCACTGTGAGGACTTTATTGATTTGTTTATTTTGCAACAACAAAACAGATACACATTGTACATGATTATAAGTAATGCAACAGATGTAATATACATACACATCAAGCTGAAGCAAAAAAAGTTAAAGTTACTGTCTCACTTGTCTATCGAAGACTTAAAACTCAGTGCAGTTAAACTGAAGTGACTCTTTCCACATCTGTACACATGTTCGTACAAACTGCTGTCTAAATTCTCCTCCAACAGAGCAAGCGGGGCAGTCCCTGATGAGGGCCGCTGGGAGACAGGAGGCAGATCTGGGGTTGAGGCCTCTGTCCGTCCGAAGTGGGAATAACTCCATTTCCACTGATAAAGGCAGCTGGCTCTGGCGACGCTCAGTAAAGTTTTATAGTCAGATATGCACAGATGATTAGGCCAGCTGTGCAGTGTCATATATTCCTAAACAAACCCTGCAGGAACTGAACTCTCACCCCTTGCACATATGGGTTACAGGGCTCGCACTCACGCTCTTGTTTCATACTTGCTGGCTTGCATGAAAGCTTACAAATGTGACCCCTGTAAAAGCAGGATAAATAATATTCTCTGTTAAAGTGCATTACGGTTACAGTCTTAGAAATTGATTTTCTCTGACCACACTGATGCAAATAAGGACAGCAATTATGATCGCTCGCCCGCATCCAAATCTGTCTGCTAAATCAGTTTCAAGGAAGTGGAAAGGATGTGATACTGAGCAGTGCTTTCTATAAATCAGCTGTTCACTCTCACTTGTGTGTGTCTCCTCTCTGGTTGCTGTGGCGATGAGTGTGTTGTAGCTTTCTTGATCCAAATTGTTTTGATCAAAGGGACTGTATAATACTCAGCAGCCCTCAAAGCCCCCGCGGCTCCCACTCCGCCATAGCTCTGTTTGTTTTGGAACAAGAACAAGATAAACCCAAGTGACGTCTTATTTATTTTCCCGCTCCTGCCCTTTCCTACCCTCTCCTACCCTTAACAAGCGGAGTCGTGAAGAAGAATTCCTCAATAATCCGTCAGTATCAGTCTAAAGTGTGTGTTCTCTGGAGTGTTGACACCACACACACATATAGATATATAATGGAGTGTGACCAGGTCTAATGCTACAAGGCAGAGTTAGATAATAAGGGGTACTATCAGATAAAAGGGACATGAGCAATGAGCCAAGTGACATGCTTGCTTGTGATTGGTCCCTGGGGTGGTCCACTGCGAACCTGTAGCCTCTCTCACACTAAAGGAAACAATCATGTCTCACATGTGGCATTTCTAAGAATTTGAATGATAAAAATAGATTTTTTTGTCATCATGTGTGTGGCTGCTTTACCCTCATTTCTTCTTTTGTGTTTTGCAGAACTTTAGTGTAAAATGTAGCTTTTTATTGTCAATATGCACATTTGTTGCAGCTATTTAGTGGTTAAAAAAAGGTTATGGGACATTAGTTTGTTTGTTTAGGGTTCAGTTTAAAAGATAGTATCTGAAAGGTGACTTTTCATATACTGAATGAAGAGGCTGTCTTTTGACGTTTTAGCTGTTCGCCATAAAACAGCATCTGCGAGCCACGATAAGCACCGAAAAAGGGGAAATGAGGAAACCTCAGGCTATGCTCAGCACACTTAAAAATGTATCTTACTTCAGAGAGGAAACTCAGGTGACCTCAGTTGCGTGTTGTGTCTGCCTGACTATTTGTTTTGTCATGTATCTGTAAAATCAAACAGAAATTTAGAGGAATCAACTAATCTTTTACCATTATCTTTTACCGTTGCGCCATTAAGTCTTAGGAATGTGCAATCATGACGCCTCTGTGCATTTAAAGTGTTTTTGCTAGTTTACATTTCTCTTTTTGTTATATTTATATTGTTTCTGTACTATTTTCTTGTTGTATTTTTGTCTTTTTGGGGCCTATTTAAAACAATATTGTAACTACATTGTGTAAATATGGGACTGATTAGTAAAAACAGGTTCCTATATCCCGAGAGGCTCTTATTTTGACGTGAACCTACTTTCTATGATCTTGACAAATTAACTATATGTTTACAATTGGAAGAGCTCAGTGTCATGTTTGTTTGTGTATTTGAAGAGGTCATTGACCTTCATTTGTACCAGGAAAGTGTTGCTGGCGTCCTCTGATTAGAGTTGGTTTTTCGGGTGACTTTGGTTATTATGATTATATAGATGCCATTTTGGTAAACTTGATCTATTTTAACTCTGTCCTATGAATGTCTGAGGACCAAAATAGTGGGGAAGATAGTTACTAATTTACCTTTACTTCCATATTACAATTTTAGACAAATTAAGATTGGAGTTCTTCTGACTTGAAATGCACTGCACAGAGTTCATTAATTTAATAAAGTTTCTAAAGAAACATGATCAGCATATGAGCAGAATTCCCAGCATGCATTGCTTGAGAGTAAGTAAAACTCTCCAGAGATTTTTCTTTTCTTTTCTTTTTGAATAAAACCTAAATGATAGAAAGGTTTTGTATGTTTTAATAGGTGTCAGTGTGAACTAAAATACAAGTAAATGTTGAATTTAATGCCTGCCACTCTACACATTTAGGTCAAAGGGGACAACGTTTAAAAAAACAAAAAAACATTTGGGTATCTGGAGTGCCTTACAACGCCCACACTATAAAAAAACACAACCCAGAAATTTTTTGGTGTGCTGCCTTTATCAGAAAACATGCACGTCAAAAAGCCATTTAGATTAAGCTCTCTTTACCTATGCCACATGCAGGCTCATTAGAATATACCCCCATCTGAGTGTCTCCACCCACCACTTGAGACCTGACTTGGCAGGTGAATCCTATTTTTCTCGCAAGCCAATCAGAGCAGACGGGGCTCTTTTTAAAGAGACAGGAGCTTAAACAAAGCGTTTCAGACAGAGAGTGAATACAGGTATGTACAGACAGACAGAATTAGAAAAATAAAGTGTTCTTTGAACAAAAAAACATGTACACATGTTTGAGTAGAAACCCAACTTACAAGTACACTGCAACTTATGAGATGACTTTGAATTAATTATTACATTTAGTTAATTTCACTCACATTGGTTTGAGTTGAAGTAGCTTAACCTCACAACATGATGTTCTAATCACTGAGGGAAATAATCATTGCATGCTCCTGAAGGCCAGTGCTGAGGTTGAATAAACCAGCAAGTCTCTCATTCGCACGCACATAAAGTCATCTCCATTTGATGCCTGGACTCTAACATACGGTTAGTTTGAAAGCCGCAGGCTGTTCACCCCGGCTTCAGAGAGCAGAGTGAAAATTTGCTGCTGATGACAGGTCATGTGAAATGAAAGTGCTTTTTACATCCTCTCTTTTGTGTTTGCATCTCAGCAGGCAGCCAGAGCTCGGCCATAATCCCCCCTCCCAGTGTGTGCATCACTCGGTGAATTCATCCTCCACGGAAACGGGCAGGCGGTCGGACCACTGCCATTTCACAGCCCTAATTAATACCAAACTCTGCACCCTTCACAAATTACAGCGTACACCACACAGGGTTGGCTCAAGAACAGTCTGCAGTCTGCAATAAAACGGTTCCTTCATGGCCACATTAAAAAACAGGGCGGTAGGTCAGAGGACTTTTAGCTTGTAACTGATTACTGTTGGCCATCAGCTCAGAGTGTAAGCAGTGTATTATTTGAGAGGGGTGGTGAAAGAGAGCTTGAGTAGTGCTGTCCAGGTGGCGGATTCTCCACAGAGAGCCATCCAAGGACAACCATGAGAGCTTTTTTCGGGAGGGGGGGGGCTACTGGCCACCCCATAGTACCCCGCTGGCTGTGGTCCGCAGCCAGTGCAACAGTAGGTAACTCTGGAGCCAAGGTGGAATGAGAAAGGAAGGGAGGAAACTCGGAGAGAAACCATGAAAAATGTGGAGCATGAAAATGTCTCCCTTGGTTTATGGCAGCGCAGCTTGGCTTCCAAGAGAAACACATCTTTAAATTTAACTTGAGATGTCTTTTTTTTCTCTCTCTCTCTCCCTCCACTCCCAACTGCTGGCAAGGGCCTGGTTTTGAAAGCGAGGCCAAGATGCTTGGAAACTGCGACCATGTTAGAAAAACACTCAATAATGTGGCTTTTTGGAAATGTGGCGACAGCTTCTGTACGAGAGGCTCAGTTTTCAACGTTGGTGAACATGTTTGGTACGTGTGCAGCTGCTGAACAGTCCTCAGTACGAATGTTCAGAAAAACACTTACACGCTGAAGGTATATTTACTGGAGGGTTTATATGAAGCATATCGATTGTTTTGCTGCAGTACATTAAACATGAACTCTGCTGGCTCTGTGGTGTTCAATGTGCATTTGACTGTTTCTCCATTCCAACTTCAGACACACTCTCTTTCAGGGAGAAACTGTGTTTTGAATAAAAAGCCATAAATAAAAGACTTGATACTGGTAATTCCAGTGAATGGGATTAAAATGATGGGGGCGCCTGGAAACAATTTTGGCCGGCTATCAAATTAAAGCTTCGTACCATGTAATAATATTTTGCTAGTCTCAGGAGGAAGTCCTCTCTCATGCCGATGATTCAGAGCTCATTTAGGAAAAGAGCATCCAGCTGATCTCGTAAATCAGCGTTTGATGGAACAAACATACTTCTAAGGAAACAGAGCCACTTTTGGAGCCTCGACACTCACTCATGGAGTAACAAGGACAGAATAAAATGCTCCACTGATGATGAACACATTGTAATGTGGTGAACATTGGCCAAAAGTTAACACCTCTCATTACAGCGGGTGCCATAAAATATGGATTTATGTCAGAGAAATTATAGTTTTGTTGGCAAATGTAACTAGAGCATGAGTTTAGAAATGTTTAAAAACAAAGTACATTTACTCAATTACCTTATGTAATTTTTGTAACATTTTGTTGGTGCTTGTACTTTACTTGAGTATTTCTATTCTGCTACTTTATGCTACATTTCAGAGGGAAATGTACCTCAGGACCATGTATAGTGTTAAATGCCAGTGTGAAGGATTTAGGAGAATCTATGAAATGGAACATAATATTCATTATTATGGTGTCATTAGTGCATAATCACCAGAAAGTAGGAATTGTTATCTTACTCGCAAGCTTAGAATGAGCCGTTTATACCTCCAGAGGGAGTTCCTCTTCACACAGTCTGCCATGACGCACCGTCATGTTTCTACAGCGGCCCAGGCCCGTGTTTGGACAAACCAAATACTGGCACTAGCGAGAGCCTTTCGCACGTTACCTGAAGGCCACCGTAGTTCTCCGACACGCCTGTGAAAGTACGATACAGTGAGCCGCAGAGTTCCAAACCGTCACACCGCCAGCCGCTGTCTGACCTACATGGCTCCTAAAGTAGTGTTGTTATAGTATCAATGGCTTCCTAGCGAGGTGAAAAGCGTTACTACGGTGTTGCACTCGGCTGCACATGTTACTGCAGTCTTACTTACTTCTGTACTTTTACTAAAGTCACATTTTTAATGTATGACTTTGACTTGAAAAGGACTATTTCTAAATGATGTTATTGTTACTTTAGTAAATGGGAAGCACTTTCTCCTCCGCATGAAAGTGAATTCACAAAAATAGTCTTGCAATGTTCACATCATCATTATCATCATGACAATTACTGACATTATCATCGTCGTCATCTTCCAAAAGAGAAAGGAGCAGAATTAACCAACTAAACCTCCATCTTTCTGCAGGCTGCAGTTTCTCAAGCATTGGTTGAGTTATGTTGTAGCTTTGTTCCCCCCTTTTCCTCCAGCAGGGCCGCAGACTCTCAGGTCTTTCCTCTGATGCATTACACCAACGGTGGAGAAATCTCCATCAGCCTATCAAACAACCTCACAGATAATGCCTCAAAGCGCCAGAGACGTCACAGCGTTTAGCCACGTTAATCCCTCCACCACTGCAGACAGAAACCCCCTCCTGTGCTCTCACAAAGGTAATTTGTTTCACACAGTTACTTTTTCAAAGCGTTAAATATTGGCGAAATCTGCAAGGCTGGTTTGTTTTATGGGTTGCCCGGTCCTGGGTTGCCAAGAGGGACATATAGGACAGCTTTTAATGGAGGGGGAAAGGCTGACATTAAATACAGGCCAGATGGACTTTCTCCTATCCTGCTCATAAAAGTTCTTAGGACAGTTCACAAATCAAGGCCTCAGTATTATGTTAAGCGTTTGGATTGTTATTGTTATTGTACATTTGCAAATACTAATGTAATTTATAGCTTTTCAAGCATAATTCGAGACTCAACCCACCCAGACATTTAATATGCGAGCGTTTAACACTTAATATTTGGTTGATAAAGTGCCCGCGGCTTTTACTGCCTTCCATGGAAACTGGCTATTATAACTCTGACAAGTTTTCATCCAGCGTGAATTAAAAGTGAAGATTAAGACGAGTGCCATCCACTTCATAACCGTCACAAGCTAGTTTATGAGAAGACTGTGCTGGAGTTTGGGGGTAAAATATCTCAAAAAGGAGCAGCCCATAACCAGCAGGTATTACTGTACAACCAGCAGAAGGGGAAAATGAAAAGTGAAATTCAAGATGCGGAGCTAAAACGGAAAACTGCAGCTCTCTGGGGTCAGTCCTCTTTCCGGAGGAGAGGAAAGTGGACCCCATAGAGGAGAGAGTCTGTGGTGTTCCGGGTTTTTGGGTCACTCACTATGAAGTTGCTGCTAACATGACAACAAATACCAGAGGACTTTGAGTTTCTTGACAGAGATAACATGCAATAACAAGGAGCAGGGTTATATTTATCATCACATTCAGCTTTGGGTCAAGTTGTTGTTCTTTCACGTTGTTTAGCCGATGTCTTCATATGAGAAATTACATAATTTCATAGCTGAAAAATGTTAAGTCATTCACTCAAGTTGCTGCATTCAAGTACAAATTTGAGGCACTTGAGTATTCCCATGATAGTGTGGTATTGTTACTTTTACATAAGTAAAGGATCTGCATCTTCCTTCTGTGAAGCTGTGAAATGGTTTATTTTATATTTATCTTGAGTGAAAACCGCCCCCCTTGTGGAAAACGTTCTTGCATCTGTTACTTACGTAAAAGTAGAAACACCACAATGCTTTACTGAAGTATTCGGATCAATTTATACTGAAATGCCCAAAAGTAAAATATACTCATAATGAAGAAGGACACATATTATGGAACGTGAATATAAAATTATGTGTAAAGCAACATTGCAGCTCGTAACGGTGGGGCTGATAGCTGGGTAGTTTAATCTATGTTAATCATTTAAAATTAATTAGCTGATTTTGTATTTTTAATCTGAATCGGCAAAGAAACACAATTTAGGTTACGCCGTCTAGTGTGGAGTTTATTTTATACAAATAAAAACTTTATTTATGTATTTTGATTACAATATTTGTTGACTCAAATGTGTGAGCCAATAGATGAAAGCCAAACCAGAATGTATTCCATGCGATGAGGAGAAGACTTTGAAACACCATTACAGAAAATGTAGAGCACTTGAACAGTACTCAAAATACAACTCAATTACAACATCCAGTGTACATTTTTCTCAGATGTGTTGAAGGACTCATGACCTCTATTTCTAAAATCCTGTCCACAGCTCAGCTCTGCATGTTGAGTACTTTCACTTCAAAACACATTTTGTTGCAAACACTGTTATTCATTTACTAAAGTAAACATTTGAATGCAGGAATATCACTTGTATAGTTGTTGTGTTATCTCTATATCTACACACTTCTTCACCGTGGTGTTTAGGATACATGGTTTTGGTTGTTTATTTTATGTAAACCCAATTAAACTTGAGTTAAAGCGGCACCCAAATCCATCAGAGTTATCTTTCTATCATAAACTCTGATAGCCGAGGCAGATCGCTACAGAATAGCTAAAAAACAATGTATAATATTCCGTAGAAGTCATTGGAGCTCTTAAATAACAAAGTTCTTCTGTTACACACATTTTATTTTGTCACTGAACTGCAGCTGGGTTTGGAAAACACTTAATCTGGAGGATTTTTAAAATAAATGATCACGTTTTTGTACCATACATGCTTTTACATTGGGCAACATATTTGACAATTATCACCATAAGACTATTGGTATGTATTAAGACACTGAACGTTAGTTAGTTATCTTAAAACTACTTATAAAGTAGAATTACTCTGACAGTTTTAACAGACATGTAAAGGGAGGGAGTGTCATGACATCATGCCATTAAAACATCTATAAACAGGTTTGATTGAGCTGTGCATGTGCAAGGTTTGCATGTGTGTTGCAGCAACAATGTAGATTTATTCTATCTTAAAAATCTTGAACGGTCACCGTTGACCTTCATGATAAGACTGATTGGGAAATGACATTTCAACACTACACTGTCCTCTCATGTTAGTCTTTAGTTGTTAGTCATAATAAAAAGGAGCAGGTCGGAGGTGGATTCTGGTTTGCAGAGGTGGGTTATGAGCAGCACTATAAATGGAGGAGATGTTGATTGTATCTGTGTCTGGATACATAAAATATACTCACCCGGGTCGTCGCTGCTATCTGGAGCCAGTAAATGTATACAAACTATAAATTATTCTCTACTTCTTCTTCTTCTTCTCTCGCTTTCTGTGCTGTCGGAGCCGCAACATGCTCAGAAGGAATTTAGTTCATTGAGTTAATGTGTTTATATGAGCAGAAGGTGTATACATTTATCATGGAAGTATGATTTGGTCCATTCAACCTTTTAGACTGTTTGTCTCTTGAAATACTCTGTTTTTCCACATTTAAATTGTAATCAATTAATTAATTTTAATCTCTTGGTCATGTAATTATTATGTGGTTTTTATTGTATGTTTTTAATGCTATTAGACTTAATTATTTCCCCCTGGGTTTAACCACTCCTTTTTACTCCTGGTAAATGTTTCCAGTTTCACCAAATTAGAATTGTATTTATTTGTATTTATTTTGTTGCATATTTACGTGCATGCAAATATGTGTTGTTGTGGCTGAGGCTTTTGATTTTTCTACTTATATTAAAAAGCACAAACAAAACAAAAAAACTAAGGAAAATATTCTTCACACCTAAATTAAACTAAGGTAGTTGACAACCAATAATTGATTAACTTCTGATAATAGAGCAACTTGTACATTCTTTAAATTAAATAATAATAATAATAATAATAATAATGATAATAAGAATTCGTAATCCAATTTTCAAAGTAAGAAACATTTTATTTACAATATTTTCAGTGCAAATTATTATTAACAAAATAGCACAACTATATATCCAGAAAAAAACAAGTAATACATGAACACTGTGATGTTCTGACATTTCCTTTATCACGTGAAACGAGTGGTTCATAACCTAAAAATGTAATTCACAACCGCATTATTTCCTCCAGATGAGGAAAACATGATGCACACGAAGCTCGTGAGAAGAAAACGAGAGTAAGGAGACGCTGGGTGTGGCCGGAAGTCCGATTTGTAAATGTTTAAATAGCTTGTTTTAAATTTGTATTTTATCGTTAGAGCCTTAAATAAAACCTTAATGGCATTACCACATTCATTTAGACCATGTTCATTGTGTCTGGGATACAATAAAGTGTCATATTGAACAAATAATTGGGCCTACTTTCTCGTTGCTCCACTTGTTCCCAGGAATTAGACAGGTACAGGCTTGGCTTAACGTTGCAAATGTCTCCTATACTGAATTGACACTCCAGGTGCGTTTTAACATCACTGTCGTTCTTCTATCAAAAAAAATAATAAAAACGTATTGTTCATAAACTACAGCCTTCATATCAGTATCTGAGGGGCTTCTGCCGCTGCCGCCGCGCCGCTCGCCGGTCCGCTGCTTCCGCTTGTGATCACGCTGGTTTGGTTTGTTTGCTCAGAAACGTCCACATGTCCGTCGGAGTTTTCCTCCGGAGCCTCGTCGGACTCACACTCGCTGCGTCCCTCGCTCTCACACTCGGACTCCTCCGCCGGCTCTTTGTGCTCCCTGCTGCCGGACTCGGACGCGCTCTTGTCCGGCTGCTCCTTCTCCTTGTCCTTCTGGGCCTGCGCCTCCTTGGAGTGTCTCCACTTCATGCGTCTGTTCTGGAACCACACCTTCACCTAAAAACAACACGCACACGTTGGGTCAGACTGGTTGTGTGCGTGACCTTCAGTGACATACAACTGCAGCGTGCTTGCACAGTACAATTATTTCCAGGTCAAACTTGAGCAGAGTCAGAGAGGAAAACAGGCCTCATTAGTTAATATCATGTGGGATGTACACACATTATTTTTTCAATCATATAGCGTTACTCTCCTTTCTAATGAGCACACATTAAAAGGAATTAGAAGTATTGTGCACACTTCACAAACATGTCCAGAGCCCATATTTAAAGGGACAGATCAGCAGCATAAAGTGTAAATATAGTGCAAATAATATTATTTAACACTGCCATGTTGCTAGCCTGAGTATAATAATATAATATTTTAAATGTAATATGAGAGAGAAAGAGTAATACAATTAGATAACCTGTGTCAGTTTTCAATAATGTTGCTGGGTAAGTTCAAGTCATATTTGTACAGTGGGATGAAATGTAAACAACAACTGTGTAGAGATTTTACTGGAGTGTTGCTCAGCCAATCAGGTTGCCAACTTCAATTTAAGGACTGGAAATTGAAAAATACAATCTTCTTTGAATCCTTGATGGCTTGTGAAAGAATGTGACTACAACCATCCCTCAAATATGGAAGCACACTTTTTAATTGTATATCATTGTATCGGTTTGTCAAGGCCAGAGCCACCACTTAGACACTCAGGCCATTGTTCTGTGTTTCTGGGAATTTAGTAGTTTCAACAACCTGTGGCTTCACACATGCTGAGTATTTTATAGGCTGTGTCAAGTATTTTTAAAACCTATAAGAGTGAAGACGGCAGGATTTAGACCCGGCATGCTATGTAGGGAATTTGAGAGTATAATAAGAGTATAATTTATAATAATGTAATAATAATATTAAAAATAATTTACAAACAACAGAATTATTAAATATGACAAAGCCCATAAGAAGCTAACTGTACTTATTTGGTCTGGTCCAATTTTTTCGAAAGGCAGAGTGAGGGAGCTCATGACCTCTCGTAATTATAACATCCTGACTGCAGCCGGTGGTCTTATTGTTTTATTGTTCATTATGATGCCCACAACTACTCCTCCTGAAGTTGAAAAATACATATAATCAAGAAATCATACAGCTACAACATAACAATGGCATCCAATAACAAAATGACATAAAAACCAAACATAAAAAACATTCAAATATAACCATTGACATGAGTTGACAGGTAAAATAAAATAACAACAATGTCTTATTTGATCATCTATACGCTAAATAAATAAAAGGAAACCTATCTTGCATATTTATCTTGACGGCCTGTCTTCACCAATAATCTCTTTGGCTGTTTCTTAATATATTTGTGTCAATATGGTTTGTTCTAAAGATGATAAACCTGATATATAAATCATTCTTGTCAGGAGGTAATCCAAAAAGAAGGACCTCTGCAGGTAAACATTGTGTAGTCAACACTGCTTCTTACCTGAGCGTCTGTCAGCCCGAGCATCGCAGCCAGCTGCTTTCTGTCCGGCTTGGTGACATATTTCTGTATCTCAAATCTCTTCTCCAGTCCTTTCCTCTGCAGGTTTGAAAACACTGCCCTCGACCACGACCTTTTCCTTTTGTACGTCTGTGGCATGGTGTCTTTAGTGAGGACGGCGTATGGGCCTAAAAGACACGAGCAGGACATGAGGTTGAAGCCGAAAAGAGAACAGAAACCAAAGCAACATTCACTGCAGGTGTCTCGCACCTTCAAACAGAGAGCTGGACGGCCAGCTGGCTGTCTGTTACAGTCCTACATGTGGTGGCTACCTGGGAAGGTGTCCTGAAACTGATGCTGGCCTGAATGCCTGCTGCTGCTGCTGCCTAGTGAACTCATCATGGAGGACGCGTCGCTCATCCCGGGATCTATGCAGGAGAAGTACTGGCTGGCCGGAGGCTGAATGGGGACGTGGATTCCTGACTGATGGTTCGAGCTAACGATGGATGTGAGATCTGTTACAGAGCGAGAGATGATGGGCTTCAGTCAGGGAACAAAGAGTCACACTGGCAACCTGAGGGGGGGGCAAGATGGTCTAGTATTTAGAGAGACCATCAGACAAAGTCAAAGCCTAGGTTCAAGTGTGACCGCTAAAGTGTCTTTGAGCTAACTTCCATCTGTTTGTAGCTGATCATGACCTCTGACCTCTCCGGTTAGAAGAGGATTTCCCCACAGGGCTCTTTAAAGTGCATGTTATGAGGCTATTTGGGCTCTTACTGCTCTGTGAACAAGTCTGTCATTAACTGCTTCTGACTTTACAATATTGCTTCCAGTTTGTTGTTTCTAAAGTTTGTACATGCTTTTCTCTTGTGGTACTTAAACGTATAATTACAAATAAATAACTTCAAGGCCATAAAACACATCCCTATATATTGTTTTCTTTAGCTGACATGACAGAAAGCTTCTCTATACACACCGCATATGTGTTTGTAAAGTCAGTGTGGAATAAAAATCTCTTTTCTCACCTCTTAATGACGACTTTTCTTTGCCTCTCTGATCAAAGTCTGTCGACAATATCCGATCAATTCCGAATTTGAGGTCCTTGCTTGACGGCGGGGGCACTTGTTGGGAGTTAAACGCAGTTCTGGAGACAGATGTGAGCTGTAGTCCGTGTCTGCTGTAAAGAGACGCCGAACTCAACCGCGCGCCGTACGGCTCGGGCGCGACGGGAGAAGGACGCAGCGGCGAGCTGCCGTGCGGCGCGCGGTGGTGGTGTCCCATGTGCAGCATGAGCGCAGACGATCCCGGGATGTTCTCCGCATCTCCTGCTTGCAAAATGTCTGCGATGCAAAACGAGGGTTTCTTCATCGTATCCACAGCGAAGCCCCCCGCGCAGTACGCAGACCAGAGGCTAAAGTTCGACGCGTAAAACGGGTTGAGCCCGGCTGTGTACATCCCGCAGCCTCTATTGCGTCTTATTGTTTCTCAGAAGAGGATATCAACGGGCAGACATGGGGGGAAAAGAAGCAGATATGGCGTTTTTAGAGGGGATAGCTATAGCTGACCGTCCACTTTGTGTCAGTGCCAAAATCGCTCTCCCAACTCTGAAATCCAAACCCTGAAGTTCCACTAAGAAGTTCCTCCGCTGACACTGATTGGTTGCTTTCTGAGCCAATGGATGTTTTGCAGTCGCTCACATCACGCCCTTCCCAATGAGGTTGGACTCACTGCACTAAAGAGCAATTTTGATCCTGAGATGATGGATTGATCACTTAAAAAAGATCCCCCACCCATCACTGCACCCCAAAACATTATACCCATTACCTCTCGTGTATTTTTTTTTTAAATGTATTTATAGAAATAAATAATATCTCACTCCAGAGGCAAGATGACGACTAGTGGATTAGATTTGTTTTAAGAAACTGTCAGTTTTACACACAAAATACATACATGCTCTATTGAACAAATCAAATCGAAAAACATGCTATGCGGTTTTATTAAATCAGAATAATAATAATTAACTGTACACAATCGACGTGTAGTCCTATGACCCCGAGCCCAGGAGAGGCTCTATTAGCGCCGCTCATCCTGTTTTTGATGGGCTGTGATTCGTGTTAAATGAGCGGATATTCCTGCTAGATTTGCCCCCGAAATAGAACCTGTTTTAGTATTTTAGGATACAGCCGAAATCCTTATTTCTTCCGGAGCAGAGGGGGGGACTTTTATAATGACTGTTAGAGCTTCCCCTTTTCAATATTTGTGCAACTTTATCTCGACCTGCAAGTTGCACGGTGACGCAAATCCGTCCCCATGCTCATAATAAACAGAGGAAACCGATTCCTCTCTAAAAGCAAAACACAATTAACTTCAGAGGCGATACTTCATCCTCCTCGAGGCCCCTTCAGGATTCACACGTTGGGTCCTGGCCAATAACATGTTATAACTAAAATGGTATCAATGCTAATTGTTTTTTTTTCTTCCTTCAGCCTTAACGTGAATACATTTTTCGTATAGGCTTACTTTGCTTAAAACAACACCTTTTTTTAAAATATATTACCAAGATTTGTAATCACAATAGTTTTATATACTTTCTGTATTTTTCTAACTGTCAATTAAAATGAACTCTCTCTTGTTTTCCCTCTCCTACGGTCGTACCTTGAAACTGTTTTTTTCTCACCCCCCACCACCCCTGTTCCTCTCGCATGTGTTGAACAATGGCTTCTGAAGAGAACATTCATTTAAGTCTTGATTCATGCGCGCGGAAGCGCCGATGACCCTGACTGCCTGCTATCATGCTGTTTTCGAGTGACACTTTTCCGGGTTAAAATTAGAAATAGACCATAACGTTTGCCCTCCATCATGCAGTCAAAACAATCCAGGGAAGAGGATGTAGCAGACGCAGCACGCCTCGAGTTATTTCAGGTGCCGATGAGCTCTTTAGTGGGAAGCGTTAAACACACAGGCCTCAGATCAGCCCTCACACTGTTGACCAGCTGGGACTCTTTCAATGCAAAGAACGATACACAGCCATAATTCAGGAGAGATTTTGTTGTTTGCAATCATGAACAACGGACAAATATGTTTTTTATTTTTCTGTAAAGGTTTGCACGCCACAACCCATGGTGCACTGTGAAGAAAATATGTATTACATAACTTTTTACAAACAGCTATTTTCTGCATCTTTGGGGGAAAGAAACATAAGAAACACACGCGCGCGCACACACACACGCACACACACACACACACACACACACACACACACACACACACAGGCACGCACACACACACACACACACACACACACACACACACACACACACACACACACACACACACAGTGTGTGCACTCCACATGGTATAGCACATACTTTACCCAGACAAAATAAATAAGCAACCATTCTATTGTTTCTTGCTGTAAATGTTGCATTCTCTTATATTTCATATTTTATAATCTACATTAAAACTAAAGGAATTACATATACATATTTAAAAAGAAAGAGCGCTGATGATTTTTCTATTTGGGGCATATCACATGAAGATAGAAGATGCAGAAGGTATTTGTATTAATAAAAACATCAGCATTTATTCCTACTATAGAGACACATTTATTAAATCGTTTATAGTTTTATTTGACTTGTTTTTATATTATATGTGCGAGTACAGAAGACGAGAGAGCCGCTACATACACATTAACATGCAGCACAAAGTGTAGTTTTGTAATGCACATAATAATAAACCTGTGATGCTTCTGATTTCATATATATACAGAATTGTTTAAGTTCAGGTATGAAAATTAAGAAATTAAAAAAGCACACATTTGATCAGTAAATCACCTGTAAACCCTGAAATATGACTTTTTCAGCCAGAGCCCTGCTCAACCCTATTTCCCTTCTCCAAGCCAGTCCTCAGAGGAGCTGTAATGATGAGGTGGGATTAATGCCAGTGCCAGCAGCTCCTGTCTCTGCAAACACTCCAGACTTGAATCGGTCTTCAACAATAGAAAACTCAGTCGTAAAATAAAATAAAATAAAAAATTGGATTGTCTTTTTTCTGAAGTGGATTGAATACTGTCCCTGTATAAAGGCTGTTGTCCTAAATACATCCTCACAGTGCATGTGCTTTTTCAGCCTTCAGACACAGTCACACATTATAATCCAGTGGAAAGTATTGATTAAAGTTTCATACAATTCTAAGATACTTACTTGTATTACTTCAGTATTTCCATTTGACACTACTTTTTCACTTAAAGTCAGAGCAAAACATTCAGATTTTACATTAGAAAACACAAGTATGTGATTTGTTAAAGATTAAAGAAACCAATTATGAAGTTTGAATATGGATTTATGAAGAGATTAACACCCAGAGAGGTAAAATGATCTAATATTTCGCAGAAAATCAAGGATTAGAGAAAAGTGCAGTTCATTATCTTTTTTCCTATCATATTTAATCATCAAAGGACATTGATGATTGAATAAGTGACTTCACATCTACAGTATATGTTAAAGACTAAACAACCTGCCGTAAAGGATTTAAAAGTAGCTCCACTTCAACAAGATGTATTAATAATCTTATAATCACATACAACAAAACATTTGTGCAAGAGCACATTTTTCTGCAGAATGAGTACTTTTGCTTTACTGATAATGTCTGTACTTTTAAATGCAAGACTTTTACTTGTAATGGAGTATTTTTACATTGCTTTAGTGTACTTGTACTTAAATAAACCACTGCTAGAATCTTATTCAATGTATATTTGTTGTGAAAAATATGTGAGATACATTTTCATTCATACTAACACCTTTACCTTGCTGTTAAAAGGTTAACAATGAGTACACATGTCAGCTAAATGACAGACTAATGAGTTCGGAGGAGGCAGCAGCTCTACTTTACAGATGCACTCTGCTGTGCAGCTTCAACAAACAACATGAAAATGAAAAGTCAAAGTGTTTATGAGTCACGTGTAGAAAACAAAGCCGTGCTGCTGTGCACAGCCGACTACCTGAAGTTTAAAGCATCTGACGGAGCCCATTGTTGTCGGCTGATTGCCGGCTGTGTGTTTTTCAGGAAGCCTTATCAGGCGGAGGAAGACTGAATGAGCACCTCGGACCAAAATCCTGCTGGATCACAGGCTGCAGGACAGAATTAAATGATTTCCATTATTATACTGAGAATTATTGCTCCCCCTCTGTAAGACGCAGCTCCAAGCCAAGATTACTATTTCTGGCAATGTTTGCCTCAGGAAGGAACTTTCGCAGATTTAATGGGACCTGGGCCATTGTACACAGCCTTCTGTATGGCACGCTGCCATCTTCTCCACAGAGAAGGGAAAAAAGAACTCAGGGATGTGTTTAAAGTCAAAACAAGACTGTGCCCGTTTATGTGATCCCGCACACAGACAAGATATTTCAAACACTGAACTCTCTCCGAGGTGGAGATGAACTCAAATGATTTTTAATTTTCATTTGGGAGGTTGAATGTGAGTCTGAAGGTGACTACATTGTCCTGTTGTGATCTGCTTTGTGTATGTTGCTTCAAACATTACTGTCTTTGTGTTATGAGCAGTAAAATGTAATTAAATTACATTTTAGAAATTAGAAACATACTTTGTTCCTTTATCTCATCTTTGCTCAACAATATAGACAACGGTGGAAGTAGTCAGATCTTCTACTTACTGTAAGTAAAAGTAGCAATACTCTGTTACAAGTCCTGCATTGAAAATGGTACGAATTGTATATTTCAGTTTGTAATCAATATTTAGTTCACACTATTTGTAAGTAGCATTACGCTCGAAGTGGAAGACATTTTAAAGACATAATTGTTTTTTACTGAAACAATACATTGCATATTATATTAGGTAAGAGGTCAACACACCAGGTAATTAGCTATTTTAATTGAAACATAACATAAGAAATTAAATAAATGAGAGAGATAACATTTAAAAAGCTTTATATATGTTATACACACATTAGAATACCTTGGATATATACGTGTGCATATATCTGTGCAAATTAAGTTTAATATTCATACAAAAAGACTCTAAAAAAAAACTAAAGCTGTGAAATTGTGTTGTACAAAGTACATTATTTCCAACTGAAATGGAGTAGAAGTATAAAGTAAAATATAATAGTAGTACTCAAGTAAAGTACATCTATTTAGAGATCTCTTGCCTCAAGCTTTTGCATGTTAAATGCATATTTATGATCTCCAGGTTGTAACTATTTACCAGAATACATAACACATCAATGAGCATGAAGGCAGTACATGTACAAGCAGCTCCCCCCAGTGACAACATGCTCTCTCTTCTTCTTCTGTTTTTTTTCTACAAGTAGTTTTCCTTTTGATTGGAAACAAACTAGTAACTAATTTGATCTATAATCAACAAAAAAGTAAGTTTTTTACTTAGGGTTGATTATGGGACCCTTTTATATCAGGAAAATCAAGAACAAATCATGGTATAAATATATAATCCCCATGTACAATTAACCTCTAAATACAACTCAAACAATAAATAGGATTAGGGGTTAGGGTTAGGTGTAAAAGGGTTCAATCATATGAAAGTGAATTTAATACATGTCAGTGGAGAGATGAACACACATTGTATTGCATTTTAAACTGTGACGATGATGTCACAAGTATGAAGGATAATTGTACATAAAAATGCAAAAGTAAAAGTACCCATTCTGCAGAAAAATGGCCTCAGTTACTGTTTATAGATGACAGCATGTTATTGATGCAGCTGGTTTAGATATACTTTTAATTGATATGCTCAAAATAAATATGGAGGGTCACGGGATGATTAATAGGAGGAGAAAAGTTCTACATTGTTTTGACTTTTCTCTCATCTTTGCTCTTTCTATGTGAAATGTGGGATGATTTCACCTCAAACTGTAACATTTAAACAAAACCATGTGAGAAATTAATTACTGTAAAGGTCACAAGTAAAACAAATATATAACTGGTTGAATATTTAATGATGTGGTGTACTTGCTCTATTTTACAAGTGTATATGTGTTTTAGTGAAAATCTTAATCTGTAAAAAGGAAGATGTCAAATATAATGTAAAGGAGTCAAAGAACATTGAGCATTAACCAAAACATATTTCCCTCTGGAATATGAAGTACAGTTTAAGGTGGCATACAATGAAAAAAAGCAACAATTCACACTTGTAATTTGCATTTTACCACTGCTTTTGTTTCTGTTCATGTTGAGCGACTGCAGCAGCTGCAGAAAGGAACATAGTCATACAGTAACATTGACCTTGAACACATCTGATCACATGCAGAGAGACAGAGAAAACCCAAACTGTGTCCCTTGAGTTCATTTCTGGCTTTAAGAATACATTCTACAATTGTAAAATTTTAATATGTGTTCATTTTTATTGAAATGATCGTGGGGTTGACTGTTGATGGAGTTTCCATGCAGGCTCTTGTCCTTTTACTCCATTTTTAAAAAAAAGTTACTTTGCAGATATAATTAGATAGATTTTGCACAAAATGTAATGCAAAAAAAAAAAGATGATGCATTAATATATACAATAAGACGTTATCATACACTATTCTGAAATGTGCCATTCTGCATTATGAGTACTTTTAGCTCGGCTACATTTTGATACCGATACTTTTGCACTTGTGCGCCGCTATAACCTGATAACTCAACTTCAAAATAAGGTCCTATTGCAGGTGGACATATCAAAATGTTGAGAGGACTGATTTGCTGCATGTTTCCTTTTGTGGTTGCGTGCTTTTGGCTCTCAGCTGCGCAGTCGGAGTTAAAAACATGAAGTGGTCATTAGCTGAACACTGGAGTGGTAGACTAATCACACTCACCCCGGTCTGCCCTCTGCTGTAAACAAGCTAAAGGAGCGGCTTTAATGGAAGCTTTTAAAGGGGACGGTGACTCAGTGCCTTTGAGCAAAAGCACGTGTTTAGAGAAGGGCAGATTCAAATCGCCTCTTGTGCGGCAGGTTCAGGGCCATCCTCAGCTGCAGTGTGCAAACGTACACACGGTTAAATCACTTACTGTAAGCAGCGCTGCGAGCTAAAGGCTGCAGGAGGAGAAACTAATGGAAACACAAAAGGTCATAATAACAAACCATTAGGCCTGCTGCTGCTGTAAAAAAAAAAACTATTATGTCAGATATGTTTATATGTTTTGAAACAATTTTCTGAATTAAAATGACCTCGTATGGAAATGTTTCTGGTGATGATGAAGGACAGTCAGGCTGCAGCGGTCTGATGCAGAGCAGAGCACCTCACACTGCAGCCTTAATGGATCACATCTCAGCCAAATCAATCCGCAGGAAAACACGATCCATTATCTATCTATCCATCTATCCATCTATCTATCTATCTATCTATCTATCTATCTATCATTTCACAGGCTTATTATTTTAGCTATTTTAGCTATTTTAGCAGGCAAAGTTTGTCTCGTGGGACTGGTCGCATTGGGACAAATTTGGACAGAAAACAGCTTCTGGAAAAGTTTTTCCATTCTGTCCCAGGAGCTTCTTCTGTATGCTTTGACTTATTTTAATATATATGTGTGCGCACGCGCGTGTGTGAGTGTATTTCTTCCTCCAGTAACATCGTAAAATGTAAAATAAAATAAAATGCTTCATAAAAGTAAAATACATTTCCCCCATACTGTATTCATAGGCATTCACATAATGATCAATGTATAATCTCGTCACTGCTGTTTGGCTATTGTAAAACACATAGTGTAACGTCTGTCTTCCCAGCAGCCCGTAACCACAGTCACACAAAGAGCTGCGTTTCATTTCTTCTCAGCAAAAGGCTGCCATCTAGCGGGCATGCGATGTATTGCCGTGACACGCGACGTGTGTGCGTGCGTGTGTTCGCCCGCTCACATTGATTTTGGGCTGAAAACATAAAGCAGTGAAACCGAGTAAAAAACAGACAATAAAATAAAAGATAATTCAGAAATGAATTATCTAACAAGGACCCACAATGGTTCTCTTACGACCAACAAGCCGCTGATTATTGAATACAAAATAATTTACCATGTAACCACATAAGACTTTTATATTACTTTTAACCTAGCCTGTAATGAATGACACTGTTTACACCAGCCTATCAAATATAAACAGATTATTTAGGATTTCGTTTCCGGGTCAACCGTTATTTGCAGCTGCTTCGAGTTGTTCTGCGATGACATTAGCTTCTTAATCAGTGTGTTAATGTGTATTTGGTCAATTAACTCATTTTCCTTCACCCCTGTTATGGGAGCGTGACAGGGTTCATGTGTGTTGATCTCGGGGGATCCCTGCGTTCAACCTTCGACCTCCATTAAAGCACAAGACTGGTCTTTAGGGAGGAAGTTGGGTTGACTCAGGAAGTGAAGGCAGGTGTCAGCTGCTGGTTTGACTGGGACACTGGGCCCTTGACTGGCTGCTCACTGAGCTGGTATTTTTCATCGTTTCATCACAATTTTGTCTATTTTCATCAAATCTGAGCCAGTTGGGCTGCAAAGAAAATAAACTGCATTATTTCAAGTTAAAGATTATGTATATTGAACATTAAAAACAGATTAATCATTTGGTATATATAATAACATAGCTATTACATCTAGAACACTATTAAGTGAAGAAAAGCAGCAACTCTTTCCATTTCAGAAGCTCAAAACCACATTTTTGCTAAATTTGCTTGGGTTACCAACTCTGACAATACATTGCTCATTAAAAATGGTTGAAGATAAACTTTTGGTCGATCAAATAATTCATTAATCCACAAACACAATATTGTATCCGATCATGCAGCACAAACATATTTTCAGGCTTTGTGGGTTGTTTGAGAAGTGTATTTTTTTTTAATCCTTCTTTTTGTCATTACATTACATGTCATCACATCAATTGACTAGTTTTCAGCAGACCAACAAAGACCCGAGTGAAAAATGCTAATGCAGCATTCAACAAGTGTGATTTAATGACAGTCCCTTTTTCTTCGTAGTGTACGATACAGCCATAAACTACTAAACAGAGAAGGAGAAGCATGATTTACAAAAACAAGAGTAAATCACTCTGTGTAGGAGCTCAGATATTTTGATACAGTAAAAACAAATAAACTCAAATTTAAGATCAGCAAATATACACACATTTTCTTTTAAAAACAGTTTTTCACACATTCTGTATTCAACTAAACTGATGAAGGAGATGACTGTACAGCTTGCTTACAGTTTTAAATTACTGCCAGTCTCTGTTGGCATTACTTTGGCACAATCATAGAGCAACATAACAAAAAAAAAAACACTTAAAACTTTATCAGAAACAACGTGACTCATCGATTCAAGAAAATCTGCATAAGTCTTCAAAGGACTAATTTAGATCTTGTGTGGCAGTAGTTTTCATAAACCTGTGCTTTAGTGATATAAAAAAAAAAGTCAGTTCAAGTTTTTTGTTTTAGGATAAACTGATATCCGCTCACTATAATATATAGTAGTTATCCAGCATTGTTTTAAGGATAAATACATATGTGAGAGGGTCAGAAGCAAATGTGGATACTGGCTATTATAGATTTTTTTTTTCCCATGTCTTCTTCTCATAACTTGAATTAATTCCATAAAAAAAACTGTATTGTCAATCAAAAACTCCTTCAGACTGGCCTCTGTTTCTTTGAAAGAACAGTTGAACAATTTGGGAACTTATTTCTTTTCTTCCCAGAGTTAGAGAAGAAGATGGACACTACTCATGTGGCAAACTATTCCTTTGAAAGAGCATGCACACTCCCACATATTATAACATTGTGTGAGGTCTGTTAAAATCGGAGGTGTGAACAAGGACCATATTGAAAAAAGAGACTATCACTACATGAAAGGTGCAGTGTCTTTGACAGACAGTCCAGTGGCCCGGGACGTCTCAGGTTTTTAGCCCTCGTCACCGGTCTGGACCCTGCCGTCACCCAGCAGCCTCTCTCTTTCTTCTGGGCTGTCCTCCTCCTCTGTGTTCATCCTAGCGGCACACCACGGTATCCTGGCCAGCAGGGGGCGGTGTAGTCCATTGTAGAGCGCCGTACCCACCAGCAGCACCACGAAGCCCAGCACCTGCAGGCCTTGAAACTGCTCCCAACCCAGCGCCAGGCTCACCGCCCAGATGACCAGCGTGCGCAGGCTGTCCAGCACCATGCGGGTGGTGGCGCTGATCTCTTTCGTGACGCTGATCCCGGCAAAGTTGAAGAAGGCGATGCTGACGGTGTTGCCCAGCAGAGCCAACAAGATGAGAGGCTCGTTCCCGATCTGACAGAAGGCGTCCAGCGCGTCCTCCAGGACCTGCCGAGGGTTGCCGCCGAAGTCGCCAACATGGATGAAATACATCGGGATGAGAAGCAGTGACAGGACGAAGAACCCAAAGAAACCTGGAAATAGAGAACAGAATTAAACATGACCTATGACAGGAGTTCACAACCTTTGTAACTCGTCAAAATAAAGTCTTGCCCTTCTTCTACGCATGTGATCAGTTGAACCAAAGAATAATTTATCTTTCTGTATTTACACAAATAAAATAAGTAAAAATAAGCTGAACTTTGGCTGCAGAAATATTTTTACTGCTTTCTTCTCCTGTTGACAATATTGCAAATGTATTTGCATTACCAAAAACACTTTGGTAAAAGCTGCAGCTCGCTGACTTAGGAGCAGCTGTTTTAATTCTGCTGCGAAAAACAATACTATTATAGATATTTTTTCCACTTAAATAAAAGGTTGGAAGACAATGTTGAAACCAGTCTCTGTCGCTATCTGACCTTTGCATTCCACAATATTTACTTCTGTTAACATTAGAAATTCAAGATTTTGGCTCTTTCTACTTGTGTACTTGTGTCCTTTTGTTGATTTGTGGTTTATGACCACTGTATAAAATGTTACTTGTGGTGTTCCTAAAACAATGGTGCATGTAACTGCAGATGAACAACTGCTGTACCTTCAGTGCCAACGGCTCGAAGAGGATGGACATCATGTTTGTAGACAAACTTTTCCTCCAGGACCATCTGCACTGAAACAATGACCTGGGCCAAGATGATCAGAAGGTCTCCTGCAGGACAGAAGAGAGTAGTGTTTTATTTACTGCCTTTAGGAAGTGAGGTTAATGATTCTTGTTGAAGTATCTTCTGCATCACTAGAAAGCATTTGTACTTTTCTTGCCGTTATCCTGCAACACAATGGATTGAACACAGTGTGGAACACTGCAGATAATAAAGCCCAGAACGTAAATCCTCTCTCACCTGTGATGATGTCGCTGAGTTTGTGCGTGTCTTGTTTGTTCCCGCTGAAGAAGTCTGCGAGGCCCACTATCACCAGGCCCACGATGGTGGTGAGGATGCCGAACCACTGACTGGGCGCCAGGCGCCGCCCCAGGAACGCCACAGAGAGCAGACCAGTGAAGATGATGACCGCGCCACGCAGCATCTGGAAGCTGGAGGCACTCGTCATGTTGAGAGCTGCAAAAGAAATACAAATAAGTATGATTTTATTTCTAAAAATACACTCTTTCCTTTCAGTGGCACATACATAAACAATTCATGCTGCTCAGTAAAGCTGAAAGGTGGAGGAAGAATAGAACAGAAATCATCCCCCAAAAAAAAAAAATTGTCAACCACTTGAAACAAGCTTGTGAGCAAAAGCAGATTTCTGAACATTGAGAAGATAAAAGGTTTCGACAAGTCACTTACCAACATACATGAGGGAGGTGGCCAGCATGTCGCACATGGCGGGAGGCAAGAAGACGAGAGGGTTGAAGCTCTGGCCGGGGTTCATCGTGGGCTCGGGCCTTCGCCGGTCATGGCAAAGTAAGATGTAGAAGACCACAATGCAGCTGAGCTCGCCCAGAAACATACCCACCGCCTGCACGGTAGAGAGGGAGGAAGACACAGAGAGGGCACACTATTTAGAATGGACTTTTGGGAAACAGCAGTTGAGACAATAGACATGTCTACATTGTCTAAACTGATAATAACAAGCACATAATAACCCACATTTCTAAGAAAATTGGATTCATTGGATTCATTTAGACTATTGTCTAAATCTGATTACTCAGTATTTGTGTACATGCACATTAACATATTCAGCGTATAGCTGACATTTTTATGTATTTCATTCTTTGATATTTCACTTGAGACTGTTATGTTCATTTTGCACTAAAACTCTGAAAACAATTAGAACATAATCAGTGTTTTTATTTGCCAAGTGTTTAATCACACAGGTGTATACAACAGGCTTTACAATGTGGATATTCCATAAAGAATATTTACTCATTGAATAACCAGAACAGTAGAGTGCAAATAAAGTGCTACATAATACGGTCACAGTTCATTACTTTACCTGTACAAACGGATGACTAAATTGATGTTCGGCGTCATCATGGCAACCCTTTGCAGAGAACATGTCAGCCCATCTGTGAGACAAGAAGCCGTTATTACAACTTTATTATGGATATTTCACACAACCAAATGTAATAGAAAACAGTCAAATATGGAAGGCAGAACGCAAAGATAAGTTGATTAATTAATGTATTTTGATAATCTATTAATTGTTCAAGTCTTTTTAAATTAAAGTTTTGCTGGCTACGGCTTCTAAAATGTGACGACTCGCTTTGTCAATTTAGGCTGTGGGAAATTATAATTATAAAGCAATTTTCACTATTTTTGACATTTTATGAACACACAAGTAACCAATTGGTCGACAACAACTTTGTGAGTGTAGAACTGAGTTTAGTATTCTTTCACATTACACCTGCGTTTGATTGACAACAAACTCATAAATACCACTTTGAACCAGAGTTCTGCAGTGAGGGAACATTTAGTTTCCCTATGAGAGTTCTGGACAGCTGTGAAGTTAATGAGTGCTTAAATCTACACAACCCGCTGACTTCTATAATCAGAACGTCAGAGGAAGCATGACCGGCATGTGAGCGTCATGTTTTCTTTCAAATGCAACGCAAGGGAATATAGTGATGACAATGCAACTTCTTCAAACTCAACAGCGCCTGAGCTCAATAAGGAAACTTTATCAAAATCTGTCATGATTATTCCTGTTTATTCCTGGCAACGCTGTTTGGGTGGAGTATCTTTAATGCGGTGCATGTTTGCATGACAGGAAAGAGGGAACTTGCACCAAAACTATCACTCTACATGATCTGATCTCAGCTGAGGGGCTTTGAACCCAGCGAGGCGGTGCTGTGACGAGGCCGGTGTCAGGTGACTGCAGTGGAACTTTACCCGTTAGTTGCTGATTCTTCTCTGAGCAACATGACGCAGCTCGCTTCGTCTGAGACATAAGCACCTACAGCGGGATTCATTTCACCTTTTTTTTTTGCTGACAAAACCCATAAAAGGACAGAGAAGTGTCCCAGACATCAGGGAGCTGACATCACAGATTACTGGGGAAGTTAAAAAAGCTGAATGTCTAGTTTCACTAATCGAGAAAACCTCTTCCTATCGTGACAATAACGAGAGAGGACTTACATGTATTAGCCATAAATCATTTAAGGCATCTCTCAAGGAAAAATACAAAATATTACTTTCCAGCTTCTTAAATGGGAAGATTTTGTTTTACTATTTTAAATTACTATTTGTCGATAAAAGTCATGTAATTTAAAATCATTAAAAGGGCATTTTCACTTTTTTTTAAAATGCTGTTTTAGGGTTGAGTCAAATATATGAAAAACTAATCTGTGGGTTAAATGTTATATAACGTAGTTGGTAGTTGCAGTCCCTTAATAAATATATGACTGAGAACTGACATTATGATGGATTTATTTATCTCAGTCAACATACAACTAACAACCACCAGTGTTGATCAATAATGAATTCTTTAAGTCATTTATCAAGGGAATGTGCAACACATCAACTGTTTCCTGCTTCTCAAATGTGACGATTTTCTGCTTTCCTTCTTTAAATCCTTGTTAATTTCAAGATATTATGAAATTTACATTTTTCTTTTTTACTATTTTCTGATGTTTTGAAGACCAGCAGATAAAGAAAGTTCTAGTCAGCTGCAGTTGATAAGTGCTTCCTCTTTCATTTATGTTTACCTGTGACCTACCCAGGCTGCACGAGGCGGCTATTACGTCACCTCTGATCGAACACGAATGCCTGGTTCACAGATAGCTAATGATGATATCCTTGCACAATCGCAAAGGCGTTTCATTTTGCATACCTATAACGTTACTCATTTAGCTTGAGCTGCTTCCTGACAGAACTATGATCATGTCAAGAACAGATATTAAAAACGTCTGTCCTCCTCACACACTTTGCTTTCTGCAGCTTCCCAGCACAACTAAGGCTCGATACGGATGTTTACGTGAGCTCGTTATTGATAATAGCAGCGGTTACCCAATAGCAGCAACAAGTGGACACCATGATAATACTCAACAACAAACAAGCTATCTCGATTAGCTCAATAATTTACTGGTAGTCTGCAAGTTTTCCAACAGAGAAATGAGCTTTAACTACAAACAGAAATACAAGTACTCACTTTGCGGACAGCGTGTTGAGGGAGCCGGTGGTGAGCATCAGTCCCGCGAGGAACAGCTGGTATTTGGTCCACGCCATGCTGCACGGTGACCGGCTGAACGGAACAAAGAAACCGAGGACAGACCACCACCGACTGGCTTTGTGTTTGAAGAGATCCCGGTTGTTGTTCCCACACTGCTCCGTGGGATCTCCTCTGCCTGAGAAGGTCACATGACCACTCGGAGTCAGCTGACTACGACGCTGCGTTCAGGTCCTGCCGGAAATGGCCCAATAGAAGGAAGATTAAAGGAATGATTGATGATTAATCTATTTTAAGGAGCCACTTATGCATGTAAAAGTGAAGATTCAGCTAATCAAGCCATTTAGTTTAGAAAAAAGGTACATTGATGCAATTATCAAGTTCTCTAAGTATCATAAGGTTATACAAACAATGATTTTATTTGCAACCTATCTACAACTTGATCATTTATATATTTGAATGCTTCATTTGTTGTGCAACATATACAATGTTTGATTAAGTTTATAAAATAAAGCAAATCTCTGTGAAAGAAATTAATGATAATTTTATTAAACTAGAGGAACTGAACTTCTCCATATTGCTAGTTTATTAAAAAAGTGCATTACCATGTCGCCTATTTGTGAATTAAATATATAAGTAAATATCAAAATAACAAATAGCTAAGGTATAAAGTTAATTCCTGACTTGAATGCAAACTGCATGTGACATATTTTTAACTCAGTATACGTTTATATCTGATGTGGGACACTGCAGTATAGTTGTCACATTGGCAGGAGTTATATCAAATGTTGGTGCCATGAAAATACTACGTGTAACATGAATTGTGTCGTCATTATTTCCCATCCAATGTAGATCTACTGAAATACTAGTTTTTATTTCCTAGATCAATATAAGGAGTTTACGAGGGGACCTTAAGAGAATAGGCATCGAGGATGAACAGCAGGGGGCGTCAAAGACCGGAGAGACCTTCCAGGATAAGAAAGTCATGTCTCCCCTCTGTGGCCTCACTTTGCTTAAAAGTAGAACATGCACTCCCTTTTCCACTTGGATGACTGGTGCTTATGATGTCAGTTTTAAGCTTTTCAAAACCTACAAAAAACCTACAACTGAATGTACAAAATAAAATAAAATATAAGTATACAAAATAATATAAAATACAAAAATTAATCCTTGTCAAGTTTGTGTGCAAATGCATGGCCTACTGTATACACTTCATCAAATCCACTCATCCACACCACATTCACGATAGAGTTAATCTCCCATCTGACATAACTCACGATGCAAAGTTCTTCTTTTTTTCCTTTATTGATCATCAGCTATTCAATAATCAATAATTGGAGTTGGAGTTGTTTTTAGCAAACCATCTCAATGCGTCAAAGAGAGCAGCTTGTGTTTGATTTAATAAGATGTTTTATATCTTATGGCTTTAGTTACGTTGGTCATTCATTTAGTACTGGCTGTCCTCTTTTGCTATAAACAGCTGTGGGAAAATCTTAAATAAAGCCAGCCGTGGCCCATCTTTTACACAGCCTGTCATCATTCCAGTCTAAATGATTTTTTTTCTAATACTAGTTACTCATGTTTTTACCACTCATCTTATAATGTTCTGTAGTGAGACTATACAGCTTTGTCTGCTGCTTTCTTTACTCATTTGACTGTTCTGCTGACATCAGCTATCATATTGGCTACAACTATGAACATGTAATACTGCTGCAGTTTGACAGTCCTTCTCATACTGTTTACTTCTCATGTTGCTTGTGGTCATGTGAAGCCTTGCAAACTGGTAACAATGACGAAATACTATCATCAACCTCGTATAATATTGATACTTCCATGACCATTGGTTCTTTTACAGCCACAGCACGGCCATTACTATGACTGCTTGGGCTTACATATTTACTTTAGTACTACAGTTGTCTCACAAGTAGGTACGGAAGCTACTATTGCTGGCTTTTACTACTGCCACTGATTTTATGTGTCTGGAAAATTGTCACTTCAACTTAATTTTGTTAGCCTCTCTGTTGATTAAACATGTTTCTTACCCCCTGACCAATTCATGACTGCTCATATTGCCTCTCTTTTTCTTTAAACTAAGCTACCACAAGATGAATCCCAACATCGTTGATATATTATTCCATTAGACACAGTAAACCAGGGTTTACATTTGCAGTAATAATTATTCGTGAATAAAGTATAGGTGATATTAATTTATAGTACAATACTACAAAACAACTGAACAGTATTGTACTATGAAACACAGTTACAGTATCATACCCTAACATATGTTTTAAATATGGTACAGTTAAAATATAATACTCCAAAATATATTGTATGTATTGTACTATAAAACAGTTACAGTGAAATACTTCAGAGCATATTTAGAGAATCATTACTACTCAGAGAGCAGTAATAGTGTTTTGAGAATCACGGTCAAGCTGGTTTATTGTTCAACATCATAACAGTGAAGTTTCTGCAAACAGGTGATTGGGTAACTTACTGGCAAAAATACAATAAAAAGTCTCACAGATGAGATTAAGGAGTTTTCTGCTCTGTGACTCTTTGTGAAGCATCTCATCTCTCCTCTCACAAGCAAAGCCACTTAACATTTATCTCTCATAACTCTGTTCAAGTGCTTCTATGAATGCAAACACCTGGGACTGTCTTCAGACTATCGATCTCATGTATGTCACATCGAAGTAGAACATGGTCTGTAGATTTCTAAACCAAACAAAAAAGACAAAGAGACCCAATGACATTGGTGGGTGGATCGATACGTAAAGTATTGATTCCACCTGGAATTGTGTTTAGTATTTAATAGGGTCAATATGTCAATAGGGTCGATATTCAAAAATGACATCATGTTCTGGACACATGAATGCTTTTCTTAGTGCACTCTTTGCAGTAAACATTGTTAAATTTGCCATGGAAAAAAGTCTGTGTTTACATGCATGTGTGATTTACAAAGAATAGGAAAAAGAAAGGCCTAATGTTTGGCAAATCATTTGGTGGTAATGAAAGTGTCATCAGACGCAGGCTCTTTACAATGCATTAACCTCTTAAACCATGACAGGATTCTCCTCGTACAAATTTGTGTCGCTTATAGTAATAAAATGAGTCTGTATAATTTTGTGTTATCGTCCACCTGTCATATCAGCATGAGCTATTCAATGCAAGAGTAACTATTTATTCAAATGCATGTACTGCAGTACATCTGCTCAACATCATCTTCAATGAACCTTTTAATTCTTTAAATGTGCCCTTAAAGAATCTGTGGCCGCCATGAAAAAAATATGAGTGCCCAGGAGCATTATCATTTCAAGCTGAATGGCCCGGAAACATTTGATTGACAGCCAACCTCCAGTGGCGTGAGGTTGGACCTGCGGGAGGGAAAGGTGGCGGGGCAGCACTTTATATGTACACGCAGCTCATCTGAGGCCACTGACATGTCACATGGCAGGGTCTGCTGAGCAGAGGCTGGTCACAGCTTTTTTAAAAGCTTCATGTGAGAAATGTTCACCTTTCTGACCACATAATTATTCATGATCACGCTAAGCATTCTGCATATATCACTGTTGACCTGTGACATCGTGCTGTTGCGTAACATGTGCATCTGCTCTGTCCAGAGCAAAATGCAGGACTGTTCACCTGAAGACAAATGAAAGCAACAATGTGTTCACTGAGAGGCTTTACATAATCTACCATACTAATAAAGTTTACCTTTAATTACGTGTGACTCATTTTGAGGCAACAATATTTAGATATTTTTTCTTTATTGTAAACATGTTATGATATATGACTGAAAAAGCTGTATTGCAGAGTTATGTTGATTCTTACAATCCCAAACCTTTAAAAAATCACATTTTTGTATTTATAAAAAATGTATATAAGAGTTGATTGTTTTATGTAGTTTAATTTTAAAATGTGGTCAAAACATTCAAACATTCCTAAACCCTTAAGAATCCGCTGTCCCTGGTCTTGTAGGGTGACTTTAATACTATTTGGTTAATTTTATGCAATTGTATGATCTGCTCAAAATACTAGAAAGAAACTAAAATCTTTGAGGTTCTTAGAAACCCCTGAAACTGTGGAGATGAATAATTAAAAAGCCTTATATACTTACTGTATCTCCATTCATTTATCAATTGACCTCAAATTTACATCTCAATCAAAATGGACCAGTTTCAAGTGAAACCATGTAGATGCAATCAACTGAAAGCATGCAGATGGCCCATTAAAAGGCTTAACTATCAAGGCAGGTTTACTGCATATGTAATGTGCGTGTGAAGGTCACATGATCAGCTCCTCTCACCTGCAGAGACCGCTGAACAGAAAAAAATAAGAATTTACTTAAGAGGAGAAGGCCTATTATTTCATATGGAGAAAGTAAATAGAGATTGTTTTGCTTGATGGGAAATCCTTCCTGTCCCATTACACAAAATGATATGGAAATTAATACATGATTCAAGCATTAAACCGTTAAAATGTTGTCGTTCAAATGGAGAACAGCTGGCATCACAAGATATTTCATTCTTATTACCCCAAATTATATTTGCATCATATGCATTATCTGTCACTTCTGAGCCTCTGCACTAACTAATGTGTGCATTGACTGTGCCAAGAAAGGTATAACGTTACACTTAAACGATAAAGTGATGTTCAGGGCTAAAATATGTTTAATTAGAGATACTGGCCAAAAATATTTTTTTTGTCGTTTTATCATAATTTATGATCGGAAACTGTCAGTTGTCTGCTCACTTTCAGATGTTTACATTCATCCTGCGGCTGCAGTCGGGCCTTTCCTGTTGAAAAGGTGGCTCACCCTTACTGGCATTGTTTGTATTGATTTACAGCACTGACATTTATTGCATGAACTATTAATTCCAGAATAGAATAAACAACACCTACCATGAACTCTGGAGACACAAAGCAAAACTTCCAGGCAGAGCTATTGTTTAAATATCTTTCTTTCCAATTAGTAAATTCTAACATGTAAGAGAAAGGACCCGAGACAGCTATTCATTCAGAAATGAAAGTCAAATTAGGAATGTAAATCTGTAACCAAACTGTATATAGGAAACTCCCATTTTTCGGAGGTTTGAGATTCAGTTGATTGAGATATTATTCACGATTATTCACGACACAGCAGGGCTCGCAGCCACAGTCAAGTCAGGAGCTGGAGTCCATATTTGGCCACATAACACAAGGACAGAGTCTTCTTGTGTGAGGATGAGATGTATCTGCTGGACTGTAGAGCCACCTAACCTCCCAAAACTAAGACTGGTTAGATTTAAATGCTTTATTATGTTTTATAGACATGCAATGATGGATAATTTCTTTAATTTAACAACAACAAATCCTGAACCGAAACTAGAATTAGAGGAAAAGGACAACTATCAGATAAGAATAAGTAAGAAAACTAATTAAAAAGCTTAATTTCATGTTTTTATTTTCATCATTGACACAACATGCAGGTTGCAAACACTATTTTGTATACTGCAACTTTACTGTTGACTTTGCAAAATGTTAATAAAACAAATTTGTTATGCTGTGTATCTTAAAATATGACACAATCTCTGACGCAGACACAGCTGACCTGCGACTCGCTGTCCCCCCTGTCCACTCGTCTTCTCTGTATTATCCACTGTATCAGCAACACACCAGGACAGAGACTGTCGCTGTCATGATTCTGCATCAGCTGCTGAGTGTTGTCATTGGTTACGCAATCACTCTCCAGCGGTGCTCCATGTTCTAGCAGCAGAACCTGCTCTCTGTCTTAGTCCCTGGATGGAGAGAATAGGCCATCAAACACACAGAGCAGAGTCATTATTAAGTAGTTTGTATAAGAGATACAAATCGTTACAGAATTGATGGCTTTTATGTCTGCCAGTCCTGCACATTTTCAATCCATGGGGGATTTAACTCACGTTTTAAGGTCCTTAAACTTGAACTGCAACTAAAACACTTAAAAGTAATACAACATCATCTTGCACATAAAACCACATTCTCTGATTAATTGTATTATTCATAAACAGAAATTCAATCAATCGAAGCAGTG
The DNA here is from genome assembly GCF_910589615.1 of Taurulus bubalis. NCBI lineage: Eukaryota > Metazoa > Chordata > Actinopteri > Perciformes > Cottidae > Taurulus > Taurulus bubalis. The sequence goes on along the minus strand of NC_136591.1, from coordinate 29,306,093 downwards.
AAAAGAAATTGTGTGTGATTCTCTCTATTCTTATCATGAGTCCACCTTAATCATTTTCTACAATAATGATATGTATGGTGTACTAATAACACTGTCATATAATTATGAGTGCTTTCAACACATCCATGAGTTTCTTAAGCGCTAAATAAACATTACGAACAGCACGCCATGCAAGGGATTTCCCGATGTTCTCCACATCGCCGACACTGTACAAACATGTACCAGTCGCAAAAAAAGGTCAAGGCTGTGATCCAGTCTGCATACAGCCTGTGATCCAGGCTATGCATACAGTATGTGAGACGGCTTGAAGAGGTCTCGTAAATAAATGATTCCTTGTCAGCAGAATCGATAGCGCTCGTACAGGATAGTCCTATAGTATTTATTATATTTATTAGGAGAGACATGAAAGAAACCCTTACTTTGATGTTCCCGGTGTATTTAGGGGGAAAGAGAGAGAGAGAGAAATGTGATGAAACATGGTAGGAGGGAGTAAGAAAGACTGTGTCTCACATTTTCAAAGAAAGAAATGGTCTAAACTTGACCCCTCTGACCCCTTATAGCCTCCACTTTCACCAAACATCCTCTCTTTAATATAAACCTGCAGTGGGGAGGGGGAGGATGACGACAAATACATTTTTACGTTGGTTACACCAATTAAGGCAAGCAGAAAACGTTTCATACAGAAAAATTACTTTAAAATGTTGTTCCTAGATGTTCGAACTTTGAAACCGATCAATTTGACCAGGAACAAAACAGGAGGGTTAAGGGATTTGGATGTGTTGCTATGGTGATTTTTCCAAACTTGCTTCGTAGAACCAAAAAACCTGACCTGCTCCATCTTATCCTGAAAATTCTCCAGCTAACCCAGTAAGCCAGGTACGAGGAATAGGGACGATTTTGAGGGATGAGTGTGATTCTTGAAATTGATCTGAGGATGCTTTGAATGCAACGTATTTTCTGTTGCTATTTCTTATTATCGGAAGCTTTAATAGGGCTATTTTGAGATCTTCCCACAGTTGCCACTGACTGAAATCTTTGCTAAAAATCTTGAGACTCTGACTGTCCATTATTTCTGAGTATGGGTTATTAATGGAGCCTTTATTATATCAATCAGCGGTACATCAGTGGTTTCGGTCTTTGAGAATATTGTTAGGGTAAGATAATTGTGGTTGTGAGTAGAAAAACCAGATGATTATCAATCGTGTTAATACCATCATTAATCCCTCAACATTACATTCTGCAGAATATCCCTTTCTTTGTTGGGTATGGATTTCACAACAATCACTTCAGCTCATATCTCATATTTGATTATCTAACAGTCGAGGAGCTTCACGACATTACCAGGGTGTGCGGGGGTACAGAAAGCCTGGCAAATTTTCCTGCAGATCTTCTTGGAGGACACCTAATCACAAGTGACACAGGAGCAGCACTGCAGATTTGATAGTAATCCATGCTGAAGTCAGAAACATTTTCAAGCTCTCAGCGGTTCTTTCTAGATAAAAGGGCACAATTGAAATTGTGCCATGGCGGCTGCGATGTGATACCCATTTCAATCATTTACACACACCTTAGGCTATAGGAGTAAGGAGTCAGAAACCTAGACTATGCTGCCCAGTAATTTACTGTCAAGCTTTGAAATCTGCCACAACACACAGCAGCTTGTATTTGTTGCTTGTTATTGAATATTAATTAACCGGTTCTCTGACAATATGCATGTTACAACACAAAGTGTTGATACGTCTTAAGGATGCACACTTTGTCTGAATCTAGACATTTGAGCGCACATCATAATAACGAAACATGTCGCATGGATGTTGGAAAATAAAGAATGAAACACAAACACAATGACCTATTTCTCTTTTGGCTGTCAAAACAGAGCTGAGCCTACAGCGTTGACATAATATGACAGAGTCTTCCTGAAGCTCTGACTAGTCTGGGAAAAGATGGTGTTGCTTTTTTCAGTTTGAAATCAATGCATTGCGACGTTGGGAAAAGAAAAAGTATCTGAAGGAATAGGTAGGAAGAACATGAAGTATATTACAGTAAGAATGGGTGTAAATAAAATAAGGAGTAAAAAGATAATAAATAATAGTGAAATTAAATGATTTAATTTCTTCCTCAGCAGCTTCAATCCTGAATGAAAATACTACATGTTTGAATGACTGTAAGGCCTCTGAACTCTACTTTACTCTGCAGATTGTGTTTCTGCAGGACGTGCAGGTTGTTTGATGTCTGATGGCTCTGATGCTCTCTTCTGATTTTCCTTCTGCAGAGAAGCTCTATCAAATCAACCTGGCAAACCTCCACATTAGTCCCGTATTACTTCTGATCTGTTTACAGACCCTTTGATGATCCAACACCAGATGAGCTTTTTGAAGTTTTCACGAAGACCTGTACGTATATTTTTCCACAGCTTTTCTTCACCAGGTTTGGTCTGCGGAGACGAAGGATGTCGTACATGGCAGAGCATTTACAGACAGAAAAAGTAACACAGTTTATCGTGTAAATAAATTACTAGTGAATGTGGAGAACAGAGAGCAGCAGCACGCGCACTCCTTTAACCGTTTAATTAGTTGTTCCCTGGAGTGTACACTCTCTTAGTCTTTGAAGACATTTTAATAATTTGCAGTTGTATTCATAAGCTTATCAGGACTGTCTCGCTGACTATGGAGGGAGATTCCGCTCAGTAATGAATTCACTTAACCATACAAATTCAGATGAAGCTTTACTATAATATGACCAGTGCTAAAATATTTTTACAAAAAATATTTTGCTCCTGTGAAAATGTAATTGTGTTATTCGTCATTAATGCAGCATGAGCAGAAAATATCTGCATCCAGGGCTTTAGGGTTTAGGTGTTGGCCTTTGTCCCATTTAAACAAAGCTTGCGTCCCCTTGACACTTGTTGCCAGTTGTGACCAATTCAAGACAGATTTTCTTTTTTATAAATTCGAGAAGTAAAATGATCCAGTTATTCACAAAAGACAAATAAAAGAAGAAAGCCCATGAACAACATTTTAAGTGGAGCAGAAATACGTTTTTCTACTTTCCTATCTATGTTATCATCTGTTGTTCTGCGGCTCCCAAAGGTTAGGACCTTTACTACGGCTAAAATGATTAGGGCAGCTGAGGCTCAGGAGGGACAGCGGGTCATCCATTTCTCACAGGTTCTTGGCTCAATCCCAAACTCCTCTCCACATGTGTCTTTGAGCAAGATATTAACCCTAAGATTCTCCTGGTAGGCTTGTGATTTGTATTAAGTGAAGACTATTCACTTCTTTATGGTGGAGCTATAGGAGGATATGTTTGTTTGTTTGTTGTTTTTTTAAGTAGAATCAAACATAGTGACTTTAAATTAGCTTCTGGCTCAGGCAAATTGACACTTATAATTAAGCTGCATGAAGCAGCTTAATTATAAGGGCCAATTTCTGTTGGTCACAGACTGGAGCTCATCGGTCTCACGGCTTTACAGTTCCTCTGCAGCACATCAGGGTTGGCAGTGAAATCAGTAACATGGCTCCTGGTCTGATTCTGCATGATCTCACTATAGTGTTCCCGTTTGTTCTCGTATGAGCTGACGGCATCAACTGATCAGAAGAACATCTCGCCAAGTGCCAACAGCCTGTTTGGCCACAAAGCTGGGTTCATGTCTAGAGCCATGCAAGCAGAATAATTACAGAGGAGATGGGAGGTGGTGGGGGTGGTGGGGGGAAGAGGAGTCGTGCCTGCAGAGCCGGAGGTCACAGTTATGTAACACCATTAATGTCAAACCATCACATAAGACCCTTGCCAGCATCCCTGTTGCTGGATGCCATTTTCTCTTTACATTAGCTAAAATGACGACAGTACAGCCGATCTGAAACGTGGAAGCCAGATGCTTCCAACCAATGTGTCCCAATGGATTCAGGGGTAAAATGAAGATGGAACAAGGTCAGTGTGGTCTGACATCTATGGAAATGTTTTTTTATTTTTAAGTTGTGTCAATAAACCCTATCTGTTTAGCACTTATTTCTGATTGGTTTGTACAGAGCATGTGCATGTGGATTCCTCCTGTGATTGCTCTCACTTTTCACAAATAACTTAAAAACAGAATTAAATAAGAGAAAAGAAATATCCATTATGACAAACATCCCAATCATTCAACTGCTACAGGGAGAGAAAAGTTCCAGTTGTTATCTGGAGAAAAATGAAAGAACTTATTCTCTAATCTTGGTCTTTAAATGTCACCAACTAGTGAAATGATCCCCAGTGAGAATATGTGTGGATATATTGCCTCATTTTGACTTATTGACACACACAAAAACATTCCTCATCCAAATTGCCATTATATATTTAAGTTGTAATGGATATGTTTGATTAACTTCTTTGTTAAGGGCACATTATTTCATTTCCTTCTCAGAAATCACGTTTTGGAAACATACATTATTTATCATCTTTGTCCAGTAAAGCCATCTGACCTGAACAGAATAGAAAAAAAATACAATTTATAGACCTGAGTAAAGAGACTTTTTGGCATCATTTCTTTCTGTTGAGAAAGTAAATGTTCATTGAGATCGCAGCAGCTACTGTTTAGGACTGACTTTATGTCATGATTTCACAAGAAGCACGAAGACACAATGGTGTTCAATTTATCTATTTGTATTTTAATGTATTTAGCTTTTAGTGCCAACATGAAACAACTGTCATTTCATTTCATTTAATTTTTTATTTATTTGAACAGGGACCGTACACATCAATCAACCCAAGGGTAAATGTGTCAGTCTTAGCTAAGGCTAAATTTCAACCGTAGTCCCTGTGGCCAGATATAACAAGCCATCACTAAAGGAAAGAAATGGTTATAACAAAACATCATAAAAAGCAATAAACATACAGGTTACGATCAAATATATAAATAGGCCTCATCATAAAATCATAAAAACATCATAAAGATCAATAAACATACACACATTTTGTACACACAATCATTGAGGAGGGAGTCACGATTCATGTCTGAGCTTGATGTCAGCAGACAGTTGAATGGTAATGTTGAACAGTAAATAACCTAAGCAAACCCTTCTATCACAACTAAACAATGTATACAATACTCATATCATAGTTAAAGGAATAGTTCAGAATTGTGGGAAATATGTATATTCACTTTTTTGCCTCGAGTTAAATGAGACGATTGATACCGCTCTCACGCCTGTACAGTAAATATGAAGCTACGTCTAAGCAGCTTAGTTTAGCATAAACAGGAGAAACAGCTCGTCTGGCTGTTGTAGAATGAAGAATGAGAGTAGCATCAATCTTCTCATAAAAATGAACTCAACTCAAATTTTCCTCTATGTGGACAGAAGACAACAAAGAGAAGAAGAAAAAACTTTAAAACGTTCCTGCCAATGAGAAATAATAAAAAATAAGAAGGACACAGTGAAAGAAGACATTTTTTGGGAGGGGAACTGGGCCTATAGCATTTATGTTTGACATCTGGTTGAATTATTTTTTTCATGGGTGGCAACAAGTAGTGTGACATTTACAGAAAGTATTTCTTTGCTGTCAATCTCAACAAAGCAAATAGTGATGGGGAAGCATCATTTTGACATCAGTTGGTAATGCCCACCATCCTTCTTTCTTCAGGAGAGATGGTTTTCAGAGAAAGACATTTCCTCTGTGATTAACAACAGAGAGTGGAGCATCCCCTCCTGAGATAAAGGTCCTGGCAGTATTTTCAGTTTCCTGTGAAAAATGATTCTGCTTAATGCAACGCAATGGGATTGAGGTGTGAGAGGAACTGAATACTGGACATTCAGATGTAGAGGCTCTGGAAAGATTAGAAACCCATCATCCACTAAACAACCACTGTCATCCTCTCCGCTTTCATTTATTCCTGTGAATATGCACTGCTGACTCTGAAAAGGACTCATCCAGAGATTATTTTGTGGAATAATAACTGCTGGTTCTACAAGTTGCCAATTTTGGGAGACAAAAGAGTGACATGATAAGCTTGAAATAAATAAAGGAGGAGGTGGTTGAGTGTTTGCAAATGTTGAAGAAACAATTATGATGGAGAATACACACATGTCAGATGTTTTGTGAGGAGTGTAGTGTTTGTTTTCTTGCCAGCCCCCTTTTAACCTCCTTGTTAAGTTACAATCACATGAGTGGCTTCTTCCCTAAAAATAAATGCCTGGATTTGACAACATTCTCATTACTCACGGTTCTACTCTAACAAGGTAAAGCTGGTTATTGGTGAAATGGCTTTTTATTCTGTTGGAGAGAGGCTGCTCTGTACTTTATGGATTTGTCCACTTATCTTGCACCTCTAAGAATCTGTACTTTTATCTGAAATGCCTTACATAAGAAGACGAAAATGTACACAATGTATATATGTCTTTGCAATTCATATAAATGCGTCTTCAACCTCTTCTTTTAGTTTAACATGAGCATTACTTAAGATAGAAAATCTCTTCAGTTTATTTTGTAATGCTTGGCTGGCCAAGCATGATGTACTGCGTGCCGCCTGTCAGATGTCATTTGTGTCCTTAAACTCATAGATCCATGCATTTTTAGTTTTCTCATATTATAGCTCTAAAGAAGTGATCAACAGTGTCTTTAAAGAAGACTGAGAATGGCATCTTCAGAAGGGTTTGAATAGCGCTACAAAACCTTGATAAATAGTGCAGAACCGAAATACTGAATAAATTAGAGATTAAATAAACAAAACCATCAAAAACATGCGCCATGACGTTTTTTAGTATTGTTTTGGGGAATTTGGAAAAGAAGGAGAATATTCCATTGAAGTGCACAAAAAATACCCATTGAGGGATTTTCTAACAATTTTAATCAATGTTTTTCCACTCAAATTATATAATGATTATTATGGTTATTTGGTGGCTATCAAAAAGGAGATATAGGTGCACTGGGGGACTTTCAACTCTTTCAACTCAGTATATCTCAAAATAATAATAATTAGAAAAATAATGAAAGAATATTTGGCAAGACACCTTTTAATTATGTACATCTTGTTTCAATTAAATTATTGTCTTTTTATTCAATACATCATGTTTGCCAAACCACTCTTATATTTAGGTCTGAAGCATCCAGGATTGTCTTTTTTAGTCATATGTTCACACTTTGGTTAAGAATTTGTTCAGAACAAAACATGTAACGGAATCAGAATCATTGGGTTTGACTGAAGAAACTGGGATATACAATTGTTGTTAATCTGCATGATAGTGGTAATTGAAAACCTGATACATGGAAAATACACTGTAGGCCTATAAAGAACATGGCATTGTGCCAAACATATTTCCCTGAGGAGCTCTATAATCCAAAATAAGAGACTGCAATACATAATCCCAGTATTTTGGTTCTGCAAGACATGAACAAAACTAATCAAACAACAAGAGATGCCCAGTCTCAAGTCATTGATTACCATATATGTCAAACATCTATATTGTTGTTACGTCAATGATATGTGTTACTCCTTCTTGATTGTATGTGTGTTGGTGTCGTATGAATCAGAACAACAGATGTTGTAAAGATAAAGATGAACTGTAGAGCACGTCAGGCCTCATGTCAGGCCTCGCTTGCTGAAGGATGAAGGGTAAGGACATCGAGGTCTCAGCTGATCGCTTCTCCTTGTAAGTGGAGTGGAAGAGTTCATGGTTTGCAGCTTTAAAGGTGAGAATATGACAGTTATATAACAAACATCATAACATGGTTGAGTAAACTTAGAGTCACCTCGTCCTAACTTTGGTTATTTAATGTAGCACCAAAGCCTCGCTGAAAAGTTTGCCATGATGAAAGCAGCGAAGACATTGTGAGTTTTGCTGCAGCATTGTCCGAACAGGCTACCATGGTAAGTATGTGTTTTACTTCATTTAACAAGATGGATTTCTCTAAAAATGTTTATGTTTCATTTATACAGCATGTTTTATAAATTAAAAAGCAACTTCCTGTGGTTTACATGAGCACAAAACCAATCTTGAGTTAAAACAGGAAGAAACAGAAGCAGAAACAAATAAGGTACAAGATCAGTGAAAAATCAGTGAAAAAATATATTATTAGAAAAATGGTGACTCCTTTGACATAAACAGGACCAAACATTTTTTCTGAAAGATCTGAGTGTGATCAAAATGCAAGTTTTTAAAATGTAATGCTGCATGTTTACTCTGTCCCATAAAATGAAAAAAAAAAACATTCGTTATATAGTTTGTGAAAAGTAGTTTTCTCCTGTTGAGTTCCACAGAGAAAAAACTATTCAGAGCGCTTCATTGACTTTGTGTTGAAGGTGCCATGCACCTCTCTATAGCCTGCTAGGAAACAAAAAAATGCCTAGAAGCTGCTACGTGGTGAGATGTTGGGTAAAGAACCGAGAACTGAGTTTTGATAAACTCTCGAACCGAGAAAGTGAAGATACAGGCACTAAGATGTAAGGCATCAGCAGGAAGAAAAGTGAAACAGTGATCCTAACACCCGTTACGTGTGCAACCAGCATTTTACCAAATGTCCTTTTAGTGAATTGGCGTCTCCTGAATTTTCATTTAGTTTTCATTGACTCTATTTGAGCAGATGTCTCAACAAACTGAATGATTAACAGTCATATCAATACACCTTCAGTAAGACTTGATGAGGAGTTAACACTAAGGATATTAAATAACGATGGGCACAATTAAATAAATGTGTCACCAATAATAACAAGATAAAAGTTATTAGACACTCAAAGGAATAAACTGTTGTTTTAATTTAAATCATATTTTATTATGACTGAAAAAAAACAAATGGTAAATGTATAGCCACACACAGAACCAACTGCAGTCCCTCTTTTAGTTCATGAGGGATGAACAAAAATAACAATGTTGATAAGACAGTTCCAGTATAAAAGAAAAGCAAAAAATGTGACGGAAAATAATGTGATATGACTAAAATATTGAGAAAACTAGAAAAAAGAAAGAAATAATAATAATCATGATGCAAGAAAAGGACCAAAACAAGGACACAAATGAACACTGCATAAAGACCTCATTTGGCTGAATCAAGTTTGTTTTGGTTGGAGCAAAGACCCCAAAGTGCATGAGGTGCAAACTCTGAGGCCATTTACAAGTGAGGTTAACTGCTATTATTCTCAATCATTTATCACACAGAGTATCAAGTCAAACATTGAAGACTGATAACACAAGAAAAAATTAATTAGAGCGTAATATTCACAAAACAAAACATAATGTGATTTGATTAAATAAAAAAATAAAATAGTGCGCTGAATGCCCAAAAGCACATACAACTGTCTTCTAAGGTGCCACAGTGAATACGATATGACTCTCTACTTTGCACAAAGTGACCTTATATGCTCTAAGTTAAACTATCAGAATATAGTTGTGCTATATGAAAACATATGATGAGCAACAGGTACATACAATAGTTTGATGTGCAGGAAGACACTATGCAAAACCGATTCATAGTGATGAGGTCTGAAAGGGTCGGCAGGGAGGCCTAAGTGGTTAGAGACATTGTTACAGGTTTGATTCCCACAACAGCTACAAGTGTCCCTTCAGCAAGACATGCTCGATCGCTCTCCATCTGTCATTTAAATGCCGTCAATGTGTGTTTTCTTATGGAGGGAAAGACGACACACAGGAGAAGACACTGAGAATATGTTTTAAATCTTTCACTGAAAAAATAAGCTTTCCCTCAATACCACTGACAGAACTAGTGACGTGTCCAAATATATACAACATTTCATTTCACTGCAGTGAGTATAATACTTACAACCAAAGACCCCTTTTGGAAAAAGGGTATTTAAGATTATCCAATAAAATATTTCTTCATTTCGGGACATAATGCACAATCCCTCTTAAAAGCATGTCTCACAGTGTACTTTGTCCCTTTTCATATTAGAACATGAAATTCTATGTTATGAACGAAAGAAAAAATACTGAATTCAATATTATGATAGTTAATATTACAATTCAGAGGTGCAGAGAGAGCTGCACGTGTTTTTTCGCCTGTCTTCTAACAGCAACAGTTCCAGAGTTTGTGTAACGAATGCATCTTAAACAACCATTAGCACAACGATGTTTGTCCTAAATGGTTTGTGCTTCGCTAATGGAGGTTAAATACAAGCTGCAACACCAGGCTCTTCAGTGCCAGAAAGAAGCAAACATCTCTTCAGGTCTGGAGTTGTGTCCCTGTGATGTCCGCAGCTAATTCATTACCACAGTAGAAGAGTCCCTTAGTGGGACTTGACCTTAAAGCCAGAAATTCTCCAGGTTTAGATGGAGCTTCTGCGTTTATTGAGTTTTCTGTAGTTGATGCTGTGTAGACCAGTGGAAACCGAGCTGATGCCCGAGTTGCGTTGCAGGCTGCACACGCAGCCGTTAGAGTGCAGGGGATTTGAAAAAGCCTCGCCCTGCTCCATGTAGGTGTCCGAGCTGGAGAGGTCACGTGGGATGATCATGGGTATGGAGTATTGCAGCTTCTCTCTACTCTTGTACCAAAGGCAGGAGCACATAGATTGGAAGTGGAGCACTTCGGCATAGACATTACGGAGACCCCGGCTCGCCGCCCCTCCCCCACTACCTCCGACGGCATTTCCTCCGCCGCAGCCGGAAGGCGTGGAGGAGGAGGAGGCCTGGTCCGCGGAACAGTGGACGTGTCCGCCCGCCTGACCGTTGTGAGCGAGAAGAGCCCTCTTCTCGGCGTCCCTCTTCTCGTCCTCAGCGTTCATGGTCATGAACCGCAGCACCGCTAAGTTGAGGAAGGCTCCGATCACGGCCAGGCCCGTCAGGATGTAGATGAAGCTGAAGGCCACATACTTTGCGTTGGTCTGCAGAGCTTCCTTACTCTGCAGCGCTACATAGTCCCCGAAGCCGATGGTGGTGAGCGTGATGAAGCAGTAGTAGTACGCGTGAAAGAAGCTCCATCCCTCAAAGTATGAGAAGGCCAGTGCCCCCATACACAGCGTGCTCATGCAGGATATGAAGCCAAAAATCACCATGTTGACCATGGAGACCTCCGTGCGCCTCATGCCAAGGCACTTCTTCAGGCGGTGGAGCAGGAACCTGACAAAGGTGTTGATACGCTCGCCCACGCTCTGGAACATGACCAAGGTGAGAGGGATGCCCAGGAGGGCGTAAAGCATGCAGAACACCTTCCCTCCGTTTGTGCTGGGGGCTGCATGGCCATATCCTGAGGGGGAGAAGGAGAAAGGAGCAGCGTTACTAGGGCAGAACTAATTAAATCTGCAGAGCAGCGGACAAGGGTCTGAGAAAAGAAGGCCGGAGGCGCGGAACGTCAAACCCAGAGTAGAGAGATACAAAAACGATTTGTATTCTTTGAGCAGCATATCTTATGAATTCAAAGACTCTTCATTTCACAGAGGCAGGGTGCACTTGAAGATGAGGATGAACAGCAGCGTGGCGGAAATGGCGTAGTATTGATGTCTTGTATGGGAGAAAGGGCCTGAATAATTCATTGGCAATTGTCTCTACAGAGTGACTTCAGCTAATGAGTATTTGCACCTAATTAGTCCTCTACATTTTTCCAGATCAAACAAACATGATACGTTTTTTTGTTTACTTAGTAAAATCACTCTTTGTCCTTCTTTGAATGTTTGGATTATAAGAGCTCTGTAGCAGAATAGAGTGAGTCAGCAGTGTCTGACTCAGGGTCTGCGTGCGCTCCACTGAGTCTTCAGCCCAAAAAAATGATATCCAAATTCTGAGTTAGTTAAGCAGCTTTTTGCAGAACATGCCAAAGTTTGAAGAAGGAGCTTTTCCGTCATTTATTTCCCATTAAATCGTGACTGGCTAATACACCATTCACTATATAGATCTATTGTGTTGTCAGTGACTGAAATGGCCGGGTGGAGAATACTGTCCAGCCACCAGATAATTTCAGACACAGAATGACTCACACTGACTCTGAGTGATTCTGTATGCACTCAAACTGTAGAGCACATGAATTTCAGGATGGATTTGTGCTTCCTTCTGGCACATTTTAGGTTAAGCGGCAACCTTTTGTCTCATAACGTCATCCTCTCACTCCTATTGTCCCACAGCATACGGCACCCTTGCATGCAACATCCTTACCGACTGAGATATACTCCCCACATGTTGACCTGTTGCACACAGGAGCCGACAGATGATGTCCCTGATAACAATGGGAACAGCAAATGGAAAAGGTTGACCAATAGTTTGAATGTAATTACTCTAGGGGTTGATTTAATTCTTTGGGCCTTGGTTTTATTGTCACACTGATCCGTGCGGTTGAGCCATCTGTCTGTCTGGTGCCAAATCTGTTTAAAGCTTTCCCAGTGGGGCCGCCAAAATAAGAACCATTACAACTGATGTATCTCCTTGAAGGAAAAACCTGACCCGAGCAAAAAGACATGTTGCGTCATAGAATCATTGCCTATTTGTTATCTCATTCTTACAAAGACACTCATCCCATTTTCTGATGACAGAGAGGTACTCTGTTCTAATAAGTAGTGGATTTATTAAAACCATTTTACCAAGGAGACTTGGGAGAGACTTTTCATTTGAACCATTTATCCAATAAGGTTTCTATTTCAATTGTTTAATGAAAATAATTTACTTTTAGTTTAGACCTACTATTTAGATAATTTATCTGTTACTTTTATTCACTTCAAATAGTTGTTATTACTTTTACTAAATTATTTAGCTAACAATTTCAAGTTATTATTCAAAACCTTTATCTATTTCAAGCAACTGTGTTAGCTGCATTCATTAATGTATCTTTTAGTGAGCGATGCATTTATGCATTACATATAATTACCCCAATGCTTAGTTGATTTCTTCTAAATACTTATTGGTAACATTCATTTGACCTAACTATAAATAACAGGCATTCATTACTTTTAGCTTACTGTTTCAACATCTCTTCTTGCTTAAGAATTTCTATCATTTGATATTTTTATCTTTAAATGAGTTGGCCTATTCCACACTTTTTCAGTGACTTCTGGAGTGCTTTTTTCCAATAGATACTGCTCAGAAATGCACTAATCTATATGGGTAGTCTGCTCCCCAACATTTCAACATAGGTCTGTGAATTTTAACATGTTCTATTGGAAGTAATATGAAGTAATAGGAAGTAACATGAATATGTATTAAAATCATAACCCTCTGAATAAAATTTCCATTATTACTTCCATTTGAGAGGGTACAAGGCTCCCTCAAGCTCTGCACCCAAAACATATTATAATCCCAAATTGCATTGATGGTTCTTCAACCTTGCACAAGTATTTTCTTCTGACTTGACTCCTGGTTAAATCCAATGGAAATACAGTTTGATTTGTGTTCCATCATTTGCCTCTCATCGGGGAATTTATCCAATGTGTTGACAAGCAGCCACAGGTACCCTGCATTGACCCACAGTGTATGAAGTACCCATTATTTCCCATTATAAAAGTCTCATTTATACAGAATCATAATCCTTTTCATATCATATCCCATACAAAACAGTCCTACTCCAGTGTTTGGATTAGCGTATGTTAGTATGGTTGATGAAGTTGAAGTGAGGATACATTTTAGTCAAGTATAAGACAGTTAAAAAACACCCGACACATTGTTCACAACTTTCTGGTTTGTCTATATGAAGTTTACCTGATGAAGGTCTGCGAAAAAAATTAAATAAATATATTTTAATTTGACATGCTAAACATAGCATAAATAAATACCTAAATACATAAGCAGCACAGATGGCAGAATTGTTTTGGGGCATTGTACATTTCTGCAGACCCCAGGATACATTGGAAGTCAAAGTTTCTGAATCAAAAATATGTTTCATAACACATTATATCAGACTCGTATCACGCTTGCCGAAATGGTCAATGCCACAGGGTTACTTTGCAACAAAACAAATTTCAAGGTTAAGGTTTTAAAGATTATGGTTTGTGTTTAAATTAGGGCTTGGCATTATGAACCAAATTCAATAATGAAGTAAAAACTAGTGTATTGCGCGCTTTTATTTTAAAGTAATGTTATCAGAACAATAAAACCGGCACTCTGGAGCAACAGCAAGTTAACAACAGTATATAAATCAAAAATATATGCTAGGGAAGAAAAAAAAGATGTATTTTATTTTTTTAATGCTTCCATATGACTGGTCATTCAATTAAATATTGTATTTATTTTCAGATGTTATAGACTATTTTATTCTGATGTAAAACAGCTTAATATCATGCTGAAGAAGAAACATTTATCTTTTATCAGGGAACAACTTAAACAGTCTGTTCAGTAGTAAGGGTCCCTGTGAGGGACAAGCCACTCCTTCTTTTGTCCATGTTCAGTTTGTTGCTTACCTTAAAGATCTATGTTAAAGACCAGCAATTGATTAACTTTATACAAAAGCAATCAGTGCTTTTGATCTTGTTAAGTTCATTTTTTCTTACTCAGTGAGAAAAGTCCAGTCTGTGTTGGCTTGAACAAGTGCACTGATGTCTGGTTGAATGAGGTGGAGATGTAAAGGACAGCTAACAGGTATCTGTGAGGCGGAGCGGCTCGCGGCAGCATCCGCTGCTCGCTGAGGACAGAAACTACAGAACAATACGTGCTTCAGTCTGTTGGCAACAAGCCAGTCTGTGAGGCTGCGGAAGAGCGCACGCATACGTAAATCGCCTTCAGAGTAAAAGCAGTGCCGTTGTATTGCATTTATGGCGTGCATCTTATTTATTTATTTTTCTTTTTTGATTGACCTCACGCAGGCCGGACTGGGAGAGCCGTAAGATGCCCAGGTCTGAACTACGCCGTCTGGGAGAGATTTAAAGTGCAGCACCTGTATGCGGCAGCATTAAGCCCCTCCCAATGCAACAACAAAAGAAAACGAGTTAACGCTTGTAAGTAAATAAGTTAAATCCACTTGTTGACCACTCATTCATGACAAAAAGAGCAGGACATTGTGTTCAGGTGAGCACACGGGATGAGCTGCAGGCCTGTCAGTAGCTGTCAGCAGCAGGGAGCAGCTATTCGAGATGTGGGGACGACTGGAGTGACAGCGGTGCTCCTCCACAGCAGATGGAGGAGCTGGAGGCGACAAGCTCCAACGCTCCCGCCACTGTGTGTGAGAGTGGAGAGGCCCGCACGACAAGCTCTTCCTCCCCTCTTCCTCCCCTAGCCTCACCCGCTCCCCCGCAGCAGTGACAAAGTTATCATGAGACAGAACGTCTCCACGGCTTTCCTGGCACGCAGGGGAACGCCATCAGGGCCACTCGCTCTGTTTACACGGATTACAGTCATTGCCACTGGCAGAGGAAAAGTGCAGCCTCACCGCTCTGAAAGGTGAAATAAACAATGGACCGAAGAGGTTTGATTGACATCTGGAGAACCCTGGAACTCCTCTTGCACCGGCTGAAGCTGAAGCATTAATAGTCATTACGTTGGCTGCTATTTGCACATTTTTCATGGATAGACGGGGGAAAAACATAGAGGAGACATCTGGGAAATTACAGGCTATCAGGGAACAGTAATTCCCTCTAAATTTAGCTCCGTTTCTCAATTTGTGTAAGAATTGACACATAAAAGGAAAATCAAAGACTTTGCCGCAACCCGAGGCTAATTGTCTCATAACCTAATTTCTGTAATCATCATTTGAAAGGAAATATTAAAATTGCACAACATTCAAAGGCAATAAGAGCTTTTGAAAGACCTATTAGGCAAAAGTGACAAGCAGGCGAGGCGTGGGCTTCCACATGTCAGCAGAACACAGGTGCACCATACTCTGAACTGTAATTCCCTCCTCGCTGCTGCCTCTCATTACAGAATCATAAATTACAGCCAATCCTTTATGTTAAAGCCTCTAGCAACAGGCTATATTAAATGCTTCAAAACAAATCATTTCACAGAGAGCAGAAATATTCCCATGCAATATCTTTGCCATTCTAAAACACTGCCAATACAATTTGAAGTCTTAAATATATATTTGTCCCTCTAATTTCCCAATTTGTAATCCTCTCATTCATCCCAGCAGATGGACACACATCTTTATTCAGTGATGCCACATTCACATTCATTCAGATTTTTTAATTCAATGTTATTTTCCGACACTGCTCATCTGCAGCAATGCAAATAATATCATTGATGCTGGATATTGTTTCACCTTTTGGTGCTGTGATTGCTAGTTTGCCTCCAAAGATGACAGACAGCTCAGTGTGTCAGTGGTGTCCCTTCCTCTTGGTATATACCTCTAAAACACAGCATCACCCATCCAAAGTCTTCATTATACTGATTAATGAGGCAGGCTTTGAAAATACATCAAAGAATGGCATAATGGGCCTGTCAGGGCTCCAGCTCCGTGTCACTCAATTACATTGCCATTGATTATCAGGCACAATATGTTCTCGCCAACAAGATGAGGAGCACAACCTATTCATCAATCCCATCACCTCAGCTAATGGGGCAGGATTCTCTATATCAGGGCTAATTTATCAGGAATAAAACAAAAAAAAGGAGAAGCTGTTGAAACCCATGTGTGAGTCAAAATAAGAAACATCAGCATACAAACAAAAAGCCCAAAAGGTGAAATAAGTGTTTTCAGATTGCAAACATACATACCATGTTGCATACATCGAACAAAATGAACAAAAAAAATCTCCACAGAGGAGACTTCAGGATGTGGACTCAGCAACAGAAATACTGGTGGAAGCGTTGCTCTCTGGGGTTCAGCGGTGACTTATAATGTCCTCAGACATCTCTGCACCCTGGAGGCCAACCAGTGTCACGCTGTATAATACACTCATCAATGTGTGTGTGTGTGTGTGTGTGCGTGTGTGTGTGTGTGTGTGTGTGTGTGTGTGTGTGTGTGTGTGTGTGTGTGTGTGTTGAGAGCATGTGGTGCAGGGTTTCACTCCAGACTGAGAGGCAGAGGTGAAAACAGTAGCCGACTGGATACTGTTGTCTTTGTGTAACGATCGGATAGCATCTTGTGTGCTTAATTACTTTACGGAAAACATTCACAAAGTGTTGGTTGCTGTTATGCATAAAATGAATGAGGTTTGGTTTACCAAATGTATGTGAATTATGGGGAAATTTGTATAAATGATGAGCAATGTATCTAGAATATTTCCAAATGACCACCTGAGTCTAAAATGTGCCACTTAGTGGACATCATAAAGCTTCGGTGAAGAGCTGATCAAGCTGATAAACATGTATATGATGCTGTCAGACAGTGAGGAATGACACAATTTTATGATCTAGCATATAACAAATTGCGATGAAATTGTTTGCTGTGCTTTTGGTTAGTACAAAGCATCTGCTGCTACTTGTAAAGCTTACTGCCGTGAGTGCATGGTGATAACCGAAGGCGACTGATGATTGTTTCAAGATTTTGATAGACTCAAACTAAAACCCGAAATGTAAGGGAGTCAAAAGTGGAAATTGAGAGAGAAATACTAATGTTAGATTTAATAGATTGTAAAGCCAAAATACAGAATTTGTATTATTATTGATATAGATTAGACTAGAATTAGAGCTGATTACTGACTAATCACCAGGGTTGAAAAACGTTTCAATTTCAAAAACAACTGAAATTTGAAATACAGGCACAGCCTTTTGAAAGTTCCCACGTCAGCAGTTCAGTAAAAACTCCTACTGAGTATCTGCAGTAATTAATTTACAGCTCAACCAAGAGGAGATGACTGTCAGTACGTATCACTGTAGTGGTTAGTAAACACATTCCTTCTGCATTGATGAAGTGTGCTCAGAGGTGTTAAACAGAATCAAAATATTCATCCGTATATGGCCAGCCTAGTTCTCCACTGGACAGGTGGCCCGAGCAGCCATCCCGGCGTGACGTCACTTTTATCCGCGTTTACGCCATCCCTAAAATGCTGCGCAGATTGAGGAATGTTCTGTACAACCGTGCAAATAAACCGTTTGGCACAGGCCCACCCTGCCTCCCAGCATGCCGTCTCCACAGCTCCCTTTCATCTCCAGCTGCGTCTGGCCAAAGACATCATTACACGAGCCAACACACTGTAACTCTCGTTCACTTGTTAGCATTAAGGTAACAAGAAAGATAACACCATGATTCATCAAAAGTCGACTATGAACCTGTATTTCCCACGAATGATGACACATCTCTATCTCGAATGTGAAACCCCTCGCATCAATTCTCACTCACAGACACCTCAAACTCCAGACGACCCCGTGATTGTTTATTCAGGCTCTCAAACACAAACTCCGGTCCTCCCGCCTCCGTCCATTACTCCGTCCAGCTTTTGACCCACAAGGCCTTGCTGACAGCTGCTGTGTAATGTCTGTGAGAACTTAAGGAATACGCTTCATTCGTAAAACAAATCATGTTTAAAGTCAATGAGTGCAATTATATTTCCAGAAAAAAGAGCCATAGTGTCGATGCCATATTATTCAGTGAGGCAGCAAAGGTGCAGAGCTGAATAGTTAGGTATGGTAGCCTATAGTTAATCAGTTAATTAAGTGAAACAATAAAAACAGACATTTTGTTTAACATTAGGCCCCAATGACCAGACTTTCAATGCTAACATAAAAGACAAAACAGGTTGTTTGTCAGCGCCTTCCAAAACCACTGCAAATCATTCATATTACCTTTTTCTCATCCGCTACCTCTATATTTTAGGTTTCGTTAGGTTCATACGACTAAAACTAATTGGCTAAAGTGAGAGAAAGATCATGGTCATAGTTAAAAGAAAGTCTCGTTGAAGCTATACTCTACCCCAATGTTCTCCCTAACAGTAAAGACTCACTGATGCAAAGTTTGCCACTATTTGCTTTCAATGTGACATGAACAATTTGCTTCGCTAGGCATTGTGGGATAGTGGACAATGCACAGGACTGACCAGTGAGACAAAAAAACAGGTAAAATAAGAAGATTCTAATTTCAACCACTTTTGTACGTCCCCTCCCGCCAAGATTGCAGGTATAAACTGCACACATCTTTTCTGGTCAGTAGTTTTTGCTGAGCGAAAACAACATCATGCTACTCTCCATTTTGCTACTGAAACTTTGCTACTTATTTATTATTCCCAACGCCCTTTTGGAGTTCGGGCCAGTTTGGAGTGATTGCTTAGCCGGGGGTTCAGGGATGGGTGGTCTAAAACCATACCAAACATGGATTGTGCTAGAGTTTAGGCCAGCGTCTTGCATGGTAGCTGACTGTCGACAGTTTCTGAGTGTGTGTCTGTGTGAATACGTCAATAAGGCAAGAGGATACATAAATGTCGTTCATTCATCATGTTCACAATTAATACTGAAATTAAAAGTAGTTCCTTTAAATGACTGTGCACTATACTTTTGAACCGATCAGAATATTTGCAGGGATCTATTTTTGTTATATTCAGTACTTGCAACGATGTCAGCTGTGTCAACTTGACATTACTCTGTTGCTGCTGTCAGCAGACTGTAAAATAGTAAGAATAATCTCCCTAATCAAACTTTCATTATATGCCCCGACAGTGAATGACGAGCCTGTCCAGCCAGTACAAGAGAGAGAGAAAGCGTGGGATACGGGATGTATTCATCTCAAGCCATCCGATGTAACACCAGAGGAGACAGCGCATTGGCAAAGCGCCTGTCTGGGTTCACTTTAACTCGGTTACCCCTGCGTGGGCTCCAAATCAGGCCTGGGAGCATGTGCTCTCGTCCAGCTCACAGCTGAGGGCCAAACATTAAAGCAGCGCAAGCCTGAAGACCAAAGCGACCAGCCGTCAGTGAGCTGTAACTCTGTTCCCTGAATGTACCTGTGTGTGGTAATAAAACCCCTCTAATCATCACTCACATTTATTTACACGTTATCTGAAGGAACACTTCCATCAAAAGCAACACTCTGTGTCTGTGTGTGTCAGACCATCTTAGTCTTTGTGTTTTACTTTCACTGTAAAAAAAAAAAATCCCTATCAGGGTCTATTTCTAAAAGTACTCCTTAGGTTCCTTTTTAGGGGATTTGAGAGGAAACCTTGGCAGGCTGCAGTTTTCCATGAGGTCAGTCAGCAAGGCATTCCAAGCAGAGTGTGAGATCTTTGGGGGGGTTAGCTAATTAAATAAATCACATGATTTATGTACCTGATACACAGTTGATATGGACTTGTTTTAAAACTCACAACACAGCTGGACCAAAACGGGGTTTACATACAGATACTATACACAACGAAGGAGCAGAGGGAGGAGGAGAAGGAACAGGTAGGAGAGGACAGGGAGGAGGAAATATAAAAGGAAGTGAAGGAAAACCGTTTTGTTATACATAACTCGTGCTTCACACTGTAGTAAATCCATAAACATATCCATTAGTAGCCACATTTAAAGTTTTAAAACCTAATCTAGTTGGTAGGAAGTCTTTAATTTGTAGTCATTGCTAATGTAGGAACTCCAGTTTCTTTCCAGGCTTTTAGGAGGTCAACTCAAATAACAAACATATCTGTTTCAAGTGCTCCATTTGGCCTATCTGCTTTAAAAGAGTGCCTGTGTGGTCACACACACTGAGAGAGAGAGAGAGAAAGAGAGAGAGAGAGAGAGAGAGAGAGAGAGTGAGAGAGAGAGAGAGAGAGAGAGAGAGAGAGAGAGAGAGAACACAATACTAGAATTTCAAATAGCTTCTTCTGGGAATAGATGCTAAAACCCCTGTTGTAAACAGCTAGCAAGAGGGCATACTACACTGTCCCTTAACTGCCAAGAATGACAACAACATGATGTCAAAATGAGCAGAGATACACAGAATAACAACATGATTGCTGATTATATTGGTACCCTATTATCTGACGACCAACTCCATAATGAGCCTGGACAGTGATTCCCATCCAGAGGTACTTGTACCCTTGGGGGTACGTGGAAAGATTGTGGAGTAGCTCCACTTCTCCAACAAATGGAGAATAGAATTACTATTTGAAAAAAATAGATCCCCATTAACGTAGCTTAACACCTGAACACACCGCTGCAATTCAAATGTGGTTAGCAAGAGCGCAGAGAAAATTAAATAGTAATCATTTAATGGTTGAAGTCGACAGCTAAAAGTTATAGATAATTAAAATACATATTTAAAACTAATGGATTGCATTGGCATATTTCAGGTTGTTCTCGTTCACAGTTCGTAATTCAGCTACCTACAAAAAGTAATGCACTTAGTTTGAATATGCATATAACCCACAAAATTGTGAAGCAGGACAAGCAAGTATGGCACTTACTAAGTTAGGTGACGTGTTATAAGAGGGACAAAGTCTGTGTTTAGAAATGTATATAAGAAATGGACATAATCATAGACAAACAGATTGGCTTGAGGACTGACACTTTGAAGCCTTGAGTTCAACATTTTGGCCGTGCACCATCTTTTGGTGGTTTTTGCCACCAGAATTGAGACGAAAGAGTAGAGATAAGTAGACATTTTTAGGCGAATTTAATGTTGCATGTTTTTTATGAACTGAAAGCACACGTTGTCAGACGAAAACACAGACAACTCTCAGACTGCTTTGGTACCGACCTGTCAATCACAAGGTAGCCACGCCCTGAAGCAGAACTGCTTCATGGTAGCTAACAGTAATGGAAAGTGTTGAAATAGTAAATAGATACATGTTTTATATTGCCAAATGTAATGGATACGAGTTTGAAATAGTTTAACTTTCACTCTTTCACTGTAGCCTATGCAAACTTGACCAAACTGAACTAAATATTGAGTGTACTGTGTAATTGATTGAAAATCAATCACCATGAACAAATTAGGGACATGAATGTTGATGAAGGAGTTAATCCGACAGGGCTGTCGGAGTACGTGAGACAACACATTTGGGAAGCACTTGTCGAGACTACAGTGGGCATAATTAGTCACAGATGTCACTGCTGATGATGATGGTGAGGATGATGAGGATAATTTTCTGTGGATTATAAAAAGAGCAGAGACACACTTACATCAAGGCTAGTAACTGGGCCAAGTGTGGTTCACACACAATAAACTGCCTCTGATCCATCTGCACCCCAAACAAGCGTTTTGTTTTTGCACACACGAGACGGGGAAGAGACAGCTGATACTGTAGAGCATAAACAACATTTTATGGTTGTTATTCCTGACACACTGGAGGGGGGCTTTGGGGTCCAGCATATGTTGCATTACATGTGGAAATAGTCCAGCTTGGTGTCATTAAAAAACAAAGCGTATGTGACAAGCCTGCTATAATTTGACATGGTTATTTCACACACGCCTTTTAATTTCTGGTAATTTGGACTGCAGCCCCATAATGTTTTATTCAGTTGAATGCTCTTTTTAAAAATAGATGCTGCTTGTCTCGCTATCTCTGCTGCTTCTTTTCCCTCACCCACATTTATATTCTTTCCAGATCTGACTTCCCACCCTCCTTTCTCTATATGTTTCTCTGTACCATCAGTCTAAAAGAGATGTGTTTGCTCTTTCTTTGCAGCCTCCAAAGCACAGTCACCTGCCTCTGACACCTGATTCCTCTGATATGCGTACACGCTCTGGCCCCAGTTCAGCTCGTTCAGTTGCTCTCAGGGAACAGATGCTGTCCTAAACTGACATGTGTTGGCTAAAGGGGAGGCACCGCATAACATACACGGATCAGTTTACACAGCAAAAAGGAAGACAATATGGAAAACAACTCTGGATTAAATGAGAAGAACACACGTAGGCACAATGATAAACATCAGTGCCGAATAACACAAATAATTTTGATTGAAAAAATGCAAAAAGAAATTACATCCTGTACACATCGCACGGTATCCTTGTCAGTCTTATGTTGTTGTTTTAGACTAGAGCCCATAGAGAGACCAATTCATCAACACATTGATGAATAACAAGAAACTGCAATGACAATGTTTGAAGACAATTAGAAAACAGTGTGTACATGACGTGCTTTGACGTGCTTTGTGCACCATTCTTTTACAACCGCAAAGAGACAGAAGCACAATTAACACCGGAGGGGAGAACAATTCAGCGCTTTCCATTAACCTTGTATTGCATGAAGGTGCCTTCTTGTCTCTTCGTCTGTTAGAAAAAAGCATTCTAAAAATTCCTAAAAGCGTCTGTGTAGTTGGATGCACTAGCAACAGGCTAAAGAACCCAGAAGTTGTATATACAGGATAAAGGCAATAAGAAGTGAGGCCTCTGCAGGGAGTATGGGAAACCTGTAATTATAACACTCAGTAACACTAAGTGTGCAAGCGTTCTGTCAGAATGTCAGTTTTAGTCTAATTAGCCTTCATTTCTGAAAGTCAAGCTAAAGCACAATGACAGTATATCACTTGTGTTACAGGGAAATGTA
Organism: Taurulus bubalis; assembly: GCF_910589615.1. Taxonomy (NCBI): domain Eukaryota; kingdom Metazoa; phylum Chordata; class Actinopteri; order Perciformes; family Cottidae; genus Taurulus; species Taurulus bubalis. Next base: position 29,282,863 of record NC_136591.1, on the reverse strand, counting down.
GGTCAATCAGAAAGCTATGCAAAATTGTATTAGCAACTTGCAAGTGCTATACATTTAGCGATCTACAGTAGCTTGCTAATAACTAAATAGTCTGTCCTATCAATGTAGTTATTAACTGCATCCTTGGTAGACATAAGGTGCTGAAACAATCATCTGACATGCTGAAATCTGATGTTTCTAGCTGCACGCATGTTGTTAGCATTTCAGCCCTCGGTTGTGGCGCGGATTGTTTTCCCTCCAGTGAATTGGTTGTTTTTCCTCATCAGAGCATGACACTTTGTGCTATGCCTCTATTTAATCCCACTCAGAACATATGCTTATCTCCATCACAATAAATTAATTACCAAATTTAAGATATCCGTATCAAGGAAATCTTCTCTTCTGTGATGTGTTTACAATATAAAAGTACATATTTAAGTGGCCCATGAGTGGCTACTTTAAAAGAATATTGAGATATTTCGGGACATTTCTTCCAGACAGTTAATTGAGATGCATGATACCATTATTGAATGAACTGAGGTGCTGGTAGGTGGATTTTTTTATTTTATGGGCGGAGCCTGGCTAGCTAGTTTACTGTTAAAAACTTGAATAATTAGCTAAGATATATTTCAGGTCTCATTTTACAATTAAAAACGTTACATTTAAGATGTTTTTATAGTGCAATATCTCTTAAATTTTTCAAGAAACTATTAAAGACAAATAATATTTATTGAAACCAATCACTTTAAATGCTTTAACTCTTTAACTCCACAGATTTCCGGTTTGACTGATATCATTTATTTAGTTTTTGTTTTAATTTCAATATGAGTAGAGTCGAGTTCAGTCCAATGGCTTTCCACAGATTGTAAGTAACAGAAAAGGAGGCTGATATTAAACTCTCACTGAAGATACGCACACATGCATACACCCATGTGAGGAAAGTGTGCTTTGCAACACACAGTGCACACATCAACACAAAGAGTTTGTGTGGTCCTTTGACAATGGCTTTCTACCGGTGACATGAGTGCCCATCAATGTCCTGGCTGAGCTGCCCGACTGGTCCTGTTGCCACATTGTAAAGATATCATATGTCACGTCATGCATGAGGCTAATGCTGGCACCTAGCTTAATGACCAAATGTAATTCAATCAAGTAATGGATCCTATTAAGGTGTTACATGAACCCCTAACTGCACTGCTGATCCTTCTCTGTACTGAACATAATGTTGTCTGTTGTTTATTTTCTGCTGCAAAAGTGATAAAATAGCTAACAATGAACGCTAGTTGACCTGATGCAAGAGCGCCTCAGCTGTCTTTCACAGCTTGGCCTTAATGCCTCGATTGAAATGGAGACCCAAGAAGCTTCAATAGCAATACATTTAATTTTCAAGTGCAACATATCTATTTGATGTGCTTTTGCTGTATTTCCTTAAACTTGCATGCACACGTTAAAGATGCAATGTGTAGGATCTGGCCAGAATTTGTATTTTCAACATCTAGTAAAATGGGCTAACATTATCAACAGAATGTGAAGCGGTGGCGGTCAAAGGTGTCTATGTATTGTTTTGCAGAGGTATCTACTGAAAGGAGCTTGCTACCTGACTAGCCGCAGCCCGTTCTGTTGTAACAGAACTCTCTTGTAACACCACTTACCTTGTAAGCGTCCAGTCTGTCACCAGTCCAACATGAGAGGACCAAGAAGTAGAGCTGCCTGGATGGCTTGTTAACCACGTTTAAGGTACTGGGTCTGTTTCTTGGATTAAATCCAAAGTGGCAGAAACAACTCTTATCGTGTCTCAGCCTCCCCTCCACCAGTAAGGAGGAATGTGTGTATGTGTACCTTTAGCTAGCTGTTCTCATCATGGATCTAAATGCCCCAACTCCCCAACTGATCAACAAACTTTCTGTTGCTGCCATTACACAGTTTAGACCCAACAACATCAACCCACTGTGACTCCTGGTGCTGCTAACTGGAGGTCTGTCTCCGAGCAACCCGCTCCATATTAGTGGCATAAAAACATGGATGGCTAATGTAAACTATTGACCAACGTTACATGTTAAGATTATAAAGCATTTATTTTGTTCATAGTTTCAGCGCATTGATCAAATTTTGCGTATTCTTGCCCTGCTGTTAGTTAGTGGACCCAATATTGGGATGAAATGCTGCCCAGTATTTGTTTAGAGAAGGTGGCCATAAATTACACATTGCACCTTTAAGTAAAGTGTTACAATGTTAAGAGGTAAAGACAATGTCATGTGCTTAAATGCAATTTTAAATGCAAAAGTTTGAATCTCCATTACAAGCAGATAGTGACTGTTCATCCTTGTTGATGTGAACTTGAAGCCTTGGCTGCCGTTTCTTGTCAGTGCATAATTTGACATGTTAACATTTGCAGCACATGTGGACAAACTCCTAATTGAACCATGTGTTATAACTTTGTTCCGAACTCAGTGTGAATGACCATGCAGTGTTAACTGTGTGTCGGGTCTCCTTGTCACCTTGGTGAGGTAACCAGTGCCTCAGGCTGCCCATATGGCAGAAGCAGACAGACAAGGAGCGCCAGCTCCACCTCCGCTCCATCTGCGGGTTCACCTTACCAGACTGGGTCACACAGTATCTGCAAAATACACCCCTTGCATTTGTTTTAACCTACTTGGAGAAGTGGACAGATAAGGTTTAATACATCAGTGCCATTGCTATTCTAATTTATTTCACTTAAATACCAAGCAGGTTAAGTAACATTTATAATCATGAATGTTGTGCATACAGAAGTGTCAGGAAAATGTTTGTAATTGGCTTCTTTTGTTCCAAAGGGTGTCTTAACTTTCAGTTATTCGGTGGTATTTCTTGTGTGTGCCAAACTCAGACAGTCTGGAGGATAAAACCACTATAATAAGGACACGCAAATGTCACTTCACTCAATGTTCCACCCTGATATTCATTAGGAGCCCAAACACCCAGACTGTCCCACTGATGTATTAGATCATGACACAGTAATATGAAATATGAAATATGAATTCGACAAAGGATAGCGTTGAAACCATCGTGTGGCACACAGCTATTATTATTTGCTGTTTTAAAAACACAAGCAAGTATGGGGACATGCTGTATGTACATGAAGACTATAGTGGGTTGTATTTCATACATTTACATCTTTTTATTTTAAAACTAGAGGGCGCTTTTTTTTCTTACTGAAGGGTTACACAGAGTGCAGTAACCAAAGACCATGAATATCGTGACTCTTTAATGCTGCAATTTTTGCCGGTAGGATTACTGGAAAGCTAAATGTATTTTTGTTCAAACACCAAAGAAGGAGTTCAAAAGCTCCCTGCTTTGTATTTGCTTTACTCCAAAGTGGGATATGTTGCCTCATTAGTGTAGTAAAAACAAATACATAGGATTACTCAGAGGCTTTTTCAATTGAACATGACCAAAATTGGAAAGAGGAAAACATACCGATTGTCTCTTTAACAGTTTTCACAGAAAAAGTGAATTTCTTAGTCGATTACGTTTTATGCAGCTTACAGGAACAGACATAGTGAACCAACGTTGGGCAATAAATCGACTCTCTGTACCCGAGAGGACATTCTTCACTGATGGAAATAACAAATCATCAGTATACCCACAATCACAAATAAGAATCATTGCAACCCTATCACCAGACAAGAATGTGGATTTTTGACAGTGTTGTAAGACACTGGATTGTATTCAACAACAATGTTTTATAAATGTTAAATGTCAGTGTTTTGAAATGTTCAGTATCTGGACATGAGAACTATGGCATGGTTAGGGGTAGGGAACAATTCAGTTATAGAAAACAAACAGCCTGGTTAAATTATGTTTCCATACAATGAAACTGCATTGTAAATTACATTTTGAGAGAAACGTAATTTCTCCCGGATTACGTTTTTTTTTACGTCTCACAAATACATTTCTAATTGTTGTCTGCGGAGGTGCGTTGATGGTCGGGATGGACGGATCACGCTGTTTGTGTCTCATGAGAAACCACATTTTTGACTTGTGTTTATTTATTTCCGTAATTGATATTGTGTTAGGTTTAAGTCAAACCTTGATTTTTGACTAAACCTAACCAAGTACTATTTTTTGTTTTGTTTCAATTTACAACATTAACCACGTGTTTAAAACTGCGACTGTTATCCAAGAGGAAATATGCTTCCCCCAAAGCGTAATAAAAAATGCAATTTAGTTTAGTACAGGAACATACTTTTGTTGAAATAAACCATTAAAACACTTGGTTACGGTCAAGGAAAAGCTTTTGGTTATGGTTAATAAAAATGCAGCGTTGTTGGACCGTGATGCAACTTCAGCCCTCTGCATGAAACTCGAATGCACCAACCCCCACCTCCACACTCTTCGGGTTGAGTCTAGTTTATACAACGCGTTATCTAACCACGGCAGAAGGCAAACATTGTTATTGCTGTTCTGAACGGCCACACTCAGAGGGGAGGTGAAGAGTCAGCCTTCATAGAGAGATGGGAGGCATGGTAATAGTTTAAATATGAGAATAACAGCACACATTTTCTCTCTTCACATTGTTTCACTGGTTTCTATAAAAATGACAGAAGTCGTCGTGAAAAAACAAATAAAAAATGTGAGCTGAGAGTTCAAACCCTGTTTACTTGCTGCTATGTAACATTGACGCTGTAACATTCTACTGTTAACCTCACAATTGTTGCAACAAAAGATACAATAGTTGCCATTTCACTTTCCAGATTTGTAAAATCCTTTCTTATATTATTATAAAAATAATAAAGCCTTCAAATTCATGGACTCAAACTGGACTCCCTGGGGCATATCACCAACCGTTCTGCTGTGCTTCATCGTAAAGTAACACTACTTCCTTCATTGCCACCAGATGTTGGCATTAGGCATAAATTGCAAGGTGCAGACTTGTCCAGTATCAACACCGTTTCTGGGAATCCTGTGCTGATTCTTTTAGTTTTATATTGTGGTTATATTGTGGTTATATTGTGGTTCCTATGAAAACTCTACTCTCTAGGTGATAACAAAAAAAGAACATGGCAGCCAGCGTCGTTATTGGTCAACACAGTTGCTCGAAATGCATCTTTGACCAATCAAATTGCTTTCGTACCCACCGGAGCAAATTGCCACGAACAATAAATACTCTAGCACTGTTTTCCACCACACAACCAGCATGTGAATGAGCAGCAGACACCTCTCACTGACAGCTGTGATATTAGGATTATTCCACAGAAAATATCTTAGCAGCCTGTTGTTTTAGCCCAAGGTTGTCACAGGGCACTTGTGTTTATTTTGTATGGATATTAAATGTGTAATCATAAGCTCTGATAGCAGCCCTCGGGGGTAAACACTAGTCACCTATCACTGTTATTGTTATTATCATTAGGCCCCAGTGTGTGACAGTCCACTTCATCCAGGTTGGCTTGTTGAGAGATTAAACAGATGCTGGAAACAAATTGTAAAACATATTCCCCTGAGAGACAGTATACTGTATATGCCAGGCGATCTATAGTTGCTTGGCACTGTCTGACCAAATCATTCCACTGCTCCCAGCCAGTTGGAGTAGCGAAAAGCTAATACAACACCCAGGTTAACACAAGGAGAAGGTTGGGGCCGTCAGGAGCCAGTGAGTTGTGAGAAAATCACTTCAGGTTGTTATGATAAGGACAGCAATGAAAGCGCTCTGTTTTGTGCGACAACCATAAACATACAGTATTAGCTCCTCGCCTCTCACCTCAGTGTTTAGACCCTTTCCATGATGAGGAAAGATTTTTCTTTTGTATGTTGTGAGGCAGAACAGGCTACTGAGGCTCCCCCACCATCTCTTTGTGCTGGGGATGGAGACAGCTCAGTGCTTTGGGCACATAATCGACACTGGTATAAACCGCCTTCCTGTCTGAGAGAAATGTGTGCAAGAGCTGTGTTTCATGACATTGTGAGTTCCTCAGGGAGAGTTTCTCTGGTGTGGTTGTGTGACTAGCTGTGTATCTTCTTTTTATTGCAGCAGAGGCTAGTTATTTCATTTTGTTGTCCCCCCTTCAATGCAGCTTTAACTGGTATTATGATTGCATTTGTATATTTAATCAGCAGGCCATCGTTTGTGTGTTATTCGTCAAGAGATAATTTTTCAGATATTGGTTCTTAGAAATTTGCCTTACACTGAGTTGTTTTTTTGTGTAAGTGGTGCTGTGGGATTATACATATATCACTACTGTGGCTCTATACAGTGGCTCTAAGGCCTATTGAAGGGGTAAAATGAGTTCAAATGCAGCATACAAGGACACACAGATACACACCATACGCATACCAATGTACCCATAATGAGCGTTGTGTTGCAAATTCCCCATCAGCATTCAGACATTTTTAAAAGAAATAAACAGACAACTTGCGGCTCAGTGAGGGCCATTACATTGTGTCTCCTAAGCATCATTGAGAGACACGTCTAGATGCTTTCGTCGGTGCCTTCTCCCACATTTGTGTATAAACACAATACACGTCCTTTCAGTCAGTTCATATGAAATGTTTTGCATGGATGTTTTAGATTAATGCTTGCATAGTCAATAAACTGCAGCAGTGTGGACAATAAACCACATTTAATATCTGAGAGCCTCAATCTGGTTGAGAGTCAAAAATGTGAGTTTGATTAGTGACCTGGAGGCAGTGTTGCCAGATTTGACTGAAAAGAAACAATCAGAGCCTCAAACGTGGCCAACTGATTTAACAGAAGAAAATAACAAATAGTACTCTGACATCATTCACACGGACATGTTACTATGTTTGACACGGATTACTGTCGTGACCTTTACATACTAGGGATGTAGTCAACCAAAGAAAATCTGGGTTTACTAAAGTTTGACCTATACTTTACCCAATCGATTGGTAAAGGAATTGTCAATAAACGTAAGTATAAGTAATTAATACAAAATGTGAGCCGTCGAAGCTGCCACAAGTGGCTGTGCACAGTTATAATTCATACAGAACAATTAGGCTATTCATTAGACCAAACATAATAAAACATGGGAATTCTGATCAGTGCACACTGTGATGCTCAGGTCAGGGTTTTTAATACCTGCACTCACCTAACCCAACTTTTTATTCATTCTAGTAGCGCAATTGTTTTACTGGATGAGTTTTTTTTCTAGGTTTTCTGTTTGCTGCATTCCTTTACTGCCTTTTCCTCCTTTGCCAAAATAAAAACACCTGCTCTGAACCAGCCTTGGTAGTCCTGGTCGGTTCCCAGTGGTTTTCTCCTTCATATTCACCTCATTCCCTTCACCTGGGCTTCTCCACAAATCGCTCCACCTGCACTTCATACTCTCGTCAAAATAGTTTGTATTTATGTCCTGGTTTTCAGTTCGCTCTTAGTCGGATCTTAGTTTTTGTTCTGTGATAATTAATGTTTTCCTTGTCATATCATGAATAAAAGATGAATTTTCCTCAGATTTCGGTTACCTGAAAGTCCACTTATTCCACTCTTCCTGACATTAAGTAAGCAAGGGGCTTATTCAGACCAAATGATCACAACCTGCCAAGTCAAAGGAGAAGTATCCAGTTTTGTTTTTTTAAACCTCCTGAACCTTCCTTGTAAAGCTTCTCTCTCGCAGAGTACTCTGCTGCAGAAGCAAAGAGCAACAATAAGTTGTTACCGGCATTGTTCCTGGAATCACTTCCCAGCTGAGCTGTCTGCACACGGAACAAGTTTCCAATACCTTTCCTTTTCAGGTCAAGAGAAGAAACACAGTGACACAGCCTAAATCAACACTCCATGGCACTTTCACAGCCACACAGTCTCATCTTCCTTTGTGTTTCAATCTTCAGATTTATGATCTTTGTTACTGTGCATGGGACATTTTTTTAGATTGAGTACACAAATGATATATAATTCACACACATGTAGACCATTGAAATACATTCCAGCATCAGTCTAGTAAAATGACCAACAATGAATTGATCTTTGACCTCCACTAAAACATGTGACACCTTATATGCACATGGGCACTCTGCTTTGATTAGAGTTGATCCACATACAGTGTCCTGCTGCTGTAAATACTCAGTAGAGCAGTTAATCCACTGCTGAAAATAGTCCCCAAACAAGAGCCCTATTACTTGGGTTTCGGTAATGTTTGCTAAAAACAACAGTGCCCAGCTGTTTTTTGTGCAACTGTTTTAGCTTTTGCAAAAAAATAAACAATAGTTTTGTGACAGTTGTTTTAAGGTTTACACCATCAGTGGGAAACAAATGGGCCTGCACTTGAATACCACAGAAAATCACTGAGACACATCTCAAATTTCCAACTGGAATAATGAGGACATTAATCGAGCGACTGTGTCCAGCCAACACTAAAAGCTTTGTGTTGTAGATGGCCACATCATTTAATATTCCAGGATATGAGTTTATAGGCTATTCAGAGGAAAATAGAGAAAGAGGTTCTCATTTCTGGTCAAATAAACCTCACAGGAGTCAGTTTGCCACAGTATACCAGAGACATGTCATTAAGTGTATATTTATACTTTGGAAGATAATCAGTAGGAAACTTGAAAGAGTGAAAGAGTTTCAGATCTCACTGTGTACTATTTTATTTGGTTAAACTCCAGTCAGCCCCCACTGGATTATGAAGTCTAATAAATACAATGTCATGTTTTGTTTAGTAAGTCAGGCAAGCGTTCAACTTTCCATTGAGCCAGCGTAGCATAAAGCAGACGTACAATAGGTAAACATTCGCTGGTCATGTGAACGGAGCAGCAGCAGCAATGAGAGTCACTTCTGTCAACTTTCTCAGACGTTACTCCTTCAGATCCAGAACAGCAACAAGCTCTCAGCCAATAATAGCTGTGGATGTTTTTACGTTTCTCTCTGAGCACTCACTTTGGGCACACAGCTCAGTGAAGTTGGGGCCTTTGACGCTAAAATCCAAGCAATAATTTTCAGGCGCTTTTAATTAAAGAGCCATGAATGTTGCAAGTGCTGGAAATAACGTGCAAGATCCAATAAACACTTTGACACGCAGGGATTTGTTTGCTCTGTGTCTAATTATTTATACAACTGTTCGCTGATGGAGGTGTCGGTGTGTTTTACTTCCCCTGGTAGCGCTGTAATATTTATCCTATTCATTGACTCCAGTACAATAAATATGATAACGAAAACAAAGATCCCATTAAAATACACTTTACTGGAGCACTGCCGTCTTCATTTAAGTTTATTGCTCATTCAGGTCAACTTTGTCAACTCAGGAACTTGAGTGAACTTTGTTGAACAAATCAACAAAGTTAAAAGTTGCATTTATCTCCTTTATAATTAGTGTCTGGTATTAGGTGTCAACAAAAAGAACTACAGTATGGGATTTTGGCCAGTTGGTAACGTTAACTAGTACATGGTGAGAGGACAGGCTTCAAAACTACCCAATCTGATCTCACAGAGATACGTGAAATGACCATGACATGTTAACAACACATTACGTGGCACCATGGAAACAATGCCAATGGAAATCCATCAGGATCCTTTTTCATGGTGTGAATTACAGGTTCAACAGAAATATATTTTTAATCAAAGTCCATGTAGAGAGGTTGTTGTGTATGTGTGTGTGTGGATGGGCGGGTCCAGTACGGTTGAAACAATAAGTCAATGTTGAGATATTTAAATCATGAAGGCAAATAAGAAGTTTAAGTAACAAAAGTAGTTATTTTAACCCTAATAATGATGTTTACTTTCCTAAAGTAAACGAGTATTTTTTGTTGCCGAAACGTTAAAATGTTTCTGTGGTGACACATAATCTAAACACAGTCTGTGCCACCACCGTGTAATGTGCTGTAAAGAGGTCGTGGTCATTTAACGTATTTCTTTGAGATCACGATGAATCTATCTCTGTGCTATAACGGTATTCTATTGTCTTCCGTTATCTAAGTCAATTTGCATTCACCACAGCGTGACGATGGACGGTGTACTTATCCAAGGTAAAAAAAAAAGTAAAAGTTCAAGGAGTCACAAGGATGCAAGGTGATTAATAAATATATATATATTGCACAATTGTGAAAAGTCCCATCGGATTGAATCTTTCCTATTAAACTATACATTTTGATTAAAAATCATTCACTTCATTCAGTCATCTTCAATGTGTTTTTCATTGAAATGTACATAACATTCTCCATTTTAACCCAATTTCACCCCTTGGAGAAGTCAAAGACGCAGTTCCTTCATCATGAAGCAAAGAATAACGACACACTCGGAGCACCTGCGCCTCAGCATTTTTCATCTTCCCTTCTCGTGAGCATGTCGGGCCCGTGGTCTGAGTTGTCTCTTCTGACCGGATCAGGTGGCACAAGGCAGTGGCTTTTCTTTTTCTCCAGGACAACAGCTTATGGAGGTTTCCCTTTATCTTGTTGTACACCTTGATCTGTCTGTTAAAGCTATAATATCCAGTGGTGGGATTCAAAATCCAGAGCATATGGTACACTTACAAAATGTCTGAAATTATAAAATGTTATTGGGGAGAAAAAAAAGTCTCCCTTTCATATGCCTTCCCAGTGTCACATGTCCATGGAAAAAGGAAGAGCAATCAACATTTTGTTGTCATGTGTTGTAATCAACTATGTGTCATGTCAAGAAGGCCTTTTTTTCACAACAAACAGTAGCACGTGTAATTAATTTAATAACTTTTAGTAGAATTGAGATAAAGTAATTGTTGCCATGTGGCAAATGTATCATTCCACACGGTAAGAAGCCAAAAAGGTTGTAAACAACGACCCTAATGAGCGGTGGATGAGCACTCCATCCAGAGAGAAGCACACTTGACATGACCTGACACTTCTTACCTCGATGACATTTATAATCATTACAGTAGATTTACATTTCTGGGTTATTTCTGAGTTTCCACACATGCCAGCATGTCAACTTGCTCAGCATTGTTTCAAATTACGCCTGGAGGGCCAATCCCTCCGTCCCTTCCTCCTTTATACCATGACCAGTGTGTCTAACTTAGCTCGACACTTATCGTCTTTATTTGGAAGTTTGTGATCTTCTTGTAACCTCAGTGACACAAACTGTAAGAGGGGCAAATCACACAAAGAGTCAATCAACCATTCGTCATCCTCTCAGCTCGAGGCCGCTCTGACTCAATGACTGCCCACTGTTCTGTCATAATTAACATATTGTAAACATGCACAAAAATATAATGTACAATTTGTCCTGTGGAATTTGAGATCTTAAAACATGTTTGAAGTATGTTATGTAATTAAAAAAACAACAACAACAAACAGGGCTATCTTTCTTTTCTTTTGAAAAGAATTGTAATTTTTACAACAACAGCTTCATGTCACATTACATCTCAGTGTGTCTTCACGATGTGGTTCACTGCAAAGCACGACATTGGGTTATGCAAGGTATTTTTACGGGTCCTTGTAGGCAAGCACCAGAGAGAGTTGCGGTTACCGTATCTTCCAAATCACTTAAAACACAGCAGCAGCTACACAGCAGGGCCTGGATCAAATCCCCAATTCAATTAAGCTGTAAACTGAAACAGCTCTGGCTGATTACAGATAGGTTGCATGAAGAACTTCCAATTTTAATACATTTTTTATTAATTTTAAATACTGAATTTTTCGAGGTGTCAGTAGCCATGTTTCCAATCAATTGTCAAGAAAATGTTCAATCAATTATTGCACACAAAAAATAAAAGTGCAGATAAAGCACCTTTCCATCATCTGGTTTGGAGCAAATAAACTGGGCTCCAGCGAAGATTGGTCAGAAGTTGGCACTATAGGCTCAGCATGTCTGTAATCCACCAAACAGAGGAAAAGGAGTAGCGGTCGCCATGTGGAAACAAAACAAGTTGGGCAATTTTGAATAGTCCTTTCACGTCAGCTAGTATTGGCCAAGAGTCATGCTGTCCGGAGACAAAGACAAGCATTTGCACATTATGAGAATATCCAAGAAAGACGACGCCAGCAGAAGCAGCTGATCAGTTATTTGAGTTCATTGTTCCTTGTGTCAGAACTTCTACAGAAAAGGCGTTTCCCTAATCCACTAAGCTCATCAACAGTTTTTGGACAAAGGCAAAAACCACCCCAAGTTTTGTACATTTTTGCAATTTCAATTCAGCTTTTCTAATGCAATAATTCCAAATGCGCATGAAAGTATGCAAATGGGAACATGACTACTGAGAGCACTGGTGATCTTAAAGATGTTAAAGATGAATTACTATTGTTCCCCTTTGTTTTTGTCGTCCACCTTACTTTGTATTATCCCCTGTTTGTAAGTTCAGGTACTTGTTTTGTGATCACTTCTTTATTTAAGAAAAAATAAATCTGAAGTATTTCCTGGCTTGTTCCTCTGAATAGAAGAACCTCAATAAGTAGCTGAGCTCTGGTCTTTATCATAAAACAACAACAACAACAACAACAACAATGCATTGGGAACTTAAGAAAACAAGAATAAAGCCTAACGGGTCTCTGTGTGGCTTTGAACCACAAATGTGAACCTCGTGCTGGTCCAAGAGGAAAAGTAAGAGGTTTGAAAAAATTTGGAGGAATTCGTCATCTGGGAACCATGAATATCTGGACGACATTTTGTTCCAATCCACCTCGATTACAGACAGATTACCGAAAGGTCTTCATTCTGCTTGATGTGATTATACTTGACGAAAGCTCCAGCGTAACCGAAGCACATATACGTCGATATGTGTGATATATGCTTTAGATGAAAGCACTTTCACCCCATACAGAGAAACCAAATAGAAGCATCTCTATTGTCTCACTAATGATGCCAATATATCACTAGATGACTGAGTGCAATGCAGCTGTCACCTTGCCGACGCTCTCTGAGAGGTGCTGAAGTGTCCATCTTCCTCTGTCTGTCTGTCTGGTGACGATAGGCGTCCGTGTGGCTGGCGAGAGTTATATTCTTGGTGCACTCAACCACTTACTTAAACTGACTGAATAATAATGATGATACTAATGTAAGTAATTACCATTAATAATTCAGGATCTGACCTCTAATTATTCAACGGCTGTAAATGATTCACATGTCAGGTGCCAAATCAAAGTCCACGTGAAAATATAAACATTATTTGATTCATTTCAGGTCCACATATAGAAACATTAGATGCACTGACCCAGAGAGGATTTTGCTGGGCTTTTTCAGCGAAGGCCTGCTGCACATTTGCACACTAATGTGCTTCCACACTTGGTAGCTTTCCAGTACATCAACAACTGATGCACTGCTGGTGACAGAGCAACTAAACCAGAGCTGGAAGGGCTTCAGCTCTCTGATCCAAGCCACTTTTAAAATGATGGAGGAGAGTTGCCTGCAAACCAACCAGCAGATTCTCCTCATAGGGTCCAAGGCTTTAACACTGACTGGATGCTATCTGGTGGGATTATAGCGAATTGTATGGATTGCATGCCATGAATGCATTTGTTACTTCCTCTCTCTATGAAGTCTCGCAGACTACAAACGATGAGCTCTTCTATGGAAAACACTGAGGTCATGTCTACCGAATCTGCGAGATGGCAAATGATCTTTGAACATAAAGTATTTAACAAGAGGTGATTCACAATAATAAAAATCCAGGAGGGATTTTTACTCTAACCACAGCCATATGGGGACTTTAAAGGGTCCTGTCGGAAAAAAAGTTATGTTTATGAGCCAAAGAGGAAGGATAATGACTTCAGAGATTAGACATTAGACAATAGGTCAGAAGCCAAAAAGTAATCTGTTGCATGATTTATTCCCCACAATTTTAATGAACTAGATCAGTGAGTAGTTAAAGGGTTAGTTTACCCAAATTATAAAGACACATAGTGTCTCACTTACTCCTGGTGACATTGAACTGTTTTGGTTGTCGGGGAACTCCCTTTAGTGAAATTACTATTATTTGAAAATGTCATCAACAATCAGTGTCCTTATTAATATGGGTAATCCCCAGAGCACATGCTTTTTTTAAAGACTAGAAAGTAGTTCTGCTAAAATCTGCAAGAAACAAAATTCCACCCACCTCCATTATATTTGACTGCCTGGCTAGGCACAGCGATAAAAAACTAAGATTATTTTCTTTTAGATTTGTGTGACCCGACCCTTTTAAATTTGCTGTTAAAATACTGTAATAAACACAAATGTGTCAACATGAATTATTATTATATATATATATATATATATATATATATATATATATATATATATATATATATATATATATATATATATATATATATATATACAAATACTGGACGATTATTTTTCTGCAAATTGCCATGTTTTGACACTCCCATAAGTAAGTAAAACAATTTGTGTGTGTAATTTGACTTATATAAGTTTGTGTAAACATACTGTGATATGATATTGTGACTTACGTAAAATGTCATGTATGTCAACGTGTGATGGAAAAAGAAAAGCACAAGCCAGCTGCCCAAGGAGAATAGCTCAACATGATACTGCCCTGATCAGATGCCATCCAGCATATCTCATAACAAAAATAAGTTATGAGCCATGTCTTATTTAAGACAATGTGTCATGTGTCCTCTATGTGGTCTGTAGTTGACCTTGACTAGCAGCCTGGGCGATGAGTTCAGTATGTCATTAGCGTATGCAGCGATGACCAGATACGCACGCCAGGAGGTGGTTCGTTGAGTTTGTACCCAGGAGGAGACCTTCCTCAGACCCAGACCTTTATCTACTCCTTCCATCTTGAAAGTGCTTTCTCATTTATTTTCCCCTTGTGATGTTTCTCCCAAACGTCACATCTGTTCCCCCTCCTCCACACTTGGTGAGTAAATAGACACCCTGCCCTCTGCCTCCCCTTTCCTCTGTGGAAAGTGATGACTGATTGTGGTTTCGCCTCCCTCCTTCACTTATGTTAAATTATTAGTAGAGCGCACTGGGGCCAGATCTTGTCTTGTGTCAGTTGGTTTCCACTGGGGGTTGTGCGTTTTAGAAATAGGAAATGTGTATATTTGGTCATAGCTTCCCAGGAAAGGATGTGTTCTCGCATGGACACCCAATGTGTTATATACAATATGAATTTCACAATAGTTGCTTCAGACTGACTTGCTACTCCCGCTTTACTTGATTTTTTTATACAGAGAACACCATGTCATGTTTTCACATCATCTCTACCACTCTGGTCTCTGAGGGGTCCTGTGTTGGATCTGAATGTCCTGAGGCCTCATTTTTAAAATTACTTTATGACTAATTTCAAAGAATATAACAGGAACTAAGAGGTGCATGTCTATTCTTATACTTTGGTTGGTGACATACATAGTTGTATCCTCTCTTTCATCATGAGAAAAATATGAATACATCACATGTATAAACTCAGATTTAGCTTCAAATAAAAGCTTCAAAGGTTCACCCTCATATTGTGCCTCAGCATGTGGACCTCACTGCAAGTCATGGCTGCGTGATATTGAGTGTACCGTACAATATCTTCAGTGTTAATGTTGTGTGCCAGGAGGACAACGGAACAGCGAGGGTCTGGTGTTGTCATTAATACTTAATGGCAGGCTGAAACGCCAATCACTGTGTGGAGCAGCCTCTGGGCTCACAATTACAGAATGCGGTTACAGACACCCGGGCTTGGGTTAGTGAACAATTAGTCGCCTCCATCTGATAGGGTTACAAGTCACAGGTCACTACTGACGACTGCCCCGGCCACTAAACACAGGAGAACGGAAGACTCAGATAGGAGCTGATAAGGACAGGAGATGTTAAAGTGAGACTGTGAGACATTAATAAGAATAAAAACACAATCTCTTTATTACAAATACATAGCGGAATTTATACGCTCAAGTGTTTTGCCACTTCAGTCTTAGTTGGTCTGTTGTGACCAGTAGTTTATGATGGCTAATTCAAATTAAATGCCTGTAATTGCCACCAGTGGCCACAGTGGACGCTGATGCTGGCAAAACTTAGCATATAGCTGTTTCAAAGGTGGAAACTTAAAACGGACAAAGAATATTTTTCTTATATTTAACATGTCTGAATAAATCAAGCCTTGAGTTGTAGCTCCATGCAAATAGTGTTCTGCAAAGAGCAGAGTGAAGTTGAAATTAAATAACAAACAGGCTCAGATTGAGGGCTGTGTGATAAAGGGAGTAAAGAGCAGGGAGCCTTGTGGTGTTGCAGGACCTTTTGGAGCAGGGATAATGAGTAAGAGCACATTAGAAGAGGCAAATGAGTGTCTCATATTTTAAGTTTCCTGGAGCATCTTCTCCAAAAACAACCCTTAGTTAGTTAGTAGTTATGAGCAGCAGCATTTTGTGTTTGGAGAGAAGCTTGTCCTTAATAGTCCTGCAATGTTGACTTTGATGCAACCCCGTTCAATGCTACAATGCATTACAATGCTCAAGTATAAAAGGCTCTGATGATGATTGTTTGGTTACATAAAAAATGTCATATCTGTGGAGTCTGCATGAAGTAATACACACAAAGTTAACATTGCAATAAAGGGGTTTCAACTGTATGGTATTTTTAACCTTCTTTGCTGTCGCCATTATAATCATATAATATCCTATAAATAGGAAGTTTAATGCAATGTTATCAGGCCCTAGGGTGTAATCGTTTCATGATATATTATTAAAATACAGCTGGAGGAGTGCACCTGTTGAGTGTATAATTAATATGCAATTGTATGGTATTTCATATATGCTATCATTATAGCACATCATATTATGTTATGTACCTATAAGCATGTGTTCTGTCTTCAGCTGCTGTACTGAAGTAAGTATCAGTGGTATGTATACTTTGTTTGAGTATTTACATTTATACTTCTCTATTTATTATACATTTTGAAATATTCGTCAGACAGGTGTGCTACTGCGGGGTCAGATTTTACACAAAAACATATGGTGATCTTATAAAATAAGATGCATCGTTATTGATTAAACTACACAGTAGACATATACAAGACAGGAAGCAAACAAACAACAGGCAAATGATATGTAGCATTAAAACAATACCGGCTAATAAATAATAATAAAACACTCACTGCTGCATTTATCTGCATGATGAGTATTTTAATAATGCTTTTTTTAATGGAGGGTTTTTATTTGTAATGCAATTTGTTACATTGCAGTATTGATACTTTTGTGAATATATAATAATCAAGAAAGGATATCTGATTGAAGCATATGGGAATGTGTTGCCACCTGTTGTGGGCTAGTACTGAGTTCATGATTATCTTCAATCTGTATTACTCATACTAATATAATGATCCTATAAGTATTACTTGTAAATGTTTGTGGTATCTGCTACAATGTTCATTTTAGGATTTAGCCTTGATGTGATGTTATAACAGCTGGCTAGCAGCGTGTTTCATACGGGGTTACAGACATACAGACAGTCATGAATCTGACCTCAAATTAATCAGAAACCGAATATCAACTCTTTTTTGGGGGGTTGCAGTAAAAATCCAAAACCAAAGTTCCGCGACATGATCTCAGTGTCTTACCTATGGTGGTGATCACAGTGATGGCGAAGTAAAACGAGCCGGCAAATTTCCACTGCACCCCGGCTTTGTGCGGCTTCAGGTTCAGCACCACCTTCTCCAGCTCGTCAAAGTCCTCCGTGGACAGGTTGAAGTTCTGCAGCAGCTGCGCCTTCAACAGGTACAGCTTGCTCCGCTGGGTCGTCTCCTCCCGGGATTCCAGCGCGTCGAAGATCGCGGCGCCGACTATCAGGTAGGTGAAGGTGCAGATGATGAGCGCAAGGGTCCTCACGTTTTGCCTCTTCATGGTGGTGTGGTGCGTGTCAGGGGGACGGGCGGAGTGTGGGCGCGGGTCTGGAGGACGGGGAGCTCGGCTGGCTCATGGCTGTGCTGCTCTGACGGAGCAGAGGAGCTCTCTGATGACTTTATGAGCCGGGAGCTGTTCATTCAGCACCACGCCCCCCTTCCTGACTCCCTCCCTCCCACTGGCGGATCCCCCACCCACCCCAAATTCACCCCATCTGCCTCCCATCTCAGAGATAACATTGTGTGAATTCCAGTTTAACCCTCACTGCAAAAAGCATACTGATCGCACCAGCTTTGGGTTGTTACGAAGTACATTTACTCAAGTAAAAACAATTTGAATCTGAAAAAAAGATTTGAACCCGGGGAAAAAAAGATTCGAAAAGAAATCTGTTACTGAAAACTGAAAAAATATATGTTATTAAAAAAAATAAAACAAAACTGAATCAAGATTATATTTAACTCCAAAAAACTTGTCATACACTTATTTTTCTTTCGAATACATTGTTGAATTTGTCAAAGTTCAACAACAAAACTTGATTTTTCAGCTTCAAATCTTTTTTTCAAATGAACAAAACATTTGTCCTGGATTTGGTTCTATACTTAACTACAATTGTAAAGGTACTTGAGTATTTACATTGTATGCCATACTTAATATTTCTACTACTAATTTTTGAGGCAACATTGTACTTTTTACTGAACACTCTTTAAAGATTGGAATACTTCCACTACTGTGAACAAAGTGCAAATTTTAATTTTGTTATATTTAACTGCAGTGGTAAGACATTATGTACAACTTTTCTGTATCAGCATGTTGCGGTAATACAGTATATCTGCTCTTTCATCATCTTTTTATACAGCAAAAAGTCTTAAAGCCCCCAAAATGTAATTCCTATAGATTATTATTTAACTAACTCAATTCCTTAACATATGATCAACAAATAACTGATCAACAAATACCTGATCAACAAACAACGATGCCATTAAAACAATAAAAAATGTATTATTGCATATTAAATTACCTTTGCTTACTCTAGTGCAGTGATTCTCAACTGGTGGGTCGCAGGTTTTGCCTGAAAAAAAAAGCAACAAAAAAAAAATATTCTCTCTTTTTTTTTTATCCTGTGGTTTTATTTTGAAAGGACTTTTTTATGCAGCGGAGTGTCGTTATTTTGCTGCCTCTGGTTTCAACTGGTTTTGCACTTGTCCTCCATGTTGTCAGCAGCGTGTGCCAGGTTGGGTCAAACCATCCTGATATGGGGGAGACTCTGGGTTTTTAGGATAATTTAATTAAACAGCCTACTGAATATAAAATTCACAACTGATGGCGCTGCCTGCATGACAGGAAAAATTGAGAATTGAGAATTGAGTGCTGCTTAATTTTCTGTAAAGCACAATGTTTTTCAGTATTTACTGATGAGGTAATCACAAGAGAAGTTAATGTTGTATATATGAATCCTTTTGAATTCCACTTTTGTTTAATTTGTTTTGAGTTAGTGGAAAGCTGCTCCTTAAGACAGTGACTTGTTCCATAGTAAAGTGTTTGTCATAGATTCGGTGAGTGTGTATTCTCAGTTAAAGTTAGGTAATTTGAGTCTTTTTGAAACTACTTCTTAGTTGTTGGACTTTTTAGTTTGTGCATGAAAGCTGTTGAGTCTGTTTAAAAATAGCTGAAGATTCTGAATAGTTATGTATGTTGTAACACCTTGTGTCCTTTTTGGTTTTTAATTAAAATGCAGCTAATTGAGTGTAAAAGGGAATAGTTCCCTCTCTATCATTGCCACTAGCTGCTCGTTTTGGTTATTAAACTTGTGTTTGTGTTAGCATACATTTTCTGTACTATCTCAGGTTAAAAATGCACCATCTTTTCATTAAATAAATTGGAGAAGTTGAGAATGTTCTTCGATTTGGGTCGTGGCTTGTCATTCAGGGGTGATGGTGGGTCCCGGAGCCAGACCAGTTGAGAACCACTGCTCTAGTGCATCTGTACATTATAAAATACATCAATAAATCATCTAAGCCATTTGCATGCCAAACATTCAAATTTGAGGATTTGCTGTTTTCCCTTGTTCATTATCATTATTAATTAATGAATAAATGCATTACACACAAAAAGAATATTTTAAGATACCACCTTGAGCTGTGCAATGAATATATACATATATTTGCTGACTAAAACTTGGCCACAACTTGGCCAAAAAGTATCACATGTTAGAGAGGTCACTTCTCAGTGGACATAACATAAACTTAATTGCTTTTTGGAGTAAAATGATAAATTCCTATGATGTCGGACTATAGCAGCTTTGTTTTGGTGACCACTGAGCTTCTTGAGCAAAGCAGCTGGAGGTAAAAAGCCCTGATATTTATTCACATTCACTGCTGTGAGAAGGTTTTTGTTTTTTCAAAAAAAAAAAAAAACTCTCAACATGACTCACCACTAAATGTATACAGAACCCAGCTGTTAGTTTTGGCTCCATGGAACTCTCAAACGTCCGCTCCTTGAACTTATCTTTCCCTTGTGCATCAGGGCAAAACCAGAAGCCATTTTTTAAACTTCATAGTAAAAAAAAAACATATTGTGTGTTTATGTGTGTCGTATGTGTGTAGTGAATCTCATGTGTGTCTACGCTGAAAGAGGAACATGATGAAGATGATTTGATGCAGAAAGACTAAATGTCAAGTGAAAGTCAGACTGGGGCCAAATTTTAAGACCTTCAGTGTCACTGGTTTCCAGTCAGTGGTTCCATGATGCGTTGTATGTCAGTAAGAGACAGAGACACTGTTTTACAAGGACACGTTGAAGAGGTCAACTCAATCTCAACAAGATTTTATTGTAAATTTATCCTCCCAAACAAATGCTTTCTTTTGCACACAGTCATCGACATTATGTCCATAGCTTTGCTCTACTGTAGAATTTATTTTGTATTACTTTTGAGTAATGAAAGAATATTTTCATTGAGTATTTCACACGTCCTTACTAACAAATGTAAAATCAGTGACATCTGCACTGCACTTCACCTGCTCTATCCTTGACTGTTAGATCCTGGCCAATCTCTTCAATCGTTCCACACCGTGAGCTAGGCCAAAAATAGCTGTAGCTTCAATAACCAGGTCAGTCAAGTCGACTGTGACTGAGCCCGCATAAATCCTCCCTTCACTAACGGGAGTGCTGCAGGCCTCGGCCAGATCAATACATCAATTAATCCATGACACTTTGATAAAAAATATGGCCTTTCATAAAATGCTCTTTGGAAGGTAAAGAGGATTATAAAGCAGCAATACCCCTAGAAATACTTTTTGATTGTTTGCAGTATATATATATGTAAGTTAGGAAATCAAATAAAGTATAAACTATTGATAAATAGTGAATAGTGAAATATTGAATTGATAAACTATTATCAATTATACATTTGTTTTTAACAGGAAAATACTATTATTAGTTAGTCATATGGCTGGGGGGTTCCTAATTGGTTGCTACCAAAGCACTTTACTTTAATCACAAAAATGTCTCAGTCATTTCCTGGATGCTGCAGTTTTTATCAGTTGTTACTCAAACAGACACAGGTGCATTTGTCAGGGACTATTTTCAGCTGTGGATTAACATATTTGGTGCTGGAGAAATTATTTCAGCAGGATTGCGTATGTGGGATGAACCATGAACTGCAGTACCCATGTTTATCATAATGCAAGAACAGTGCAACAATGCTGCTCATGGATGTGTTTGGATAGTTTTGGACAACAATATGGTGCAGAGAAATAAGATATATAAGGCTATAGCTAAGGCTATATGTGTTATTAATTGACAAGCCGCCCTCAAAGGAGGAAGCACTTTATGAGAAAAATGTTTTTCGCATAGAATAGAAACATAATCCAGCTGTGACTTTTCTCCATGCAACTCTCCAGTGACCGTTCTTTCCCCAGTGCATCAAGGCAACACCGGGACCCACATGTGTGTTTTTTTGTGTTGGCCCTTGGTCTGCAGGGCATCAGCTGCAGACTGGTCAGTTTGTTGAGTATCCTCCACTGTGTAATCACCAATACATCCTTACGAGTGTGATCACATCCTGCAGCCACTGGACCATCAGACAAAATTCTCCGGTGGCAGTTTCAGACCCCCGGCGGTTTGAACTGGGGACTGAGCCTAGACCCTCATTACTGCAATGTTGGAGAGCCTGGTAAGTCCACACTGAAGTCAAAGCTTCGATATACTTTGAATCGTGTGGGTGTTCAGATTGGAAACCTCCAAAAAGTACACTGCTGCAAAACTAAACTTCTCAATAGTGACTACTGAGGAGAAGTTAAGGAGGAATTGAAGGAGGTTAGATATTGATGTTATTGTGGTTTTATTCATGCGCTGTGGCTTTAAAATAGGTGTCTGTAAATCATATCTCCACAGCAGTCTGGGAATTTCCAGAGTCTACCTCTATATGTACTGTAAATCATGTGACACTGCAAAGTTGTATTTACTTGTTATTAAAGTAAATTCCTTTGCAATATTTATTTGAGACTTTTATCTGAGAGTACATGAGTCAAGAAGACGGGGAATCCCAGCATACATAATATGTGTCATTCTATATTTGTTGTGCATCTCTAAAATATGTTTTTTGCTGTGATTCATCGCCTCAACCTATCCTGTAAAACAATGTACATTGATTTTGAGACCACCCGTGAAAAAATAACTCCCAACATATATAGTACATACAGACGTATACATATATATATACATATAAGTACAAACACTCACCCAGTGTCATGTCATGTCTTGCACCGTTGGCAGGGTTTGGGGTGTTTAAGGCTGACTAAACATTACTGGAGAGCACATTACATAAAGCCGTGATATGAGGACATCATTAAGGCAATTCCAGGGAGACAGGGGTCATTCCATCACCCTCCCGTCTGCCCCAGTCTGCACCCCACCCTCCGCATCCTGAGAGGGGTGCCCTTCAGCTGCCTACATCTCATTACATGAGGTTCAATGTAGCCTCCAGATTCCTGCTGACATTCAATTAAAGTCTTTCATTTTCACATTATCTGCCTCTGTGACTGAGTCGCTGCTCCTGCTGTCATTTGACAATTATTCCAAACATCAATCCAATTAGTGGTGAATCTGTTTATTTGCTTCTGCAACCCAGTGAGTGCGATACACCTGCTTCTCAGGATGAGAAGACGGCCGACAGTAAAGAAGATATCACTGGGAAAGTAAGAGAGCAGAGTGGTAACCTGACTGGTTGGTTCTGGTGCATGTGTCTTCACCTATAAGACCTTTTGGACATTTTGATACAGTTGAGTTGTGCCACTTGACCATGTGTCTGTGGGTCAAACCTAACATCATTATGCATGGAATTGGTTAATTTCAGAATTGATTATCTGTATCTGAGAGGTTACAAATACTTGTCTGTCTAAGTGGGGAAATTATAGATCTGTCAAACTATGGCTGGCTAACATCATAGGATCACAGTCCTGATTTCTATACTGTAATATACTGTATTCTAGCAGCACAAAAACTGTATTTACTAATAGTGATGGGGCCTTTTTTAAACTGGCAACATACAAGAACAAACTAAAATGTTAACTTAATTCTAATGGGAAATGTGGATGGATAGATATCAATAGAGCTATTGTCAAATAAATGAATGCCTATTAAAAATGAAAGAAAGCAATGCCCATTCTTAAGACAGGGTCGTCACTGCCAAGATGGTGAGGGCCAGAGTCATCTACGACTGCTCTTCAGAAACCTATGGGTCAGGTCACAGAGACTACGTCTATTTTATAACAGTTACCATGCTGATGTAGCATTTAGCCCCAAGCACTGATGTGCAGCCTCACAGATCTGATACTGCGCATAGCTGGAGACTCCTTCCACTGTATCCACTGCAGTGGATAGACTGCAGCTAGTCTATCAACATTTTACAAAATAATTCAAATTGTAGTATGCATGTAGTATGATTTTTATTTCACTTTTTTCCATCTACATACTCAAACCATAGTTATTATTATTATTTTACTAAATGTTGCCAATTCCATGTGCACAATTAAAACAAGGTATACCTGTTATCTATGCAGTAGCAAACTACAGTTGTATACAAATATGTCCAGTATTAATGAGCAAGTGGCTTCCAATTATACATTTTTATAAAATTGCCAGTTTTCTATTGCACAGAGCCCAAGATGACATCTTCAAATGTCTTGTTTGGTCTGATCAACAATCCAATATCCAAAGATATTTTGTTAATTATCACACAAGACAAAGAAAAGGAGAAAATCCTCACAATTGAGAAGTAAGACAAGAGAATGTGCGGCTGTTTTGTTTAAAAAAAAATCCCTTTAACGATTGATTATCAAAATAATTGCTGATTGAATTTGGTCAACATCCACTCCTCTGCTGCTTCAAGGACACATTTGTTCCATAGAGTGAGAAGAATACGTCTATTGTGACCTGTCATCCACAGTCTGTCTCAGTCTCTGTCGTCCCTGCTGCCTGCAATAACGCCATCCACTCTAATGAACACTGTCACATGGCTGTTGTGATATTACATAACACGTGTCTGTATATGAATATTTCAGCAGTGATTACCCACCCTGTCACCAGCTTCTCCTCCCGTAGACCTGGAATCAACATTGACAGCTTGACCTTCATCATACCTAAAGTGAGAGAGGGCACGGATTTATGGTACATAAAATACCAAGGACATATTTATAAATAATAGGCCTGTAGCGGCGTTCCGTCGGCGTTATTCGTTATTAAGCCGTTGAAGAGCTGCACACACAGTGAGTTCCTTTTAGTACGCGGATGACAGGAGATCATTTAACTCTTTTCTTTTGGTCTTTATTTTATGCAGCAATAGTTAACTAAATACACAAATAAATAAACTCTGTCACACGGTAGAAAAACGATATGCTCCCATCCCTAATGCAGCTCTTTGTTTTGCAGCTGCTTGCATCATGACTTCATTAAATCACGAAGAGAGAGCATCAGTCATTAACATAAATGTCTTTCAATATATTTTACGTAGTTCCTACACAATGAGCATAATTCAGAAAGTAAATTATACATTTTAAGTAAATTATACATTTTCCTTCAATTTCAATTAACCAACATATACACTTGTGGCTCTTACAGGGCCAATTAGAACACCTTCAGGAGGCCCCAAAAATAAACGGGGTGTAAGGAAAATACTAAAATACTCAAATTGATGGCAATGCAAATTACAACAAGGATTATTGCTTTCCTTTCATTTAAGATAATATGAGAATTGCAAGGGTAAAGCTGGTTGTCGTTGATAGTTTGATCTCTGGCTCTTATTATATATATATATATATATATATATATATATATATATATATATATATATATATATATATATAACATAATGATATATATATATATATATATATATATATATATATATATATATATATATATATAACATAATGATATATATATATATATATATATATATATATATATATATATATAACATAATGATATATATATATATATATATATATATATATATATATATATATATATATATATATATATATCCATCTGTCCATCAAATTGTTCTTGATTGAGACACTGACCCTCAACTTGTTCCCTTTAATGCAGCCCACTGCTCCTAAATGCTTGGAATAGGCTAAATGAGTCCATATTTCATCTGTAAATGACAGTTGAAAGAAAGTTTCCGTTGGAAAAGCTATATATGTTAAAAGTACCATCATTAGCAATAAATTATATGTTTCATACATGTGAGGAAGCAATTATCTTTTCAACTTTTTGACACCTAAGATCTAGATCTCAGTTTCAAGACAATGCTCTTGATATAATGAAGTCTAAAATAGCTAAATTTAATTTAAAAAAAGGTTTGATCGAGGGCCCCTCTTGTAATACTGATGGAATCTAATGATTATTTGTTTGTCTTGTGTCCAGCTATACTGGCTCAAATCACAAGTGTCTTCAAATCACAAGTGTTGTTAGTGAGAAGTTAGAGAAACACTCCTCTAAGCGAGTTATTGTCTCCATCCTACTGTTTCTTCTCATTAAAGACACAGTGCTATAAAAATACTTGTTCTACTCATGTTTTCTTGCTGTTCTCTTTTATCTTGTTTTATGCCAAATATGAAAAAAAATATTAATTTATTTATATATAGCTAAATCCATCTTCTTTCTTTTCCAATAAAACATTACGATATTTGATTGTTCATCTTGAACTTGGGGCAGTATATAGTTACACATAGTTATACATTTCTGATCCAACCACCACATATTAACCCCACAGTTTACATACATAACTGATTTGGCATGAAAATCAGATGAAAAACTTTATTCAAATGTAAAGAGGAAGCTTTTAGAGTTGGTTTCAAGTTGGATATACTTATATTTTCATTATGTTAATGTTTCCAACATTGTGCTGAATTTCAGAAAACATTGTACAGTCAGCTGTTTTGCTGCAGTGCTCATTTCCACATCATTCTGAAAGATACATCATACAGCCTACTCTTAATCCAACAGAAAAAAACTTCACAACTTCTGTCTCCTTCACACACACTTTATTTTTCCAATGAATGTGAAATTGAATATTGAGGGTCTATTTGAATTGCGTGGGATGAGTCACACTGCACCCATCCAAGTTGAATATGCTACTTCATTTAGCAATATTTAGCGAGCCAATGGGATTTAGTAGATTTAGTTACCGTTACTACTAGATGTAGTATGTGTAGGGAGTAGTGGTGGATGAATGGGCCAAATGCAGGACCTTTGGGCCAAATGCAGGCCTTTTACCCAAGAGATTGGGGTTAGAGTTCTGTGAGAAACATAAGTTTTCACTTAGTTAACTTATTATTATCTGGGAGGTTCTATTAATATTATTTTTCTCTTTTCAGTAGCAGTTTGGTTCGGTTTAAGCAACACAATTACTCTGTTAGGTTTAGAAAAACATGTATACAATAAGAAAATACACATCGACACAAACCAGATTAGCTTTTCTGTCAAATCTAAACCTGGGAGTTTGATACTGGCTCAATTTTCGTTTCAGACACTTTTACTAAGATATTCCACATGCATTGCACTGGTCATAGGGGACTGCATTGAGCCACATCTGTTGGCTTGATTTCCATCTGCAACTGATTGCACTGCTGTCCTGTTTCCCCTCTCATGGCAAACAAGTTCAGCACGCTGCTTTTTTTTTAATAGCATCACAAAATATTCAGAGGTCACGTTAAAGAAACACCTCTTTAAACTGTATCCCAACAAATATCCTTGAGTAGCTACACACTGTCAGGTTCGTTCGTCATTCCAGGCAGTACAGCCTCCACGTGACCTTAAGGCTACTGCTGCTTTCGGAAAAGCCGATGGGATGGAAGCAGTTGGCTTAAACCAAATACAGGTTGAGAACAAAGAGGACTGAAGAAGCTGTAATAGGAAAAGTTAAACAAAAAAGGTTATAGGCATTACTCCTGATCAGGGTTGGCAGGCCGCATGATAGAATTTAATCCCGGACTGAAAATGTTTGCAGCAGCAGACGCTGACCAGAACTCCTCCACGGATATTTATGTGAAGAGAGATGTGGGCAACTCTGTCTGCCAAAAAAACTGCTTTGGCAAAATCCACAGCTTTGTCTTTTTGTAACTGTCAAACGCCACCTCAGCATATTCACAGCATCATTAGCAGGAATAACATACCAGAACTCACTCCCCCACTATGTTCTTGAACAGACTGATGTAGGCGTGAATACGCTTTGTTGGAACTTTTCCCATCATGCAGAATAGTAACTGTACACATTATATTTATAAAACATGCAGGTCAGATTTGTGCTGTTCTTAACAAATCTAACAAATCTAAAACAAACCTTTGCATTTGTCAAAAAGCATGTATGTTTCACTATCATACACATCCTTAAATCAAGATTTCACTGAAAACAATCAAAACATACACAGCACTATGTTTTCTTCCTGTTGTGGGTGAGTGTATATCTAACTTTGAAAGGTGCTCATTATTTCAGGACAAAAACAAAAGGAAAGGGAACAAAGACATTCAGCTTTACTGTAAATCCCAGCAGACAGATAGCCAGTGACAGTTACGTCTGAGACGACAGAAGCCTTCAATATACTGTGCTGAGGGTTGTGTCATGTTTCATAAATAATGCATGGCAGATTTACAAGCACCTACAGTAAATCTCATGGGGAAGACTGTCAGCTGATGAAATCTATTATTCATAAGTCGTGGCTCCATCTGGGTTCAAGCCACTGTACTTTTACTTCAAATGTTGCTTAGAGGGCTTTGAATCATGGTGATTTTAGAGCACCGGGCTCAGAGGGAAGACTGTATTACTGCTAAACACTGCTTCAATTGTTGCTGTCACTTGTTGCACATAAAAGAAAGGTTCAATATTACGTGTTTGTTTTGGGTGCTTTAATTAATAATGGACTTTTTCTGGACTGTACCATAAATAAAAGCCAGCCTGGAACAAGCAGTGCTGAAACGAGCAGAAGCAGAAAATGCTACATATATGAAACAGTATGTCATATACTGTAGGGAGAAAATTGTGTTGTTGTTTTTTTACTTTGAAGCTCCTTGGGGGAAACTGTGTAGGGGTATATAGTATATATTTTTTTTATACTTGTTCTTTGTCACTTTTCATGACACTCTCATGCAAAGACGGTCCTTTGAGGAAGTCGGGATGAAGATTTGATGAGGACAGTAAGTGCTACATGTGCAGGTCAACATTAAAAGGTCATACTGGGAAGTCCAGCTGTGTTGGGGACAGCTGTAGGGAGACATTCTGCTGAGTTACATACAGTTCACTGAGCAGCGCACACACACACACACACACACACACACACACACACACACACACACACACACACACACACACACAAACTGTGTCTCACAGTCACTGTAACCGCAACCAGAAACAAAAACACACAGACAAGCACGGACAGCCTTGTAATAACAACAAAAAAACTGGTTTATTTTCATATTCAAGCACACAAACATATATAATACAGACAGATATGAAGACACACACATTCACAGGGAGAGAAAGAGAGTTGACCCTGGGCTGTTTATGAGTTGAGGACAGAGCAGAGGGTAGAGGTCAGGAGTTCCAGCCACATGTGATCTCCATTATCACACCACATGCCACAACTGCATCTGAAGGGAACCTGGACCTCACAGAGCTGAAATATGCCTGTGTTAGAGCTGTCAGGGACCAGGAGCAGTATTATGTTATATTAATAGCACTTCAAGCTTCAGAAAAATATCTCTACAGGGAGTTAGTGTTACTTTAATGGTGTCACAACATTACCATCTTGTGGATGCTTTTGTATTGCAAACTTATACAACGACTTTAATGGCATGTGGTATATCACCTTCTGAGTTCCTCTTACATGGATGTCTCCTGATTTATGGATCATAACATTTAGAAAGTAACAGCAGACTGCCAAATAAGATATACATTCACATAGGATATATTGTGTGGCAAACAAGTAGACATGTGGGAAAAGTCAAATAATTAAGAATTGACTAGTTTTGTGACATTGGGTAACACAAGTGACTTTCAGGGATGGTTTGCACTGACATGTTTACTCACCGCAGGCCAACAGTTAGCAGCAGATGTACATCATGGACATCCCAGTAGGATTACATTAATACAAGTAAATAAAACAAACAAAAACAGCACAAAAGCTACACAGCTGGTGCTTCTTATAGAGGCATCCAGGAACAAGGCAGTTTGAGAGGCTCCAGAGAGCTAGAACTCACTTTAATCTAAATTGGCCGAACTGGCCAGGAAGCACACACACTATATATGTGTGTGTGTGTATATATATATATATATATATATATATATATATATATATATATATATATATATATATATATATATATATATATATATATATATTTATACTGATTCCTCCGTTCTCTAGCTCAGATTGTGCTGTATTCGTTTTGTATTGCGACTCAACTGTCCAAGACCTTATTGATCTGTGAACCCGATGCAGCGCACCACTCCAGTCTGACCACAAGATGGCGGTAGCATTCAGTCGCTCCACAGTAAGTTTTTATTTAAGTTCCTAAACAGTTGTTTGACTGATTTTCACTTACTTTGTTCTCATCTCGCAGCTCAGAAATCAGAATGTGACATCACACTTCGTTCTGAGGCACAAATATCCGGAATGAGTTTGTTTTTGTTTTTTTCTTCTTCTTCTATTTTAGCTCCAACTCCCTTCTAAAAAAGTGGATTAAAGTTACCGAACAGCAGAAATCACTGGAAAAAATGACACTTGCGCCAAAATAGCAGACTGTTGAGGTCAGCTCTGCTTTTTTTTTCTCTCTCTCTCTCTCTCTCTCTCTCTCTCAGATCAATCGCGCTGCTGCTTTGTGAACTTGGAGACGTCAAGAAACGAGGCGGTGCCACTACTTGAGCAGAGGGGTCACATCCCGCACAAGCAGCTCACGCTCCTCAGCAGGGTGAAGCTCTCTGCCCCTCAGTCCCTCCTGGAAAACACTGGCAGGAGCACGCAGCGTTCAGCAGCATGGACGTAACCAAAGGAGAGGACGCCTCTGCGGAACAGGCTGCGTCTTTGTTTGGGGCAGCAGAGCTGGAGAGTCAAGGGAGAAGCACTGAACGGGGAAAGAAGAGGAATAACTGTAAAGTCATAACTGGGGTACGTTCAATGACGCTACTACCTCTATACCTACATGCCTAACTCCATGTCTGACCACCTAACTCTTCTCTAACTCTACTGCAAACATTATTTGAAGGCCACATGTTACTATTCACTTTCACACTTTTACAGTAAAACATTACAGCTTGTTTGTGTTTTGCTGCACCTTTTACCTTTATTATCAAAAACAGCTTTATAGCATATAGACATCTTAGTGCCATTTGTATCTTTAAAAGGCGTTATAATGTTCCTGTAGGACCATGCAATGTGTCTATGAACATGAAATGTGTCCATAAACTCAGTTAGATTCTGATTTTATAGTGGATGTTTGAGCTAGAACGATTAGTCGCTCAACAACAACAAATAAAGTTAGCAACTATTTTGATAATTTATTAATTGTTTCAGTCCTTTTTCAATAAAAAATATTGAAAAAGTGACATACGTTTTCTATTAACCAGTTTCTTGAATAAAAAAAGTTTCCGCTTTTTTTTGTCAAATATGATTGTAAACTGGAAATCTTTCAGTTTGGGATTTCTGGTAATACCAAACAAGACATTTAAAGATATCAATTTGGTTTGGATGGGACATTTCAAGAGGTCATTAATCACCAGGCGTCCAAACGCACAGTCTCAGGTCTACATTTCTACATTGTTTACTCTTTGTGTAATCCACAGCGCTCAAACAGGCGAGACTGTCAGTGCTGCCAGTGTGAATGTGCAAACCAAATGTTTTCACTCCAGTGCAAAAAGACAGAGGCCAGAAATGTCTCTGCAGGTGGAGATGACCACAGTTATTAATATTCAACATAGAGCTTTACGGCCACAGCAAAGTTTCAGCTGACAGCAATGAATAGTTCACTATCAGGAATGTCAGGGGAGGGAATGAGTTAAGTTTTAGAGATCATGTATATTACTAACTAGTATGCTCATTATTTTCTGGATTCATTCTTAATTGCTTTATTGTTCGGTTTATACAATGTCAAAATAATGAAGTGGCCATAACTATATCCAACAGCCCAAGATGTTTTCCTCAAACAGCTCATTTGTGTGCAAACAACAATTCAAAACCCCAAAATATTCAAATTTCTCTAATCTAAGATCGAGGCCAGCAGACAACGTCCGAACCATTACATGTTTGGCATTTTTGCTTAATTTTTCTTTTTACAATTAATCAATTTTCTTTATATTGCCTAATCAATTGGACGTTGCGGTTCTTGTCACATTGTTGCTAAGATCAGAGAATCAGTTCCCATTTGACATCTATGGCACTTTAAGGTTATTTGGATAAACGTGACCACGTAGTTTAGGATTTTAGAGGCAAATACTGCTGCTGAAAGTCAGTATTCTCATTTCCTGTCTATCTAGTTTATAGATGCGAATCTGCTTGGAAAGTGGAATGTCTTATTTTGTTTGTATTCCCAGGATTGTATTCTTGTCACAGAGGGAAAAGTCTCTGAGACAACAGCGGCCTTCATTGTGCACAGCTCCTTGACGCATTGAGACAAACTACAAATACTCGTCAGAGAAACTAAATCTGGGATACATTTGGGGCTTTACAGGGAGACTAAAAGCATAATTCAATAACTCAGTGTATGTAGTACATGCTGGCTGTGGTCAGGGCTGTATCTGAAGAAAAAAAACATGTTTCTTTACAGTAAAAGAATGCGAACAAAGGATAAAATATAACTTGTACAGTCAGAAATCATCTGACAGTTAACACACCTTTTAAACAATTTACTAGCAAACTGCAGCTAAAACCACAGGCACTAGTATTTAAAGCTGCTGTCTACTTGGCACTGATTAAATACACATGTGGCAAAGTCTAGACAATAATACACTCTTTCCTGCCATACATCAGCCGCTGTACAGCTGTTTGTAATTGTGATGTTAGGACTTGATGCACTGCAGTGTTGTTTAAGATATTACAAATGGATGTGTGCAACATTTTGGGACTAAAGACAGAAAGCATGGCTCTTTTTACTCAACCATTAGGTCAGACTCGTGAAAGACATTTTTTATGCCCTATGTGGACTCTGTTGTGCTGTCGTAGTTTAATACGGACTCCCAACCGTCTAATCCGGTCTTTACCGTGTAGACAATAAAGACACAACTTAAGGTAGTCAGACAAGTTCTTCACCAGACAGACTGTTTACTTTCACAACCCACGAAAACCACGTCTTTCCCAGGAGCCATGTCCAATCCAGGTCTCTCTCTCTCTCTCTCCATCTGAAGCTGGAGAAAATAAGTTCACATACCCAGACTCAACGCACACATAGCATATCTTCATAGCCATCTAGGAGTTCTTGTTTATGTGACTTAAACTAAATGGGTTAGTCAAGGGTGATGTTCCCAGAATCCTGCTTTTAAGACTGACTGCACTACAGATTTTAGTATTAATAAATTAAAAGGCATGAATGAGTACAGCATGTAAATCTATGATCTATTATTGAGTCAGAGGGTTGAATGTGTCTTAAAACATGGAAATATATATTTTATTCAGCTTTATATTAAGTCTTAGTTTTTAAATCAGAACAAAGAAAAAAAAGAGGATTTATATTCTACACCGATATATTTCAACACAGGTGAAAAGATGAGGACAGAAAAAATAAATAAGCGATGCTATAAATAAACTTTAATTTTGGCTGGACAATAATTTAATATGATAATTTAATTATTTAAATGCTGTTTTATCATGATGAAATCATATATTGAGATATTGTGATGCACAATTACGTCATTTGATTGATAATAACAAGACAACTTTTTTTTAAATATTTTTGTGTAGAGAGGAGAGGAGTATGTCAATGTCATGTGACGAGGAAGCGTTTACAATTCCATTTTCAGAAGTAGCTCGTAGTCATCTGGTCGGGCCCCAGTAAGTGGTGCCAGGATAAATCTGAGGGTTCACAAGATGGTAAGATTGATTAAACACTTTTTGAAAGTACTGCCTTCAAACTCCACACTAATTAAACAACCATGTTCACCGCTGCAAGCCGGGTGTAGGTGTTGCAGGGGGCTTCAAAATAAGCAGCCGTTGAACACACACCTCTCTAAATACACAGACACAGACTTCTTTGAAACGCCCCTCAAGTTACAAACCCTTATCCCCAGTGAGGAGCCATCTCTGGGCAGAAAAGAGTCAAGCATCTTATGAATAAGCAGCTAGACATACGTCCTTCTTTTACTTTTCAATTACAGATGGCCAAGACCAACATTTTGACAGTTGTAGATGGCGTGTAGGGGAAGGGGGAAATGATCGGTTCACACTGGGCAGGGTTCTAGAAATAAATAACTGCCCCACCCTCGCTCAGCGCTGCAAGACCCTTATTACATCTTAAATAAAGATGAACTCTCACCGAAAAAACAAGTCAAATAATGAATGAATCAAAGAATGGTCAAATGAAATAAATAACACTAAAAGTCTTGTTACCAGCTCTGTGAAGCTGTGAGCCACAGTGGTGCTTTGAGCTAAATGCTAACATCAGCATGCTAAGATGCTCACGAGGACAATGCTAACATGCTGACGTTAACCGGGTAATGTTTGCCATGGTCAGCATCTCAGATTAACATTTTAGCATTAGCTAATTGCAAGTAAGCACAACGTACAGTTGAGGATTATGGGAATTACATTAGTTTGTAGGTATATAGTCATAAATCCAAGTGTTGCAGTAAATGGAATTTTGACTTGACAAGATGAAAAGTCAGGAGATATTACATCCTGAGGGAATCTTAACATGTGTGAAAGGAAAAGTCAGAGGATCACCAAAGGTTGTAGGATTCATCCTGTGGGGAAGGGCCGCACAGTGGTGTAGTGGCTACCTCTGTCACCTCACAGCAAGAGGGGCTCGATCCCCGATCCCGGGTGGTCTTTCTGTGTGGAGTTTGCACGTTCTCCCTTTGGCAGTGTTGGAGACTCTTAAAAATTCCCCGTAGGTGTGAATGGTCATCTGTCTCTATATGGCCCTGCAATAAACTGGTGACCTGTCCAGGGTGAACCCTGCCTTTGCCAAATGACAGCTGGGATAGGCTTCAGCGACCCCTGCGACATGGAATTTCATCCTGAATTTCATGGCAAATCATCCAATATTTCAGCCTGGACCGAAGTGGTGGACCGAACAACAAACATTGTCCATCCTTAAACAGTAATGCAAGGGTGGATAAAAAAAACGAAACAGCTTTCTGTTGTTGTTTAGGATTCCTCAAAATGTGCTGATTTATGGCTTCTGCCAGAAGTCGGTTGCAGTATGTTTACATTATGGTCACAAGGCGAGTTGCTGAGTGTGTCTAGAGAGCCAGTAGAATAAGCCGTTATCAACACAGTATCATTTAAAGATTCATTATTCAGTTTTCACTTGCATTACACTTAATTAATTATTAACAGCTATCAGGTAAAATGTTTGTTTGGTGATCAATTGTAACAATAGCACATTATTTAAAAAAAAATGTTGATCATTATTCAACAAAGAGTACTTGACTTTGTAGAGTTTTATCAAAGTTCAATCTAAACATCTTTGGTCATGTTCGCTTCATGTTATTTATGAACTGTTATGTTCGGGAACTTCAACAAACATGCTGACATTTGCTCTCTGTTTCAGGTGTTGCTACTGTGCTTACTGGTGGTCATCCTGGCCGTGGTGTTTTCACGGAGAAAGAGCAGTGATGACAAAGGTAAGAACTGATGACACTGTCTTGATTTTACAACTGGAGCATGTTTTTTAATCTGTTTTGAAAATGGATGGTTTAGCAAATGTTATTTAGTCTAATTTAAGAAAGGCAAAAAAAGGCATTTTTTAGACTACAAGATGATCTTTTGTGAGAAATACGAAAAATACAGAGAATTATTACTACAATCTAGATGTTTTATAGTTCTGAATAAGGCGCACAGAGAAGTTCCCTTATTGAACCCTTGAACGTGTATCACACGCATTTCATTGTACTTCATTCTTGATTCTTGGTGATGTTGTTGAGCACCCTGCTGTTAAATGTCTTCTTGTTGTGTCCTGAATCAATAATACATTAAACTAACTAACTAACTGGACACTAGAAAGCACTTTCCGTCGGGGTGATCTTATTTTTCAGAAGAGAAATAAAACTGCCATCAAAATTATTGGAAAGATAATCATATACAAACCTACAAATATGGGCCTTGATTTGTAAAAATATGTGCAGTGCTGCTTTGGGAAAAAGTTACAAACTGTTGAGCCCCATTCACATGGATTGCTATTCTCTCAGATACGATTTCATACCCAAATCTCAAAACGTTCATTTCAAAACATTCACTTAAAAATCACTGACACATTATATGTTCTGACTGAGCTTTCTGTGAGCCATGGTCTTTCATTCACAACACACAGAGTGAATGAAGATATGTTGGTTGCAACAAGAGAGGCAGACAGAAATAACTCACTCGGGTTATATTTTGGAGCACCTATTGAGGAAAGGCTGGTGAAAACACAAGTTGGAAGTTGTCCTGTCATTGCGAGCCTCACAGTGATGGGACAGCCCTGCTGTTTGGGCTCCCAGAAAGTGTACACAGATCTCTCAGAAACTCTGGAAGTATTTAGAGCAGCAGTGAAGGAGGGTCATGTTACCAAGCAGCCAGTCTGGAGAAAGAGAGATGCGACGATGAATGCATTCTATATCTTCTGAAACTATGATTTGCTCACAGGATGTGTTTTTGTCAGGCTGGTGCAATCCAAGTTTTTTTTCCGCCACTGTTGCAATGCACGTCGTGGACACACATTTAAGCGAGAAAGGAATGTTCACCCGAGGTTGGCATGTCTTCTGCAGCTATAGATTCCCTCTGGTTAGACGTGGGCAGCGGTGCATTATGCTCTTTGTTGCAAACCGCTGTGCCGAAACACGCCTCTTCCATTTCGGGGGCAGCGGTGGTGACTGTATGTGGGTAACTGTCGCCAGCCTGGGCGGGGTGTGCTCTCTGCTGTGGCATTTTCCTTTAACTTATATTTCCCACCCAACGAACATGAAAGCCATATGGAAAGAAAGAAATCTTGACTCTGCCCTCACCCTGACTCTTATTTAGCTGTTTTTCATACATGCAGCTTTGTTGGAACGTACATCTTAACGCTGCTTTCTTGGTCAGGCCTTTGGACGCGGATTAAAAGAAATGAAAATAACCCAGGACTCTACTTCTTCCTAGAGGCTCACAGTATGTCGTATAAAATGCTGAGAGTGGGTTTTCCCGTGGATTACAGACCACAGCAACTTGTCTCCCGAGACGGAGCATCCCTGTGTTCGGTCCAAACCACACTGCTGGCCTCGAGAGGCAGCGAGGAGGGGCTTTCTCACCGACATGCTAAGACTCCCTCTGCCATGTGTCCAGTTAGTTAGCAGCAGACTTGACAGATTTTTTTTGTAGGACAGTTGCTGGAAAGCTTCCTGCTTACAGGAATCATACTTATACTGTGGGAATGTTCTTGAGCATGACAGTCTGTTTCTGCCCTGGAGAAAATAATATTAATAATACTATTTGTATTAGGTTTGTGTTCCAAGTGCTTGACAAATACTTGAGGATTTACTTTGAAATCACACTTTAATGCAGAAGCACTTGTGCTATTTATGTGACTTACCAAAAACACAGCATCCTCCTTACATCCCAGATTTTGTGTTTCTTTTTTCTGATATAGTGAGCTGTAGACTGTGTAAACTGTTCACCTTCATCCACGTTGTTATATCACGAGGAGGATAGAGGTTAAATGTATGATTCAAACCTCATTCTTTGGAAATGTAAACAAAGGTTTTGTCCAGTGAAATCTAAACTCACTAACTATGATAGTTAGTGAGTTTTATACTAAGACACAGCTGATGATCAGGTAGGGTTGTACATGATTGGTGGGGTCGGCTAGCCGCCTCAAATCACAGTTGACCATAAACATTTAGGTAACTGTTAAAGTTCAGTTATCAAAAAATATCGGTCATGATTTACAGAAAGAGAAAAGAGATATTTTGTGAAGTGATAGCCAAACACCACTGATTCTGCAGGCTGACACGTTTACCGCCTCGCTAGTCAACAGTGGAGTATTTGGCAGCTAAAGAGTCAGATATTTTCTCGTTGGAGAGCTAAAAGAAGAGTAAATATTGGATTTACATTTGTAATGTCGTCAGAAACATGACTCCAGATAAATGCTGGTGTGTCTGCTGGATGTGTAAATAGGCGACTGTTTGCAGGTTTGAAAAAGTCTCTACATGTTCGATGTAGTTCAGATTATGTACATTAAATGAGTCAAAGATATGTCTCTTGTTTCACAATGATAAAAAAAAGATTGAAAAAAAGCAGTTATACTGTTTTTTTTCTCCAGGTTTTGTTGCATGAAAACAATCCTCCTCTGCACTAAATCTGATTTAAACATGTGATGGTTGAGTGTGTAGTCTTTGTTCTGTGTCTGTCTGTGTGTGTTATCCATTTATGCTTTTACGCAACATATTCATGTGGTTCGCAGAGTTTTGCTCTCTTCTCATTCCAAAAACAGTGGAAAGACTTCACTGACCACAAGGCACAGAGGAAACATTCTGTCTCTTTCTGGGACGAATCTGTTGACGACAATGTGGCATTTCTGCACTTTCGCTTCCTCTTGTATTCCACTAGAATGACTTAATAATCCCATTTGATTTTACAATAATGGCTTTGAAAACACATTACATTTAGTTCTACATTTTTTTACGCAACAGATTTTTGTCTTTGCCTTTCTAACTTGTTTGAAGAGGAAAGAGCTGATGAGTTTTTCATCAAAATATGATTGTGTCCTTCAGTTGACAGTACTGTCAATCAAGTTAGGCCCAACTACGCTCACCCAGGGGAACTTTTAAAAGGCCACAATGAACCATGTAGAAAGCGTTTTCACGTTAGCAATATGCCCTAAAAATACACATAACATTTTGTTTGCATTGCACACTAATGACTTATATAAGTCTTGGCATATGCTGTTAATGTTTAGCTGTTTTGTTTGAAGTCTGTTGTTTGAAACGTTTTGTGCTGCCATCTTGGCCCTGACTTCCTTGCAAAAGACATTTTGAATCTCAGTGGGAAAATATCCTGGTAAAATAAAAGTTAAAAAAAACTTTCCAGGGGCTTATAATGTTTCTCGGCTCAGTTCTAACACCCTTTATCTTCCAACAGTCTGGTTCTTCAGTCTTTTTTGAGTTTGGTCTTTCAGTGTTGTGTGTTACTCCAGGTCAGAACAAATATACTCTGTGATAATGTGCCTCTTATACTGATCGAACACTCCTCTTTTCCAGCTGACGGTGAGCTCTGGCTGCAGGCAGCAGATCAGGAACTTCAACATCCACGGTGTCCACCTGGGTAAGACAATACTCTTGTTCTGCGTGTACTGTGAGAACTGATGGGGTTTCGATAGAAAACAATACCTCAAACCTTAGCTGGCCTAGTTTGGATTACAGCAGCTCCTCTCCTCTCTCTGCATGTTTTGGTGCTGAGAATGAAGCTTTTCATTTGTAACTCCCACAGTTTTCCTGAGTTGAGCCCATTGTTCCCAGTAGTGCTTAGTGGAAGTTAAACTGTGACCACAGAGAAAAATAAAAAGGCTTTTCTGTCACTGACGGTCTTTTAGCAGTGTGTGGATAACCCAAACACATGATTCTTTTTTTTATGATAATGTTGGTTTCTGTTTCTATGGAAACCAGGCTAATGACTCTGAGTAATCGGACATGCGTTGGTGAGTGTCTGGCTGTGTGTGTGTGTGTGTGTGTGTGTGTGTGTGTGTGTGTGTGTGTGTGTGTGTGTGTGTGTGTGTGTGTGTGTGTGTGTGTGTTTCTGCTTTGGTAAGGGAGTCACCCCAGACAGACTCATTACACTATGGAAAAGAAAACCTGTGGCTCCATCGAGGCCATTTTTGGTTTAAAAGTATCTTTAAGGAAATAAATGTTGTCTGCATTTTCCTCTCCACGTCACTCAGTGTCTTGGGTTTTGTCTCTGTTCCTGTTGGTAAACTACACTTTTATCTCATGAAAACTTAACACACAAAGAGGAAGCTCTTCTCAAAAGTGCTTCCTCTTTGCGTGTTACATTTTGCACACAATTATTATTATTATAAAGTATTATTATAGAATCATTTTAATTTTTTAATTAATTCCTGATTTCATGGTCCAATTAGATATCAATTACTAGAATGATTTATAATATATTTACATGACATGTTTTTTTCTAATAGACTGTATTGACAATAGATGAATGACAGCGCGTAACATGACACATCATTTCACGACATCCTGCATTACTTGACACTGATCGATACTTCTGGTTGATATTCAATACCTAGCCCTATGCAGTTGTATAACTAATCACACATTGTAAAGCATTAACCTATAACTCCTGCAGATAATTAAATTACTGTAGTGCTCTCAAGTCTTTGATTTAGGATCATAGTCACATGTGTCTTCCTGTTCTCCTCCTCTGTGAATTTGTGTGGTCTGTGATTTCACTTTTTCCCCTCTTTCCCGTTCAGTCAAAGAGCTGCTTTGTATTCTCTACACAGACCTACTGTACAACACTGCTGCTACACTCCTGGTGCCAAAGATATCCATGTCTCCTGCTGAGTGATTATTCCGTTTCCCATTCAAAAAAGCACCTAAGTGTCCACTTGAAGCATCTTTCTTGCTCTCTGTCTGCCCACACAGTTTCTCCAGGCCACCGCTCATCCTGGTGTCCTTGGACGGTTTCAGGTCGAAGTACCTTGAAGAGCACAGCAGCCACCTTCCTGTCATGGACAAGTTACGTAAGTCACAGACATTGTTGAGTCCGCAGTTCGTCACGGGTTGACGAAGCATCCCGGTGTGACTGAACTTTACTGTGTTGCAGGAAACGACGGCACAACGACGCCATACTTGAGGCCTGTTTATCCCACAAAGACCTTCCCCAACCACTACAGCATTGTGACTGTAAGTCTTTTCTGGTCAGGTCACAATTTTTCTCCTGCCACCTATATACATATATATATATATATATATATATATATATATATATATATATATATATATATATATATATATATATATATATATATATATATATATATATATATATATATATATATATACGTATGTATATATGTATATGTATATATATACATATATATATATATATATATATATACATATATATATGTATATATATACATATATACAGGCCATTTTCTGTAAAGTGAGCTTTTCCTCTGACCTGACCTGAGTCTGTAAATAGCATTTTACTGTTGTAACTGTTTGAAGTGGAGCCTATTGTAACTTTAGTGGAGGCCTCTTATGGTGATCACTATAATTTAATGATTATTTTTACCAAATTAGTAGATATGTTTCATTATTTCTCATGTAGATTACCATCTAATTGACATTTGTTTATTTATTATGTGAATATATGAATATTTACTGAATTGTATTGACTGTTTCTAAATGCGAGACAGCTGTTTCAAGGGTGGCTTCATCCACATCTGCATTCATTTTCTGTCTCCATCACTAGCAGCCATGACTGTTTCCTTGTTGAGTACATAAGGTAGCTGAGAAACACCAAGTTGTTTTGATGCATCTCATTTTGCTCAACAAACAAAACCCTGAGTAGAAACGTCTTCTTCTGTAAGAGGTCACAAGTCAAAAATGATTTGAAACCATTGTTTAAACCTTTAACAATGTATTGCATTGTATTAGCTTATCTTATATTATTTTCTTAA
This sequence comes from Taurulus bubalis, assembly GCF_910589615.1. Classification (NCBI taxonomy): domain Eukaryota; kingdom Metazoa; phylum Chordata; class Actinopteri; order Perciformes; family Cottidae; genus Taurulus; species Taurulus bubalis. Next base: position 29,241,799 of record NC_136591.1, on the reverse strand, counting down.
TGTAAAATTCCAACCTGAAAAATAACTACAGCTATCAAATACATAGCGTTGGGTAGAATGTGCAATATGCCACTTTGGAAAATACCTAAAAATTAAACTTTCACCTTGAGAATTGGTGCTTTTCCCACAGTAGCACAGATGTTACAGCTGAGGTTTAATGGCTTATGTTTGCTTTTGGCGAAGAGCAGCAGCAGAACTGAGGGGCTTACAGAGCGGCATTTACCTCTCTTGGTTGAAAACAGACCATGCAATTTAAATATACAGCTGATTATACACAAGAGAGGGGACACAATCACTTTAAATCCCCGCCGCCACAGAATAGAAACAGCTTACCTTGACTTGTTGTTTTCTACAGGGTCTTTATCCTGAGTCTCATGGAATCGTGGACAACAAGATGTACGATGTGACCCAAAACACTTTCTTCAGCTTGAAAACTGATGAGAAATTCAACCCAAAATGGTACCAAGGAGAGCCTGTAAGTAAATATGTGCAACCTTGATATTGTGTGTAAAGGTGGAAATTTACTGTTCAGTGAATATTGGTCCAAAACTGTCCCCTAACTTTAGGGAAATTAAGTTTTCATTCATCAGGGCCACAGCAGGGCAGTTCATGGAGATTCTGAGCCTGAAAGTATTGTGATGTAATATAAGAAGTTAACACACTGACATGAACCAGGAGGAGGCGCTTGTCTTGAGTATATAGTATGTATATATGAAGCACTGTGCTCAGATTTTCATAGCTGAGATTCGTCTCCCCCACGTGCAGTAATGAGTTTCTTGATATAATTATGGATTCTGCTGGGGCAAAATGACAGCTTGTGCTTGTTTAGATGTGTTGTGGTTCCAGTTTAAATGGGAGGTCTCTTAAATCTCATTCCTCAACTGTGTGACAGGCCGCCTCTAGAAAATAATCCATGCAGCAGCCGTATGACTTTCCAGGAGTCAAGGAGAAATAAATGAGTGATGACTCCTGGAATTAATTATTTCATAATGAACCAATACAACTAAGTGCATCTGCCAACGCATGTTGACAAGTCTGCTGCATCAACAAAACACTTCTACCTGATGAGTATATGACCTATACTCATCAGTAATGAGTATAGGTATTGATTTAACATCAACATATGCAGTTATATTTCCATCAGTCTTGGCTGTGAGGGATTACTCTTTTATCCTAATGGACTAAACACTGTTGTGATGAGATGCACTGAGACGAACGAATGAGGTAGTCTGTTAGTCTCTCATCTTGTTTTGCATTCTTTCTTTTCTTTTCTGCTCCTCTCCTTTTCTTTTGTCTCTTCTTCTTTCATCTATTTTCCTTTCATATCCTCTCCTTTCCTCCCATGTCTTCTCATTTTTCTCTGTTTCCTTTCCTTTCTTCCCTCCCATCTCCTTTTCTTTTGTCCCCTCTCCTCTTTTTTCATCTCCTCATCTCCTCTCCACTTACTTTATCCTCTCTCCTCTCATATCCTCTCATTTCCTCTTATCTCTTCTCCTTTTCTCTCTTTTTCCTTTCTTTCTTCTCTCCCTTCTCCTTTTCTTTTGTCCCCTCTCCTCTCCACTTACTTTCTCCTCTCTCCTTTCATATCCTCTCCTTTCCTCTTATCTCTTCTTCTTTTCTCTCCTTTCCCTTTCTTTTCTTCTCTACCATCTTCTTTTCTTTTGTCCCCTCTCCTCTCCACTTACGTTATCCCCTCTCCTTTCATATCCTCTCCTCTTATCTCGTCTCCTTTACTTTCCTTTTCCGTTCTACCCTTCCCTTCCATATCCTTTATATTATTTTCCTGTTCTTTTATCTCTTCTCCTCTCATCTGCTCTCCTCTCCTCCTCTCCTTCCCTCTCGTCTCCTCCCCTCTCCTCCTCTCAGGTCTGGATCACTGCCATGCGTCAGAAACTAAAAGTAGGAACCTTCTTCTGGCCAGGCTCAGATGTAAGAATCAACGGCACTTTCCCAGACTTATACAAGTCGTATGACCAGTAAGAGTGATGCCGTTTTATTCTAAAGTCATGACAAGAATATCAGTAACATACTCTAGTGGATTTTAAATATGTTCTTAGATAATATTATCTTTTTTTTGTGAACAGGAAAATTAATTTTAAGGACAGAGTGACAACCCTGTTTGAATGGATCAGTTTACCCCAGGGAGAAAGGTACCACACGTGCTTCATTATCATTAAAACATTTTATGTTGTGAGTCACCATCAAAAACCAGTGACCATCTCACTAAACCAATGTCTTTGTAATTTTAGACCTGACTTCTACACTCTGTACCTGGATGAACCTGACTCAGCAGGACATCGCCATGGACCAGCGAGCAGCCAGGTTAGTCTGTCGCTAAACATTAAACCTGCAACTATAAGCTGGTTGTTAATTACCAGAACAAGTACATATATGAAGTTTATACTTCGTCCTTTGAAACAATAGCCGGACAAAATTGATATTATGAACAATGCTGACAAAGTCGTTTTAGTCCATTGAATTTGCCTATTATTTATTTGCTGAAGCAAGTTATTGTTGAGGTGTTTACAGGATGGACTTACAGTTTCCCTGACTATTGTTCTCGTGCCGGAGTAACGCGTGACATCTGTGAAAGCTTCACAGTTTTTCTCAATTGCTAAAACACTAAAACCCATTGGCTGAACAAAGTTCTCAGTTGCCTGAACTCCATCCATCCATCCATTATCAGCCGCTTATCCGGGGTCGGGTCGCGGTGGCAGCAGGTTCAGCAGGCCGACCCAGGCTTCCCTCTCACCCGCAACACTTTCCAGCTCATTCTGGGGGATCCCGAGGCGTTCCAAGGCCAGCCGGGAGATATAATCCCTCCAGCGTGTCCTCGGTCTTCCCCGGGGTCTCCTACCAGTTGGGCGTGCCTGGAAAACCTCTAATGGGAGGCGTCCAGGAGGCATCCTGACTAGATGCCCGAACCACCTCAGCTGACTCCTTTCGACACGAAGGAGCAGCGACTCGACTCCAAGCTCCCCCCTGATGTCCGAGCTCCTTACCCTATCTCTAAGGGTGAGCCCGGCCACTCTGCGGAGGAAGCTCATTTCGGCCGCTTGTATCCGAGATCTCGTTCTTTCGGTCACGACCCAGAGTTCGTGACCATAGGTGAGGGTTGGAACATAGACCGACCAGTAAATGGAGAGCTTCGCCTTCCGGCTCAGCTCCCTCTTCACCAGGACGGACCGGTACAGCGCCTGTTTTACAGCTGCAGCCGCACCGATCCGTCTGTCGATCTCCCGCTCCACCTTGCCCTCACTCGTGAACAAGACCCGGAGATACTTGAACTCCTTCGCTTGGGGTAGGCAGTTTATCCCCACCTGGAGGGAGCAATCCACCGGTTTCCGGCAGAGCACCATGACATGTTGGCCGGGTTTAGGAGTTCCTCAAAGTGCTCTTTCCACCGCCCGACGATGTCCCCAGTCCGGGTCAGCAGTTCCCCCCCCCCTGCTGAGAACAGCCTGGGGAAGCCCCTGCTTTCCCTTCCTGAGCTGTCGGATGGTTTGCCAGAACTTCCTTGAGGCCAACCGAAAGTCCTTCTCCATGGCCTCCCCGAACTCCTCCCATGCCCGAGTTTTAGCATCCGCGACCATCGCAGCTGCAGCCCTTCTGGCCTGCCGGTACCCGTCAGCTGCTTCAGGAGACCCCTGGACCAGCCAGGCCCGAAAGGCCTCCTTCTTCAGTTTGACGGCTTCCCTCACCCCCGGTGTCCACCACCGGGTTCTCGGGTTGCCGCCACGACAGGCACCGATGACCTTCCGGCCACAGCTCCGAGCAGCCGCGTCCACAATAGAGGCTTTGAACATGGTCCACTCGTATTCCATGTCCCCAGCCTCCCTCGGGATTTGTGAGAAGTTCTTCCGGAGGTGGGAGTTGAAGACCTCCCGGACAAGATCCTCCGCCAGACCTTCCCAGTTCACCCTCACTACACGTTTGGGCTTGCCAGGTCTTTCTAGCCGACTCCCCCGCCATCTGATCCAACTCACCACCAGGTGGTGATCAGTTGACAGCTCTGCTCCTCTCTTCACCCGAGTGTCCAAGACATACGGCCGCAGATCAGATGATACGACTACAAAGTCGATCATTGATCTCCGGCCTAAGGTGTTCTGGTACCAGGTACACTTATGAGCCGCCTGAACTCATTTAGCTAATTGTGCAGTCTGTTGTCAATACCTTAAACTATTTCACATGGTAAAACACAATTTGCAGATCTCACATATACCTTTCAGCAAAACTATAAACACATTCTCATTCTCAAAACACATTCTGCACTCTAATGCACATGTCATCCATACTGGTAAACACAAGTGGCAACAATCAAATACAAATAGAGAACACATGTCATTGAGTAAACACAATCACTCAAAATTGATTTCACTTGTATCAAATGATGTGACACAACCAATATAAGCCAGTTTAGAGAGCAAACAGGTGGTTGAAAGTGTGAAGGAGAAAGTCTGAGAATGGATAGAAGAAAGAATGTGAGAGGATGAGGACAAGTGTGTATATGAGGTGGGCCTGACCCAGCCCAAAGACAAGAAGAAGCACATTGATGACATGTTGACTCCTTTGATTTTTGTCCCTTTTACTGTAGTATTGTATACTGTAGTAGGCCTACAGTGCATTGTAGGCTGTATAATGTACAATAAACAAATTGTATGGCCTTGAACATCGTGCTTTCTATTTGTTACAGTAACAGTACTGACTGCTCAATAGATTTTGACTGGTTGCAGGTTCATATCAACAAAGAACAAGAATTACAGTATCATAGAGACAAAGGACACGTTTGTGAGATGCAGGTACAGTACTGTAAAAATAGGGGTACAAGGAGGAGGAAGAACAAAAGAAATTGCAAAGAGCAACGCACAGTTGTAATTTCTGATCAATTTTGAGCGTTCTCTACCCAGCCATGGTGAATATGTACAAGACCTACAATCTATGGCCCCCAGTTGAGGTTGGACCGATAGTGACATAGTTTATTGGTGAAAATGTTAAGAGATAAGCAGCAGTGAACCCAAATCCATACAAATATATATATATATATATATATATATATTATATTTAGAACATGTTTTTGTTCATATGAAATTTGTTTTGAGATTAAAAATCTACTTCTCCCTGAGAACTATATGTTTTGAACAATGTGTTTTCTATTTATTGGTGTATTGTTTACTGACTGCTTGATAGTGTATATTATTTTGATCACTTTGTTTATGATTTGAGAGCAGTGTTTAGTTTTGAGCACAGGTAAATCTGTTTTGAGGCGAAAGTTTCATTTTGCAAGAGGATTCAGAGGTTTTGTAAATAGTGCTTGAAGATGAGGTTTTGTGTTTACAGTTTTAAGAAAATGGGTGACCGTTTCAAGAAATGTGTCTTAGCGATCGAGAAAAACTGTAAATGCTGTTGTGCCTTCAGGTCCTTGAGGCCTTGGAAGCTGTGGACAAGATTATGGGCATGCTGATGGATGGCCTGACGCAGAGAGACCTGCACCATTGTGTCAACATTATAATCCTATCAGACCACGGTGAGATGACTAAACAGCCTGCAAACATGCTCATTTTAGTGTCATTTTACAATTTATTAATTACAATTTGTTCAAAAAGTTGACTAAACAATCATTAAAATAGAAGTGAACTCAACATAAAATTCCATACATTCTTTAAAATGTACATTGATAAAACATTTTTTACAAACATGCAATTCAGAAGAAGATGTATTTTCTGTCCCTTTTTTCTTTGTGTGTGTGTGTGTTTTTTAAAGGTGTGCATTTGCATCCACACACTCGGGTCATCCCTTCCCTTCTATCTGTGTTTACACAGTAGTGAGATGTAGAATCGTTTTAACGCCTGTTAAAGTCTCTAAGTTTAAGTCCTCCTCAGTCTTTAAAGTCCTGAGGAGGACTTTAGAGACTTTAAATGCTTGGTTTATAATAAACTACAGTTTCATGTTAGAGGGAAATTGATGAAAAATTAGTGTGTTATCTGGTAAAAACTGGTCTCAGTGTTATGTAAGCGGGATATTGTGTGACGAGAAGTTTCTCTGGACATCTGGAGACCATATGCTTAGTCTTGTAATTAGGTATATTTAAAAAAAATTGCAGGAATGCGTGGTTCAGGGGCGATGCCCAGTTATCTTCATCAAAGACATCATTTCCAAAAGAAGATATTCATTTTGTTGTGCTGTCCTAGTTAGTTTGCAGCAAGCCGACTCTGACAAATTAAGTGCATTTCTGACGAGATAAACCTTTGTATCCCTCCAGGGAAAAGAGCATTCAAGTTAAACAACAGCAGCAAAAACAAGACAAATTATGCATATAGTAGAATCATGGATGTTGGTGCTCAACTTCACATATTTCATGCAATCCTTGCTAGATTTGTCAAGTATTTACAAATTCAAACACAAAGCTTCACCATATATGAATAGAAAAACTGAGGACAAAATAATGTATATTTCCCAGGCATGGAGGAGGCTTCATGTGAAAAGGCAGCATATGTGTCGACCTACTTGAACAAAACCGAAGGCTTTTCCGTCATCCAAGGCGCGGCTGCTCGCATCAGACCCCATCGCCTCCCAGAGGATTTCTTTTCCTGTAAGTTGCTGTCGATAACACCCAACTTCCCCTTCTTGCAGCTTTGCAGCATCACTCAGTGTCAGTTTTTAACCAGTGTGGCTGACCCTGTCCCTGTGTTTCCCTCCTCAGTTGACTATGAGGGTCTAATGAAGAACCTGTCGGTATGCGAAGTATTCCAAATTTGACTTTTGTGTTGATAAGAAGAAAGAAAAATTATCTGCTTGCTTGGCCTCACGTCTAACAATCCCATTCTCCCTGTGCTGTGGGTTGACTGTCCTCTGCTGTGTCTGTTCTGAAGTGCAGGACTGCTGACCAGCCGATGAGGCCGTACCTCAAAGAAAACCTCCCCAAAAGGATGCACTTTGCTAACAACAAACGCATAGAGAGAGGACACCTGTACATGAAGCCGGGGTGGCAGGCTGCGCTGTAAGTCACCAATCCAGCCGCAGAGTTCACTGTGTGAGGTCATCAAGAATGGCATAAAGAAGTTGAAAAGAGGACAACTTTTGGAAAGCAGTGGTGTAATTCTAACACAGGCATAGTTCAGGTTTAATCATTTGTTCAGTCAAACTCTTTGTAGTTTGTCAGTTTGAACTTGGAAATGTATTCTTGAACTTTATGACCAGATACAAATGCATGTTATTACATGCTATCAAGTGACACCTGCTGATATAATGATTCTGCCAAAGCACACATAAATGTCTCTTCAAACCAACAGAGAAAAGGGAGTAACTGTAGTTTATCCCAAATCTCAACAATGTGTCATGCAGACCCAGGGAGCTTAATAAATGACCTGGCCCAGCTGCACGGCACGCAGGAATAAATCCCTCCGGCCCGTGGAGGAGCGTGTTCCAGCCTTGAGTCAGCCCCATTCCCTGAAGAAGAACATTAGAAGTGGTTGAAAACTCAAAAGCTAGCCTGGACCTTTTGAGCTTATATTGTTTTACACACATTTAGTTTGCCTTTGTTCCTTCAAAAAGATATAAAAAGAGCATAGCCAAAAAATAGCTGAAATGTCGGAGAGCTGACCCAGCTGATTTATTTTTTAAGATTGCAATGTTCCTTTATGGTTTTCAAAAACATAAAATGCAATACTCTGTATTTAGTGGCAAGAAGGGCCTGTCAGCAAAAAACGCTTTCTCACTGACTGCAAGGAAAAAATCAAACTTTTAATAACTATCCGGTTACTTGTGTTCCATTAATTTAATTTATATGAGAATTTAAAGTGCAGCAGGCTTGCAAAACAACCTTTTACCGCACATTTAATTGAATGGCAATCTTGAAATTGAAGAACAAAGTTAGAGAACAAAGGATGACCTGAGACTATTTATTTAGCTTGGTAGAAGACTAAAATACAAAGATTAAATAATATAAACATAAAGCCATAGTGCTTGTCATCACATCTCCCAGAGTTAACATGGTTAACAGTTTATATGCACTGGAAGTACCAGAGAGTGTTTAAGAATGTAAATATCCGGTTATAGGGGGGGAGGGGGGGGGAGTGTTCTTTGGCCACACAGAAGTTAGAAGTTGAAGCATTTACAGTAATTAGTGTTAGTCATTTATAATGAATGAGGCATTTATGTTGGAGAAGAGTTGTACAACTCATTGGATAGCAACCATGTAATCATGGGAAATTGTTTCAGGCTGAAGAATGCGGTCTGCAATGCAATATGGCCTGCTCTTCAGCTTATATAGATTTTGATTCGCCTGACCATGAAGTTGAATATAAGGAGGAAAACACTTGTCAAGAACAATCAGTGTTTTTGTGACTTTTACCCTTTATTCCTTCCACTTCAACTCCTCAGATTAAATGTTTCTATTCTATCCTGACAGTAACCGAAAGGAACTCAAGTATTGCACCGGTGGATTCCACGGCTCCGATAACCTCTTCCCCAACATGCAGGTCAGAGGAAGGAAAGACGCATGTGTTCATCCGTCATGCATGTTTATCACAATATCCTGAATCCTGAAAAACAAGAGTGTCTGAAAGACTTAAACCTTTAGTGTTTAACTTGTCAGATGTAAACTAGCCTCCAGAAAACAGAGATACATTAAAGAGCATAAAGATATTTTACTCAAGAACAACTGTTTCTGCTTCAGTTACATTTGGTTCAGACCAGACACAGTAGCAGTGACACTATTTTATTTATTAGCAGATTGACCACTGTTGTCACTGGATTTAGGAGTTAATGGTGAGTCTAAATAAAAGACACATCTCTGTATTTGCTGTACAAATACTGTGGAGCTCTGAAACTCTACTTGAGCACAGTAGTTACAGTTGTGTTTAGAAATTGCTCTCCACCTTCACATTCTCTGCTATGAATGGAGTTGGCCTAATTTGGAAATGTGTTTGTGTCTGCCCGCCTTCATGTTAGTCATCACAAGACGTCGGTGGATGTTTCCGTACATGGTTGACTCTGGAGTTTGACCTGGTCAAATTAGCTTAAAAGTTGCTGACTTTTCTAAGAAAAAGATCTGAGTTGATAAAAATATCCACACACAGCAAAGAAAAGTGTGAGTTTAGTCACCTGCAAATATCCCCAAACCCACCCAACCAACACGTTTCCTAGAATACTTTCCAAGGTTGTGAAAGGTCACTTCACTACTTAAGTTCATTTCAAATATTTACACGTGTTTGACATTGTGTTATTTACAGAAAGAGTTTAAATCAAGCTTGCCTTTGCGGTCCCAATGGTTCTCTGTACTTTCTCATTTGCAAATGTCTCCAAATAGATCCATAAATGTCAATATGGTAATGTCTATCTATTTTTTTCAGGCTATCTTCATTGCCTATGGTCCAGGATTCAAAGAAAAAACTGTTGTGCCTCCTTTTGAAAGCATTGAAATCTATAACCTCATGTGTGGTAAGGGAAGTGTACTTTATCCTCCTTTTGCTGTAGCTCCTTCTTCCTTAGTCTTTTATTTTAGTATTTAAATGAATACTTTATAAAATAAAATGGGTTCTATATGAGTCTCCCCTTTACATACATGCTACCTATATTTTGCATGCAGTTTAATTGTGTTTTTTTCCCCACCTATTCTAAAAATTGTGTATTTTAATATGACTGCATATTGGGGAGGCCTCCCATTAGAGGTTTTCCAGGCACGTCCAACTGGTAGGAGACCCCGGGGAAGACCGAGGACACGCTGGAGGGATTATATCTCCCGGCTGGCCTTGGAACGCCTCGGGATCCCCCAGAATGAGCTGGAAAGTGTTGCGGGTGAGAGGGAAGCCTGGGTCGGCCTGCTGAACCTGCTGCCACCGCGACCCGACCCCGGATAAGCGGCTGATAATGGATGGATGGATGGATGCATATTGGGGTCCCTGAACAGTTTTCCTGTCATACCCAAATTAAGCAATTCCAAGACTAAGACCCTTCTGAGTGGAATGAGTTAAAGTACAATCATGTGTGATGATGCTCGTGCTCATAGTAGCCATTTCACATTTGTTTAAACTTGACGTCACTGTATAAAATGACCTTGAGGATAATCACAGCCTCATGGAACTTTACAACCACAAACCTTGGAACATCCAGATAATTTAGGTATATTGACAAAACCTGTGTTTCTGAGCAGTTTCTGGAGGTGAATGGCTTGCCATCCAATTGCTGAAATCTTCAAACACAGTTAAACAAAGTTCAGAAAAGGAAACGGGTGCACTTCCCCATGTACCGAATTTCAGTTTGTTAGATGCCTCCAAAAAAAGAGCAGCAGAAAATAAAGAGCAGCCACATCAACCAGATGTCATCAAAAAGAGGAACTGACACAATCTGATGACGATCAACAGTTCAACCCAGGTGTTTAAGCCACAGAGTAACACACAGAATGGATGGCATTGACAGACTATATTTGGTCACAACTACAGTTAAGGAGGTCACTTAAGGTCAAAGTAGGACCGAGTACAGAAGCTCTTCAAAAGACAGATGATGTTCGTTGTACACATTTTCCCATCCAAGTAATTTGTTCATATAATATGATCAAATTATGGGCCGTTACGTATGACTTACAAAAAGAAAATTAGCACATAAAATAGCACATTTGTGTCTGACTAGTAGCACCCTATATAATATGAAGAAACCTTATATAAAGAAAACTTTCTTGCTTTGTTTAGCTTAAATATAGTACTTTGAAATCTGTCTGATCCCTCATGTTGCTGGTTCCAACATTGTAGTGGTGTCACAAAATCTGTGTATCTCGACTGTATAATGATATCATGAAATATTATTTTAACTGTCAGTAAAGATGGTCGAATTTATGAAAAGGTTGTCAAAAAAATACTGACATGCTGTGTGTTAAAATGTACAGTTTTTCTCTCTTCCTCCTCTAGATCTTCTCGGTATTCGTCCCGCTCCAAACAATGGCACTCACGGCAGTCTGAACCACCTTCTGAAGAGTCCCGTCCACCAGCCAGTCCACCCAGCACAGCTCTCCCATGACACCCCGTGTGAGGCCAGTGACCCTGTCCCCGCTGACGACCTGCAGTGCTCCTGTACATCCCAGAACAAGGCAGCGGTATGTGCCAACACGTCATTGGCGTCATGGCAGTGCTTGTCAAAAACCTTTGGATGTATTACCATGACATTTGATGAAGATATTGATGTTCTCAGAGGAAAAATGCCGCTGAGTTTTCACTTACCCGGTGTAAATAGCTCAGCTTCTATCAGTAGAAATACAGAAATACACACATTCATTATCCCGTCAGGATGAATTGTAATTTATTCATTTTTTAAAGTGCTTTATCAGTTGTCAGTAATTTTTCATACAAAATATCTACAAAGCCAATGTCCCATCGTCCTCAGCTGGTTTTTGTGTTTTTAGGAAAAGTTAGCATGCTAAGATGTTGAACATTGCCTTTGTTACGACAGCATGTAAGCATGACCATTGTGATTTATTTAGTTGTTTAATTGCTTTGTGAAGGTGGCCTTTTATTTATTTCCAAAATAAATACACGTCAGCTAGTTAGCATGTGCTGATGTTAGCATTTAGCTAAAAGCCACCATACATATCCGTATCCAACATGTATTGCCTCACAGAGCCGCGGACATGACTGTGGACTCGATTCGTAACATTTTTCGTGTTACAGTTAATGTTCCCCTCCATGTGCTTTTATTGATGCAAATGATTTAAAATGTAGTGAAATAAAATACTTAAATTAGTATTACATTTTCTCAAAGTCAAATTACCAGTTACAGCTATACTAACCTCAAATTGACAAATACTCAGAAGCAGATCCTTTCCAGTGCAGATATTTAAAAACGTGCCAGGCTTTATACACTGAATGGTGAAAGTGTTGATTTGAATGTATTTACAACAAGCACATTGACAATAATTTATTTTTAGGAGACCGATTTGAACAGAGTTCTCATGTCAACTAATTCCAGTGAGTATTGTTGTATTCATTAATAAGTTTAATACGTTTTTTTGAGAAAACGTTGCGTGATGTTTATCCATTGTCCATTTTTAGGTGTTAAAGCTAGTTTACGTCGCCTCCACCATCCCTTTGGTACCCCTCGAGTCGTCCAACCAGGTGCCACCTTTTGTCTTCTCCACCAATCCAACTACCTCAACGGATACAGCAAAGACCGCCTCATGGCCCTGTGGGTGTCGTACACCATCCGGCCTCTGGTGAGTCTTTTATCTCTAAACATAGACTGTACAGTGGAGCGATCCCGGCTGTATTTCATCTGTGGTTGAGGCATGGCAGGAGATTGTTTCTGAGTATCTGAACTCTTTACCTAAGCAGCTGTTACTCATCTTCTGTGCTCATGTTGGCTCAAATTCTTCTTGTCTTTTTCATTATGCAGTTGAGGTTTAGTGTAAATCATGACTTCAGGCAGAATGATACATTCCCGGGAGAGTTTAAACTGTTGATCTATTCCATATGAATGATGGAGCTACTGAGGGTTTGTTTTCATTCAGGCACAATGCAAGTTGAATATGGTTGTACTTAAGCCTTCATTTTGTCTTGAAGGAATTGTGGTTTAGATTGGTTTTTTTTAAACCAGTATTTTGCTCAACCCACTTGTACACCCACGGAAAACTTCAATTTCACAGCTTGTCAGAGTTAACAACTCCATATGACACTAGCTTCAAGCTAATTTACCCACGTGAAAATCAATTGGTCAATGAAAAGCGTGAAGCCATGCTAAATTTTTACATATTTTTGCAAATATAGGATGTTTTAAAATGTGCACGTGTTTTATGCTTTATTTTTCTGCCTGTAATCGAATACAACACTGTCTCAGATTTTCTTATATTTTCACATAAGTTTACTGTAAAGAGCTACTGTATATAAACTGATACTATTTAGAGTGGAAATGAGAATGTCCTTGACATAAACTCTCCATTTAAACACACATAAATTTATTTATCACTGGATATCGATTTATTCCCCATTGATTTTGAATTGTATGCTCGCCTGTATTTTTACATTTTGAGTCATGCTAGCAGCTTGACTCTATTGGTCCACCACTTCGGCCCAGAGTGAAATATCTCAACAACAATTGGATTTTCTTTTACGGCCATTCATGATCCTCGGAGTGTGAACCCTAATAAATTAGGTGAACACGTGACCTTTTATTCAGCACTATCAATTGGACATTTTCTTCTAGAGAGCTCTATAAACAGAAACAGTGCTGTGTCCTCGCTGACACTGACGAAGCAAAACCAAGCCAAGTGCTCTTGCGCAACACGCAGTCCCGCTCCAAAGTGTCAACAACTGACTGATCCTCTCTCTCTCTCAGACCAGAGTCCGACCCCTGAGCCCGGCGTTGGAGGAGTGTGTTCGTGCTGACGTGCGCATCCCACCGGCCACCAGCCAGCTGTGTCTGCGCTACAGAAACAACCCCGTTCTGTCCTTCGGCCTGCTGCATCCCCCCAGTGAGTGTGTGTGTGTGTGTGTGTGTGTGTGTGTGTGTGTGTGTGTGTGTGTGTGTGTGTGTGTGTGTGTGTGTGTGTGTGTGTGTGTGTGTGTGTGTGTGTGTGTGTGTGTGTGTGTGTGTGTGTGTGTGTGTGTGTGTGACTATGTATATATGTATAGCACGCCGTCCCCGGCCGGGTGTTGAATTCAAGTTGACGTGTTTCAGAGCCACATTCTCATGTAAAAATGCGCCCATTCTTTTTGTCTGCAACAGTAGAGAGAGTCCCATCCCCCCTTATCGAGACACTGTAGATTTACTGCATTTTTTATGTAATTCAGGCTTCAGGTAGCTCCACAAAAGGAAGTGTGAAAGAGAGCAGTAAAAGCTCTGAAACAGCTGTGAGAAAGTTGGACCAAAATTAGACATTTTATTTTCCTCATAGCTCAGATTTGTGCAGTTAAATGAAATTTGAGCTGTGACGATTACTTGCTTCATCGATAAGTCGATTGACCGGAAATTAATGAAAAGAATGATTGAATATAATCAGGCAGGTATTGAAAAGAAACGTTAGTTGCAGCTGTAAATGACTTTACCTCTTATTTATTTATCTCCACCAACATGTGAAGTATCTGTCTCAGCCAGATAGTTCTTTATTACCTCTTTTCACAGAACACGTCAGACTTTTACAACATGCACTTAATGTTTTAAGTCTTTACCCAAATTGCAAACACATTAAATTTGACTTCACTTCTCATTTTCTCTCTTTAGATCTAAATGCCAACGGACCCGAGGCAGACTCTTTAATCACGAGCAACATGGCACCAATGTTCCCTGCATTTAAAGGTGAGTCGGTCTTCTAAACATCTATCTGCTCCTGTTTTCTAGATGCACCCAAAGCTGTAGACGGTGATGCACGAGTTAACGTTGAATTCCAAAGTTGTCGGAAGGGTTAATTTGCAACATGAATAGGAGCTTTTGAGCTGAATGAGAGCTGAACAATTTAATTAACTAGTGAACTGAATAGATAGTCTGGATCACAACTACATGTCATGTCATGCTGTTTAGTGCGTTAAACACTCTTGTTTTCAGTGCAGGTATTGTGGTTTGTTCAGTTCTCGTGAGCCATTTTTATTGCTCAATATTATACTTTTTCCAAAAAACTAAGGCTATACTTTTGGTTCTTAAATAGACACAACAGGAGTCAGAAGATCTAACCACTATGATTATATGGGACTACTGTACTTTGATTGAGTCAAGCTCTTTATCGAAAACATAACCAACGGTTTTGTTTAGACGAACATTTCAAGAGTTAATCCTCCTGCCCTCCGACTGTAAGGCACTGAATTTTTCCTCACATTAAGATTCACTTTTAAGGTGGTCTAATGGCATGACTTGTAGATCGTGCTGGGTGATTAATATATCAAAATGTGAGTGATTGAGACAACACAGCTCTTGTCGGGTTTCCACTGGGGCCACCCACACTATAAACGGAAACTCTCTCTCACTAGTGTGAGGTCCCATTGGAAGGAAACCCGTACATGTACTGCTGTGTATGTTTGAGGCCTGTATATGAATCAGCTAACCAATGCTGCCCCCTGGTGGCACATCCCTGTGCCCACACTATGTGAACCTTTATGACACTGGTGTCAAACTCAAGGCCCGGGGGCCGAATCCGGCCCGCCGCCGCTCCGTCATTTTTTTTTTCCAGTGAATCGCGGACCTTTGCATGGGCTTTTATTTTGAAAGGGATTTTTTATGCAGCGGAGTGCCAACTATTCACACTCAGCAATGCTGCGTTCACAACACGCTTTACTTGAGTGAGTTTACACGTTGGACTATTTGTGATAGTTAAGCTTCATTACCGACTTTTTTATTCCGTGTTTGTGCATGAAAACACTAAGTCTGTTAAAAAAGGCTGAAGTTATAAAAATAGTATGTGTGTTGTATTACCTCATGTCCTTAAGATGCACTTTGGGGTTTTTAATTGAGTGTAAAAGGGAATATTTCAAAAAAAAAATTTGTGTTGGCATGCTGTGATATTGTGTACTTTCTCAGGTTTAAACTGCACCATATCATTAAATCAATTTGAGAAGTTGAAAATGTTCCTCGCATTGGATATCAGCTTGTCATTAAGGGGTCAGGATGGGTCCTGCAGCAAGACCAGTTTAGAACCACTGCCCCAGACCAGTTAAGAGCCACTGCCCCAGACCAGTTCAGAACCACTTCCCCAGACCAGTTCAGAACCACTGCCCCAGACCAGTTGAACCACTGCCCCAGACCAGTTGAACCACTGCCCCAGACCACATGCATGTCTTTATTTGCTCACAATTATTTGTTGGACCAGTTATGTCCTTCTCAACTGTGACAAAAAAGCTTTGAAGAAAGTTAATATAATAACGTGTGTTTGATCTTTGTCTTTGTTATTTTCTTCTATTTTAAGTTTGATCTTTTATAATTATATAATTATTATAATTTAGTAATGTGGGTTTCTTAACCCTAAATTAAATGAACTTCTGTCATAGTTACAGAGAAATTTGATTACATATATTTTTACATTTATATAAATGCATGTACAATATTTTTACACTTGAATAAACAATAATCTAATACAAAGACAGTTATTTAACATTATGTTCGGGAGGAGTTAAATGTATACAGTGTTGCAGTTACAAGCGGCCCTTTGAGGACGACCATGATGTTGATGTGGTGAAAATGAGTTTGACACCCCTGCTTTATGAGTTCTGATTTACATGTTATATCTTGTTTTTGCAATTAAAGTAAAGATGAAACAAACAATAAAACACTTTTATGTTAATAAGCTGATAGGTAGGTTTATTGTTTTACATTTAAATTTGTATTGATGTAATCACCGGCTTTTCTCTAATAAGATAAAATAAGATTGCAGCAGCAGACGGGTAAAGTGCAAGAGACACATATTAAAATAAAAACAAGTAATATAAATAAACAGTTAAACAGTCATAAAAACAGTAAAGAATCCACAATAGCAATATTATGTTTACAGACAGAACACAATGTATTTATATTGCATCAGTTGAAGTGATTAAAGTGACCAAAGTGATTGAAGTGATTACCGTATCATCAATTGTGTGGTAACTTTGGAGAACTAAAAAGGCTCCTGTGTTAAATTTCCTTAATCACAGATGTTTGGATCCATGTCCATGATGTCCTTCTTCCAAAATATTCACAACAGCTGAACGGAGTTAACGTCATGAGTGGGCCGATATTTGATAAAGACGTTGATGGAAATGTTGATGCGCTCATAGCAATCTCCGGGTAAGTCAACACACACGTCAGGTGATCGATTCTGGTTGCATCCTAAAATGTGTTACATGAACAATTAATCTGCCTATTTTCTTGATTCATTTTTGTCATTTTTTATTAATTTATGAAGTGAAAAAGATGACCAAAGTGACAGTTGGAAAATTAACTTGTTTTGTCCGACTAACAGCCCAAAAAACACTTTATTCAGTTTGCTGTCATATATGAAATACTTGTTTAAGGGCTTTAACATAACTGGCAGGTAATTTGTTTGACATCGGGAGTTTTGCCCCTCTCCACCTTAGCTGAGGTCATTTCAATCAAGAGATACTTCATTAGAATTTAACAATAATGTATTACATATACATTACATTTGAAAAGAGCAAAGTCTTTCGCGATTGGACTCCATCCTAAAGTAAGATAATCGAGTGGCAGCGATGCTGAGGGCAGAATCCCCCCCTGAGTCTAGACACTGCTGTGATGAAGGGAGTTACTGCAATCTGATGAATGAAGAGCAGACTGGAGGTGACGGGGGTGAAGGATGGTCGCATTACAAATAAACTTGCCTTGCCTAGCATCAGATTTGAGCTAAAATGACAACTGACAGCAGCAGAGAGGAGAACATATTTAAAGTTTGACAGCAACGATGTGATTGGCTGCAGGAAACGGTGCAGAGTCTGGTTGGTTCATTTAAAGTAAGCGCCCACAATCAGCTGACAGTCTCTATTTCTCCCTGTGATAACTCTGAGAGATTAAAAGCAGTGTAAAGAGAGTCTTAAGCTTCATATGAAAGAACACATGAGTTAAAGTTTTTTATAAAGGAGTTTTTAAAAACCTGAGATCTCTGGTTTCTCCAGGAATGAAGCGCCCATCCCGACACATTTCTTCCTGATCCTGACCAGCTGTGGGAACTCGACCTTCAGCCCTGTTGACTGCAAGGTTCCCCTGCAGGCCAAGTCCTTCATCCTGCCCCATAGACCTGACCACACTGAGAGCTGTGCTGTGAGTTACTCCACTGACTCCTCTCCTACACGTTTATACACATCAGCTACCTCTGTAGAAACCTATACTGGCAGATCCTACAGTGGAAAAAACACATTGATCATTTTCTTTGTTCTGATTTTCTACTTTTTTTTTACTTTCCCCTCAGAGCGGGTCCGACTTGACGTGGGTGGAAGGTTGGCTGCAGTTTCACACAGCGCGGGTCCGAGACATCGAGCTGCTGGCAGGACTCAGCTTCTACCACGACAGGTTATCAGTGGAAGAGACGCTACAGCTCAAGACATTGCTACATACTGCGTAAAATCGGAGACATTATTAAATGAAGCTTTAATTTCCAATGGAAGCCATATTGGTCTGCGGCACAGGCCTCAGTCCACATAGACACAGCTAACGGGTGCCTCACTTGTAAAAGTTCCCTGTGTTCAAACCAAATTTAGTCCATCTGGGTTTTTTGTGATATGTCTGATTCCCCCCAAAATGTATAATAGTCAATGTGTGATAGCTGTATATTTGTTTTTGAGGATGTTTTTTCATGGATGATTTTATAGCTTTCGGGCTCTGCAGCTCTTTACCAAAGACGGCTTCACATCTGCTGAGTGGCTCCAAAGTATTTCCTCAGATGGGAACAAAATAAAAGGGAAAAGAAACATTTATTGATGAAAGACAAATCTATTTATACTACAATTGCTTTTATTGGTAGGGGCACATCAAGAAACATACAACAATCTGGAAACAGTTGTGTTTGCTGGCACACATCTGGACAGCTGCATGTAGCAGCCTCAAAAACACCCAAGAATTAAAGGAACTTTTGCTGTACCAAAAGAAACCTGCCAGATGTTGTCATCGTATGTTGGTTGTTATTTTTGTATTTTCTTTATACGGCACTAATGTTGTTTTAGTACTTTGTGATTTCTTTTATTTTTATTTTTGGTTATTGCCATTTTGGAGATAATTAAACAGTTTAGAGTGTGTGTATGTGTGTTAACTGGATGCTTGGATAGCTAATAAGACAGATTCGCCCCTGGGTACTGACATGTAACGGGCCTACCACCTCTCCTACATAGGAGCAATACACCCAAACTGAAACAGACAAAATTACTGCAAACTGCATCGTTTTAAGGTTATTTTGAGTAATTTTTTACTCGTTTTATTACTTAAAATGTTGCGCCTTTTTTCATTTCTAAAGTATCTTTGTAGCCATTTATGTCTTATTTCTGGTCATTTTGCGTTCTTTCGTGGTCGTTTTGCTTTTCCTAACATTCTGCAGGTGAAGCAGTTGTAGCTGTTGGTTGAAAAACTGCTGCAGGACTTCAATATTTACTTTATGCTGGAGATGAGGAGGGCTGTCTGGGCCCAGTAGTCATGAGTCAGTGTTGGGTGTTTGTGTGTGCATGTGTGTGTGTTTGTGAAGATGAAATTATTTCTAGGATCAACACAATTACTGTTCAATCTTTTTATCTTTGCTCTTTACAACACAAGTTTAAGGTCGCAGGTAGTTTGAGGAAAATAAGAAAAGTTCAACAGATGTTGTCATCTCCATCCTGTATTCCAGGTTTGTTTGTGGTATTGTAAGAAATGACAACCACGGTCACACAATTTCATATAAAAACTCTTCTACACTGACCTTGTTACTTGTTACTCGTGTTCTTTATTCCTTACCCATTACACAAAGAGATCAGGGCTGCACAAAAACACTTTCTGCATAAAGTATCTTAACAAAATGTGAGAAATAACCATCCAGCAGGTTCTCTGTTGGCCCTGCCTATAGATAGCAGCCGTATAGTGAACTCAAAAAGGAAGGAAACCACGCTCTAGATGCGTTCCTCTGTGTATAAAATCTGCCCCTTCCTCAGGCTGACCCCTTTGGCAATGCAGCCAGCCTGAAGGTAAGATCCTGCAGCTCTGTCTCTGCACCACTTTGACTCTGTCACAAACTTGAGATGACTTCCCTTTTGAGTTTATTTTTGTTTTTGCTGTAGTCAAAGTTATCTGCCAGTTGAGATTTAGCAACAAAGTCATAGTGTTGAGCAAATGTTTTGTAATCGCAGCTCACAGTTAAGTCATCGTCTAAGGAAAAATCCACAGTGACTGTTGTTGTAATGAGTAAACTAAGTCTAAATGCACCGTTTCAGTGGAAGTCCTTTGTCTTTGTGTTGCTGACTGTGTAAGGTGCATTGTCATTCTGCATTGTTCTGTGTTGACTGAGGCATATACATCTGGACATGTAGAGGAAAACTTGAGGTGTTGTTAGATTACTTTATTTGTTTCATGTGTAATCTGTGATTGCATCCGTCTTTCATTCAGCAAAAAATGAAACAAAAAGTTCCTTAACTGTGATTTAGCTGATGTGAAATGTTGGCGATGAGCTGTGGAAAACTACTTGTAAACCCACTACAGGGTTTTAAGAGTTCACAGAAGTCAAAACCATGACAATAAATTCCTGCAAGGTAGTTTGAGACTCACATGCTCAAAGCAGTTGGCAGTAGGTTTGTGTGACCTCGTCAGGTTTTGGAAAAGCAGGTCATTTCCTCTAAAGTAAAGGACCCTCAGTATGTGGTGACCATGACAGTCGTTTGGTTTTAATTTGGAATTAGCTTGTGGTGATGAGTCTGGTTGTGAGCGTAAACACACTGCCAGAGCTGACTCGAGGTATGCAGTCACTCACACAGGTCTTTCAGGAAACTGCGCTCTGGCTGGGAAACGTATCAGAGATCTTATGACTGGTTTGGTCTTTCTCACGGCTTTCAGACTCCGTATTTGGGTCTCAGTGTAATACTCAGTCAGGTGTCTATTGCTGTGACTGCGGTGACGAGCTGATATGGGCTCCCACTCTCGCTTCTCGGATGTGAACCCAGTCCCCACTAAACCACGTCAGCCTGTATTATTACGGTCCTTTGCATACACAGGCGTGTGTGTGAAATGACTTGCACTGATGATGATTTGCTATACAAGTAAAAGCCTCAAACTGTCAAACTGAGAGCCGTTGCTACTTCAAATTAAATACAATGAAATGTCCACTGCATCACAACCTTCCTCTTTGAGCATATTTCACTTCTTCGCTCATTTATATTTACAGCTTGAGAGAATCCCTTCAGGCACGGTGCACGTCAGCAGAGGGCAGATAACAGCTGTGTCCCTCTGTGAGCCATGAGGCCTAATTACAGCTGACGCTGATTGTTTTCTCCAGCCTCCCGGCAGCTCTGGATAGTAACAAGGACAGGCTCTTATCTATCAACACAGGCTGGCATCCAGCTATTCAACTGGTCGCTTACTCTCTGCTCCCCATGCTTCACTCGTCTGCTGCTGAAAGGAAAAGCGGTGCAGTCCCAATCGAGATGTTTGAAATTGAGTCCCTCTTATGACGTCAATGAGACAATAGTAGTTTGACATTTTGGGAGACACGTTTTGCTTTTTTTGCCGTGAGGAGAGGAAAGGTTGATACCATTCTTACATATGAGAGTAAAGTCTCAATTTTCTCTTCTAATTCCTGTAAAAAAAAAAAAAGTCCAAACTATACCTCTAAAATAAAGAATTCAGCTCTGGATTCAGACCTAATTTAGTATTCACAAAATGATGTTGGGCTTCAGGTGATGACTGAAGCCAAATAAGTATTGAAGTGAACTGACCTGCAAAAAAAAAGGAAAGCAGGAAACTAGAACACAGACGCACGTCAGCCATCAATAATGCAAGGGCTGGCATTTGGTTTGATGTGCAGCTATGCCATCAGTGAAGCATCACTGCTCCTCTTGCAGCTGAGGAATGGCTGGTGATTTGCCAGCAGAGTGGTTGAATAATGGGGGTAAAAAAGAAAACTTGTGATGCTGACATAGAAAGTCAAGATGAGGACATGAGCAGTTTGTGAAAATCAGTATTTGGAGCATAACATGTTGGCCATATTTGTGTGTAGATTGCTTCAAATGTCATCACAACTTGTATTGAGGGTCTGATATTATTCTAGCAGACTAACTGTCTGCGTCATCAGGTCGCAAACGTGTAGTTCTTAACTCGCCTCTGGAGAAAAGAATATCAAAAGAGGGTTTCCCCACAATTTCATCCAAGTGGAAACACTACAACTATCTGCTCCGGAGGTCTATATCCGGCTCTGACGTGGATGGGGTCTCTGTAGAGATTATAATCAGGAAAAAGGGGGATCATCTCCAGCACTCACTGTTAAATAACCTTTACAATCTCACTTATTTGTATGTTTAGTCTCTCAGCTCCAGAGGAATACATAGGAGATCTGGGTCCAGGGAGGGGAGGGTTAAAGAGGACAGGAGGCGGAGACAGGAACCAACAACCAGTCGGTGAAGCAGAGAGAGAGACAGAGAGAAGAGGACCCGTGAGAGTGATACAGCTGATCAGACTGAGACTGTTTTTAAAGATGGATTTAAGTTCGCTTCAAGCTCTGGAGAGAGAAAGAGTCCTGGAGGTTCTCCGGAGAGACCAACAGCTGCGTACTATTGAAGAGGACAGGATAAGGTGAGTCTTTTTTGACCACGGTCATATATATTCCTTTTATTTCAGACTCATGAGTCCATATAGCAACACACACAAACACAACAACAATACAATACAATACAATGCGAGGACACAGGTATAAACATTGCAGTTAAAAAGTCACTCGTGGTTAAAGACATACAGACATATATATATATATATATATATATATATATATATATATATATATATATATATATATATATATATATATATATATATATATATATATATATATATTGGTACCCACTGTGTCTTTCAGTATATTATAGTCTGGATATCAAATTGTAAAGAAAGGATATTTGCAAATAAACAGAAAATATGCATCACACTTTCATGTTTTCTTTACGAAAATATCTTTAAGCTGTTTGCTTCCCTCCATCTCCACCTCAGGAGGATGAAGTATGAGCTGCAGGAGCTCCGCCGGAGAGGCGCAAAGAGTTTCTCGCGGCAGTACAGCGAGCGGACCTGCGCGCGCTGCCAGAGGCCGCTGGGAAAGTTCTGGAACTCCGGCGCGGTGTGTCACGGGTGCAGCCACCGCATCTGCAGCAAGTGCCGAGTGGGCGTGGGAGCGGCGGGCTGGAAGTGCACGGTCTGCCACGCACACAGGTGAGAGCTCCTCCCTCTGCTTGACCAAAGAAACGTGTGACTCAGTGGCGCTCAGATCACTGCACGAGATGACTGTTGTCTCTAGTTGACTTGCCAAACTCGCTTTCTGGCTTTTACTGTGTTTAAAACTGTGATGACGTATTCATGTGAACTCTCGTTTGGCCTCTTTACACTTTAAACTAACTTTCTTTGAAGTGGCTAATATTTGTATTAGAATGATGTATCAAATGTGAAAACCCTCAGAGAATTATTACCTGAATTTGACTCTCTGAGGCTCCATATGGCTTTATGAATCTCTGTAGCTTGAATGTTTTGGTTCAGTCTCACTGCTCTCACTGCTGTAAACAGCTGTTTTCAGCAACAAGCTGGTGAGCATAGTGGAGCATTTAGCAGCTAAAGAGCCAGACATTACAATCAGCTGTTGGTGGAGACCAAAAACCGAGCTAAATGAAAGTAAATATTGGACTAAGAATCATATCAACTTCATATGAGTGATAATGTTGCTCCATAATTGCTGGTTGTGTAAATAAGCAACGGTTTATTAACATGTTCACCATACCATCTTAAAATATGCGAATGTTGTGTTTATAATGTGTTTCTGCGGCCCCAATTAGCCAAAACAACCAGTTATTGCAGGTTTAACACACAAACCAAATATGTTTACCTGAGAAATACCTTTCTCAAATGACATAGAATATCTCTAATAGAAAGAACACTCAAGTAAAAAGAGATACCATAACCTTAAAATGATAATATAGGTCTAGTCACTAGAATAGCTGTACTTGCGACCTCTTTTTTCAATATGAATAAGTATGAGTGCTAATAATGTAAATGTGTTATCATGTGTTTTTCTTCTTCACAGGGACGTGAAGTTCAGGTCCGGAGAGTGGTTCTTAGAGCAGAGGGCCAAGAAGTTTCCAGCCACCACGGGTTTGTTTACAATCCTGCATTTACTTTTGGTTTCCTTTTTGTAAATTCATCGTTATTCATTATTGATGCTCCCTTGATATTATCCAGTTTAACTACATTTGTTCATAAAATATGGATGACCCGGTTGGTGTTTGTTGAAGCCGTATGCTTTATATTTGGGGTTTACAAGTTACTGAATTATTCAGTATTTACAGCATGGTAAATTATTATAAGAAGCAATTTTGTAAAATTCATACATAATATATATTTTCTTTGTGTGGAAGTCTTGGACCTATACTAATAATAATAACTTTATTTATATAGCACATTTAAAAAACAAAGTTTTGCAAAGTGCTCTACAGAGAAGCAAAGTATAGTTACACATAACTTAAAAAGGACCATACCATAAAGGCAATGAATACATACAATTCAAACAAATTACATAAAATAAACAAACAAAAATAGGGGAACAAAATAACTGCATAAAAAAACATAAACGGACATAAAAGGACGACATCACTTTACATTACATTTCATTTAGCTGACGCTTTTATCCAAAGCGACTTACAATAAGTGCATTCAACCATGAGTACAAACTCAGAACAACAAGAATCAAGAAAGCACAATTTCTTCAATAAAGTTAAATTACAAAGTGCTATCAGTAAGTGCCATTTGCATGCTATTAAAGTGCTACTACGGCGCTACCTTCCTTATTCAAGGTGTAGTCGAAAAAGATGTGTTTTTAGTTTGCGACGGAAGATGTAGAGACTTTCTGCTGTCTTGATGTCAATGGGGAGCTCATTCCACCATTGAGGAGCCAGGACAGCAAACTGTTGTGACTTTGTTTAGTGAGTGTGAGTGTTTAGCTCGCAGTGACGGAGCTACAAGCCGATTGGCAGTAGTGGAGCGAGCCAGCTGGGGTGTACGGTTTTACCATGTCCTGGATGTAGATTGGACCCGATCTGTTCGTAGCATGGTACCCAAGTACCAATGTTTTGAAGCGAATGCGGGCGGCCACCGGTAACCAGTGAAGGGCGCGGAGGAGCGTAGTAGTGTGGGTGAATTTCGGGAGGTTAAAGACCAGTCGAGCTGCTGCATTCTGGATGAGCTGCAGAGGTCGGATGGCACCAGCAGGTAGACCTGCCAGGAGGGAGTTACAGTAGTCAAAGCGCGAGATGATCAGAGCCTGGACGAGAACCTGAGCCGCCTTCTGAATGAGAAGGGGACGTATTCTCCTGATGTTGTACAGCATGAACCTACAGGAACGTGTTGTTGCGGTAATTTTGAAGTCAGGGAGAGTTGACTGTCGAGTGTCACACTGAGGTTCCTGGCAGTCAGGGTCGGGGCTAACAATGAGTTGTTGAAGTTGAGGTCGTGGGTAGGAGAGCTTTTTCTTGGAATGAAAAGTAGTTCAGTCTTGTCAAGGTTCATTTTCAGGTGGTGCGGATATCCACTGAGAGATGTCAGTCAGACAGGCAGAGATTCGTGCTGCTACCTGTGTTTCCGATTGGGGGAACGAGAGGATCAGTTGGGTCTCATCAGCATAGCTATGGTAGGAAAAGCCATGCAAGCGAATGACAGAGCCGAGATAGTTGGTGTACAGAGAGAAGAGGAGAGGACCCAGGACAGAGCCTTAAGGAACCCCAGTAGTGAGAGGACAAGGCTCAGACACAGATCCTCTCCAAGTTACCCACTTAAAAGCAATTCTACAAAAATGGGTTTTAAAAAGTGACTTAAAAGAAGTTATTGATTCTGCAAGCCTTATCTCCTCCGGTAGGTCGATATAAAGATATGTAAATGGTCAACTGTGTTTTTTAATCTTTACGTCATTGTTAATTGTGTCACATTTGGCCAAATAAGAGAGAATTTAAAGACTTTCAGACTTCACAGTCACAGGGAAGTTATATTTAGTGCCACTGTATGAATTTTCCTCCACTCATCTCTATGACAGTTTGTAAACATTTGGCTTTCACGTGTGTTACTATGTTTTATTAATTATATTAATGTTCTTTACAGACAAATATGAGATGGTTGGGGAGAAAATCTTGAAGACCTACAACATGCTGAGGTACGAGTAATCTTAACATGTTTGTTACTTTGTGTTTTATGTTCAAGTATCTCATTCGTATCTCACAGCGTTCAGAACAATAATCTTTCCTCATATTTTTCAGTCATATATCAGTTGTGCCCCCCACTCCTCCACCCTACTTGGATTTTCAGTGTCTGAGCAGATCTGGGGTAAATACTGTCATGTATGCATTATTATTATTATAGTAAAAAGTGTAAAATGTATGAACTGAGCATTAATTAATGTTGTGTTTTAATCTGCAGGATTTCAAAAACTCAAAAACGTTAACCAAATCTATGGAAAATCTAATGATGTCCTTCACCAGTCATATTAGAAGTAAGTGTATGCGTCATTAAACATGTTCTCTTATCAGTAATGATCAACTTTGGATCAACTTTTTTTTTTGATCAACTTTAGGATTGCTTAACAACACAAAACTTCAAGTATTGCCAGTGTGTGTCTTGGTGAGGCATTTCTTAGAAGTAGCAGCATCACTTCCTATGGATGTAATCACAGCACAGATGATGGGGTTATGAGACATGCAGTAATAACCACAGTGGAAATGTACAAGCTCATCACCCTAACTGCACCAGCAGAAGTTGCACAAGATGAGGCACAAATAGAAAACACTTACCGCTTTTGCATGCATTGCAAAAACAGAACATTTGGAGTTATTAAAATTATCCAGGCAGTGGACAAACATTCTTTCTCTGAATATATTTTTGTGTTTCTCTCCAAGTAAACATAAACTTGTTTTTTTAATATCACATGACTTCTCTTTTCTCATTGCAGAGATTTCCATATCTCAGAGCGATGTGCGAGGAGACCTGCTGAGAGTTGACGACAACCAGAGAGGGTCGGGCTTCAAATGCAGCTCCCAAAAGAGCCTCTCTGACACGGACATCAAGAAATCTTGTCATGTAAGTCAGCTGCAACTGCAAAATAAATCATTCAGCACTCGGGTCTTAAAGATGCCTTTCCACCTTTAATGTCCAACAAATCTTGTTAAGAGCAAGCAGTTGCAACAAACACGGCCTAAATCCCTCGCCTAATTATTCTGCTTTTAACTGAGTCGAGATTAACTTTTTCATAATCCAAATAGGCCGATGAGACCACTGAACAAGGCCATCAAAGGACCTTATAGTCATCTAAGAACTATATTGAACCCTACTGGTGCTTAGAGGAAATCACTATCAGTAAAGAAATAATCCTCTTTTTTCCAGCTCTTCAAAGGGCCCAGTCTTCCAAACCTGTTCAAGAAAAGCAAAGACAGCGACCAGGAGGGCTCCTCGACCGGGGCAGAAGAAGAAACTTCCTGCGGTTCTGAGTACTCTGGAGGAAAGAGAGTAAGAGGAAGCTGATTATGAGATAAATAAATAAAAAAGTCCCCAAGCAACATCCTGTGACGTGTGAAATATGACACTGTTATGTAAAAAAAAAGTCATAGTTGAGTAAGTCATAGTATTCTTCTATGTCATAAAAAGTAAAAAGGCAAAGAGTACTACACCATGATTTTTTTTAAAGATCATTTCAGCCTCTGAGCTCAAACACAAAATCTCTTGTTCTGTTCTGTGCTGCTGTGAATGTCCCTGAGATAGTGTCTGTCTGCCCTTTTAAAAATCTAATTGGAACCTTTCCCCCCTCCAGGGCAGCAGCAGTAGCAGCATCAGCACCGACTGCGGGCTCTTCGAGAGCATCAGCATAGCAGGAGAGCTGGAACTGGCTCTGGCCTTCAACGCCAACGCCTCCTGTCTGGAAATCACTGTCGGCGCCTGCAGAAATCTCTCCTACGGAGACACCAGGAGGAAGAAGTGTCATCCGTAAGGATCATAAACATAATATATCTCTGCATCATGTTGAGTATGACCTTATTTTTTTGAGTGATTCTCCACCAAAACCTCAGCATCGTGTTATTTCTTTTTGTAGATATGTCAAACTCTTCATGCTGCCAGGAAAGAAAGGTAAAATGAAGACGACAGTCAAGAAAAATACGACGGATCCCGTTTATAATGAAGTTTTAAAGGTAAAGAGAAAAATGTTTTTACTTCAGCTGTTGTGATAATCAATTTGTGTCACATCGTGCTCAAATTAAACACAGGTCTTTGTCTTGTTCTTGAAAGTATCACATAGAGCGCCACCTGCTGTTTGGAAAGAGACTGCAGGTCTCTGTGTGGCATTCAGGAACCCTGAGAAGGAAGGTGTTTCTCGGTGAGGTCCTCGTCCCGCTGGACGGCTGGAGATTTGAGGACGGGGAGTCCCAGTGCTTCAACTGGTACCCACTTTGTCCAAAGGTAAAACAGGTTCAGCTCTGATGGGACACAGTTGAGGGGGAAAGCATTCAAGGTTCCGTTGACAGCTAACGTCTTCAATCTTAAAGGAATAGTACAATCAGAAATTGTGATTTCAAAATGTTTTATTTTGTAGGAATTAAACAAACAACATGTGCTGATTAGTGAGATTAAGAAGTTCTAGTAGGTCAATGTGTTTCTATGCACACAGCCAGCTAGCTGATTCCAGTCTTTCTGCTGACCTAAATTAAGTGGCTTCCGGTTGTAGTTTCATATTTAATAACGTTCAGATTAGGGGATTGGTATCAATCAAACTCAATAAAAGCAAATAAAAAAATGTGTCAACATTCCTTTAATTGAAAACATTATTAAATAAATAAATCATACGAACAAATAATACAAAACTAATAATTTCTTAAAACTCATTATAGTTGTAATTATTTTTGAATTATTTATATAGTAAATAATTCATTATTTTGTCACAGTAACATCACTGGTCACTGGTCACTTTTATTTGATTCCAGCTGTTTCAAAATGTCCTTTTTTCAAAAGTTTTTATTTTTTAATGTTTCCTCAATGTTGCTTATTCATATCCCCTTTTTGCATCACTTAGTCTTGGTTGATCAAGACAAACACGGAATAACGTGACTTGACTGTCTGCTCATTCAGACTGAAGTTACAGAAAAGGATTTTTGAAATAGAAACTGCGTGAATATCGATGACAAATTACCAGCAAGAAACTCTGTTATTTTGAAATGAAGAAAAATATTGGATTACTTTTCAATTTGATAATCATGTTATATATTTTGTTTGTATTTTTGTATTATATTGTTATAATATTGAACACAGTATGTGTCCATAGTTGTCTGAGGGATTTTTTTTTTTTTTCAGGTTACATTTTAGTTTATTTCCTTCTCTTTTCTTGTTCACCAGGCTGAGTGTCCAGAGGGGGGCGCTGTGGAGCAAGACATTGGAGATCTGATTGTCAGAGTCAAATTCAGCGCCAAGAACCAGGGTGAGCTCCTACAGCTCAGCTCCTTTCCAAAAAAGACACATGTCACAAGATAGTTTAATAATAATGTATTGTCGCATTAACATATCTGCATTTTAACTCAAGACAATGTTTGCTTAAATTTGAACAAAGTCTTGAAAATAGATGGTGTTGTAGTTCATGGCGTGCACAAAAACACTAGATAATGTCGGCTTTGTGTTTAACTCGCTTTTTGGTTTATTTATTTGTTTATTTATTTGTTTGACATCTTTTTGTCTTGTTGGACTTTACAAATAAAACTGATAAAACTTTTCATCCACCGACAATGATTTATTATTCATAAAAACAAAAATAATTTACTCTAATAAGAATACCAAAGCTCGTAATACATATCAGCTGATAAATAAAAGACGTATACTGTAGCTTCTAGTGGTTCATATTTATAGTAGATTTACAGATCTGCTACATGTGATATTCAACAATTCAAGAGTAGACGTTCAACACTTCCAACACTTTTCACAATGATAAGATGAGCTTTAAAAGATAAAGAAAATACATTAAATCTCAAAGTAATACTTTTCAAGACATTCATTCAAAACCAGTGGCAGTAGACATACTCATGAAAGATATAAGTACTTAAGTAAAGGTAGCAAACCACTGCGCAAAATACTGTTGGAAGTAAAAGTCCTACATTAAAGATTTCATTGAGGTAAAAGTATTAACAGCAAGATGTACTTAGAGTAAAAGTACTTGTTGGGGAGAGTGGTCCCTTCCAGAGAGTTATATTATATTATATTATTTGAATGTTAGTACTAATTACTGCACATACATTTGAACTACTTTAAACGGTTGAATAGTTTAATATATAGTACAGTATCATATTTAATAAATTGAACATGTGTTTTGTTTGTAAAATCTTAATCTGGAAGTTAACTAGTAACTCCAGTTGTTAGATAAATGTGGTGGAGTAAGAACCCTCTGAAATGAGGATGAGTACTAGTATAAAATAGCAAAGTAAAAGTAACTCAATATTGTATGTAAGTACCGTACGAGTGTAAATGCGCTTGGTAACTTACCACATATCAAAAACAATGTTTAAAAGGAAAAAAACGGAACCTACGTTCCAGCACTAGAGGTCAGAAGAGCATTTCTTACAGACGCCTCGATGATGACCATGCAGTGTAACACTGAGCCACATAGCAATGATCAACTAACTGTCCTTATCAAAGGTGCCAAACACCTTCCCATTAATGCAAACACAGGTCAGAACACATGCGTCAGAGTGTAAATACACCTCATTGTGGCCGTGTGTGGCTCTCAGTGTGTGTGTTTCAGTGTCTGCAGGCCTGTAAGGTGTGTTGTGTGTGTTCTGGTGTGTGTTTATGAATGTATTATTAAGTGTATGTGTTTAATAGGAATGAGGGTGTGTTTATATAGATATTTGTGTGTGTGTGTGTTTTGTGTTTAGGTGCTCATCCAGACGACGCTCATTTATGAGGGGGAGAAGGCTCTCTGAAGCCAGAGCTGTGGCCCCTGCTGCCCCTCTGAGGGGCCTCTGAGAAGGGCCTCAGATAGACCCCGGTAACAGACTTTATCATCCCCACTATCACTCTGGTGACTCTTTTAGCCCACATATGTCACATTGCTAATGATATAAACAATTAATAAATGGTTTATATTGCACTTTAACTTAGTTGTAAGCTGACATAAGGACATGTTTAAGTGATTATTAATGTATTTGTCAACAACAATGTTTGTGAAGCATTCAAAACAGTTAATAAATGATTGACCATCACTATCAGTATGTTGCTGAAAGCTCTGGGATAAATCTAGTAACTGGTTCTCTGAGTTGAGGATTTTTTTGTTAAACTTCATTAACCACTGATGAGAGCTGCGAGAGTTTAACAACAATTTAAATTGGAGGCTGTAAAAGCAAAACAACTAGCTGAAAGCGGCTGAAAGGCTCCATAGAGCCGAGGAGACCTAATTTGGATGTGCAAACCTGCCTGTGAATGATTAATAGATACGTGCTAATAGATAAGGATTTGTTCATATATATAATCACACATTATTAAAGGAATAGTTTTGGGAAATACACTTAATCACTTTCTTTCTGTTTATGCTAAGCTAAGCTAACTGGCCTCAGCTACGTGTTTACTTTGCAGGTTGTATCAATCTTATCATCTCATTCTTAACATGTATTTCCCAGAATATCTGGCTATTCCTTTTATAAATACATAATATGTTAACTCTTTATACATCTGTTGCAAATTGTCAAAGAGCCTTTTTCAGCTTCAATATTCACACAAAAATGTCCTTTTTACCGTACAACTACATTTGTTAAAAACTATTTATTGCTCATCTTTAAATGCAAAATAACAGGGGATGAAGGTGTTACCAGCTGAGGCTACGACTCTGCAGCCTCCGATTTCAAATACCAATTTCTCCTTCGGGTGATGCTCTTTTAGAGGAGTCAAGCAGCTAAACATCCATGCAAATCAAATCACTCAAAGACTCTGGGATGGGATGTCTCACAAATGAAATCTGGAGCCAACTCACATGAAGCGGTTCGACTTATTTCAGAGTGACTCTTCGGCTCTTCCTTCTTCACAACAAAGCATTTCTTGTCTCAGTTTAAGCAGGGTGTGAAAGACATGCTCCATCTCTGGTTTCACAAAAGATGATGTCATTGATCTCACTGTTACCCGTCTTCTCCAGGGTCACCATGGCAACTGGCGTTGGACAGGTGGAGTGAGTGAGGTCAGCTTCTTCTCACAAACATCAGGAGAACATGACGACATGCAGCGTCTCTGAAGACTCAGCACTTCAACATGTGCACCGTGCAGTATTTATGTTAAGAACTGTTTGTAAAGATGTTTTAATTTATTTATCTATCAAATGGAATTACTTTGTAATTAAACATATTTAAGCCTGGAACTTTATAATTCTTCTGCTTAATCCTTTAGCTTTTTTTATAATCCTTTAGCATGAGGAATAATGTTCACCATGTTCACCATCTTAGTTTATAATGTTAGCATGCTAGCATTTGCTAATTATCACAAAACACAAAGCACAGCTGAGGCAAATGAGGATGTGGGGATACATTGTGCAGTCCCTGAATGTGACATGGAATACATACATTATATTTTGAATAAATTAATGATTGACTAAATGAATGAACTTATCTTTATAACACCGTTCATGCACTAATGCCACTCAAAGAGCTTTATAATTCAGCAGTAAATAAAAAATCTGAAACACAAGCGTAACACCCAATGGGAAGGGCAAATCAATGAGTGTTATTATCAACAAAAACATTTTTAATTAGATAATTGTTAACTATAGGCTATATTTAGAGGATATGTTCTGAGTTAAAACTGTCCACTGAGTCAACAAGTCTAAAATTAGAAATTTTACACTTCTCCTGTGCGTCCATCGATCATATTCTGGCCCTCTAAATCAGCGTCCAGTCATTAACACTTTAAAAAACCCTGTCATAAATGAAAGTCGGGGGGGAAGTAGGTTGTATCTTCTGGGAACCATGAATAGTGGCGAAAATGTTGTGCCAATTCATTGAGTAGATGTTCCCTGTGAAATCTTTTTTTTTTTTTTACTATCTTTATTTGAGGGAGTTTTTCCTGATCGGATGTGAGGTCCCGGGACAGGGATGTCTTATGTGTACAGATTGTACAGATTGTAAAGCCCTCCGAGGCAAATCTGTATTTGTGATTTTGGGCTATACAAAATAAACTGAATTGAATGTTGAGAAAAGGAAAAGTGAAAACTTTGGTCCCCTGGTGGCTCTGGACTAAAAGTCAGGGGATCACCAAAGAATCAGAGAAAAATCAGGGCAATCCATCTGAAAGTATAATTGTTGTGATATTTCAGTCTGGATGGTTCCTAAAGCCACGACACTACTACACGCTGCTAAAGATATTGAACGTGAAACTTGTCTTTTTACCACAACGAAGAGGCCGAACACAACCCATAAACACATCTTCAGCCCAAAACCGAAAGACGTCTGTGGGCCAGGGTGTTTTATTCAAAACGAGTACAAAGTAAAAACACACTTATGTATAATCATAGATTTGTCTTTATTGCCAATATATTGGACACCTCATTATAAAATCCTGTTCATATACAAAGCGTTTCCATGACAGTAGATGCTCCTCTCGTCCACGAGAGAGGAGAGCGATGTTGGTGCTACTGTCAGCGTCCGTCCGTTGTGACCAAGCTGCAACACGAAAGCTCTTTACAACGTTCACCTCGAACACCCCATGAGGTGTCACACCTAAAGAACTAAAGCAGGGGTGTCAAATATATGGCATGGGGGGCCAGAACCAGTCCGTCGAAGGGTCAAATCCGGCCCACAGAATGATGATGAAAATTGAAATGAGTTACGTCTCTGCAGTTTTTTACACTTTACAATAAAATGCACTGCTATTCCTATTTGTCCACCGCGGCCATGCTGTACG
This sequence comes from Taurulus bubalis, assembly GCF_910589615.1. NCBI lineage: Eukaryota > Metazoa > Chordata > Actinopteri > Perciformes > Cottidae > Taurulus > Taurulus bubalis. The sequence continues at coordinate 29,208,247 of NC_136591.1, read as the reverse complement.
AATGAGTAGCCGCCCGATGCTGTAGATCCGTGCTTACATACTGGCTGCATGAAACAACACTGTCAAGCGTAGGCTACCGTTCATGCAGTAGCCCTGGGGGGAAAATGGACACAGTGTCGGGTTTCCAAAGAAAAATGGAACAGTGCCAATTTCTTCGTACAGGTAAATGGGAAGCCATTGTGCTTGGTGATCGTTCACAGCACTTTTCAGTGCTAAAGAATATAATATTTTGCCCCACTATCAGACTCACCACAGCGGAAAATACTAACTTGTGAGGACAACTGAGAACAGATAAGACTCGTTGGAGGTTTTCAGGAAACAGCAGTTTTTAGTCATAGTTCTCAGGCTGTTTTGTAAATGAATTGCTCATTCATAAGGGATGTTTTTTTACAGAAAAAGAAAGAGACATTTTGAGATGTTGTGATTTGTAAGATATTATTCAATATATTATTATGTGTCACTGGTCCAGCCCACTGGTGGTCAAAGTGTGCTGTATGTGACCCATTAACTAAAATGAGTGTGACACCACTGAACTAAAGGCTTCCATATATTTAGTGACGAAGCACCTCGGCTACGAAGTGAAAACAAACTGTCTGGCACCAATTCCTGCAGAGCAGAAGCCAGAGAGAAAGTCCACTAAGAAGGCTAAAAGCACACAACACATGGCCGCCTCCCACTCCACAGCAACATGACACAGAGAAATAAAATATATCAACACAGTGATCTGGAGGATGAAGACATTCCTCAGCATGCTGTGAACTGCACTGCAAAAAGAAGCTAATAAAAAGGATCGAGGATGATAATCTCCTGAACTGATTTAATCACATGCAGCTGGATATTTCCTAAAGTAAAACATTATAATAATTTACAGTTCAATTTCCACAATTTAGTGATCTAAACTAAAATGTATGGTGAATATATAAAATCTTTGAAACAATAAATGTTTTTATTATCATTAGTAGATAGCAAAAATATACAAACCAAGATGAAATACCCTTTTCAATGTCCCACATACAGCATAAATTAAATCAAACTAGGGTGATTTTAAACTGCTGTATAGCAATATTAAACATAAATGGAAGTGTTCAAATATAATGTAAAACAAAAACAAAAACATTTTCCTGCTTTGACTGTTTTCCCCCTTTCTGAGTAGTCGCTCTAAACGACAAACTGTCCTAATCTTCCTACATGACGAATGACAGACATCAAAAAGAAGCGAGGCTTTGATTACATATCATATGTGCACATCATGTATTAATAATAATAATAAAATTAGGCTAGTCCCACTACTTCATCACACCTCTGGATAAAAACAATAATGATTTGGTCTGAATTTGATCAAATGACACACAATCAAATACACAAATAAGATCGGAAACACTAAGAAGAGAAAGGTTTTGGCACTAAGTTTTCTTCGAGGGATTTGCAAAGCTCTGAACGCTCAAAACAGGAGTGTCTCTCTCTCTGTAAGTGATGCTTATACTGCTCCAGTTTAGTTGTCAACTGATGTGTGTCTGATGTGTATAAGCGTGTTTGTGTGTGTGTCCATGTGTGACGGCCGAGATGTCGTGACCATTCAGAAAGGGTGAGGGGCTTTTTTATAAGGACTCAAACTCATCGATCCTCTGCTTGGTGTTGCCCTGCCTGATCTGTCGCAGTGTCTTGTATTTGTCTCGGCCGACCCGGACGTTCTCACTGTGAAGAAGGTCGTTCTGGGTATTCTTGGATTCATCACGCGCCTGAGCCAGTTCTGAGGTCAGGGCCTGAGGGGGCAGAAAAGGAGAAGAGGCATGAGAGGAAACCCAACTTCTTATACAAATAATATTGATTTAATAAAATCACACCACAGTAGTGCCAGGTGTCACTGTAACGACCCCTCACTGTGTGCATCACTGCCTTGTTCACTTCTACCTGTAACCGGCACTCAGTAGTATACTCGTTAGTGAGCAGTTCATTTTGGACACTTATCATTATCATTTTGTGCCATCAGTTTGTGAGAAGAAAGTAGTGCAGATGATGCGAAAGCAGTAAACCACCTGAAAAGGATCGATTTGATTTGTTTTTACTGGTGTGAAGCAGGATTTTGTGACCAAAATATATAAGATTTTAGCAGAGATTGAAAAGCTAACCTACTGTTAAAGGTCCCACATTTTAAAGTGTGAGACTTTCATGTCTTTTTTTATTATAAATTGGGTCAAATTCTGCATTCCATTTATCTTGGAAATTTGAAGTCGGAGCTAGGAATGATGTCAGACCCAAGCTGACTGTGCTCCAGTACAACAGGTCAGAAAAACTAATGGAGTTAGCTCAAACCATTCTTTTTTTTTAACTGTTGATGCACGAAGAAGCAATTTGGGAATTTGAGGTCGGGATTAGTCAAATTCGGCCGAAATCCAACTTCAGGTGGCGTTTCAATGGAAATCTTCAACAACAAATTACGATTTACGATCAAATGGAATGCAGAAAAAGTGCTATATAAACACTATGAAACTATCGAAAAGCTCAATTTGTAGAGACATTTTTGCTTTAAAATGAGTCAGAATGTATGTAGAGGTTGAGATGTTGCAACTTTACAATGTGTGGCCAGCCAAAAACCATTTGGTAATTGTGGTAACAAGAAAAGGTGTCAGCACATGAGTATAGGGCATGACACCCTGACACATTACGATACAATAGGTCCAGTTGCAGTCTTCATTAAATATCCTCATAATCTGTTCTTTCTTTGTGACACCAGAGATGACAAACAAACACATACATATGTGTCATATAACCTGAAATGTATTGAATAATGTATCTGGACCTTTTGGATGATTGACAGTGTGAGGCGTTAGTTTAATAATCTGTCCTTACCTTCAGCTGTTTCTGGACGCGCTCGTTCTTGTCGGCCTCAGTCATGCGATCCTCCTCCATGCGGTGGTCATTGATGCCTTCACTCTGCAGGTCGAGGTCAGCGCTGTTTGTGCTGGCGTTCTCTTCGCTGTCGCTGTTGTCGTCCATCATGGGTTCGTACATGGGGGGAGGTGGAGGCGGGGGCGGCGCCGTCATCACCATGTGCAGCTCCTCCTTGGTCTTTATCAGATCGTCCTGGGCCTCCATGGCCTGGAATGAAGAAATGTGTAACACACAGAGTCAGTTTACTCTTCTTTGTCTCTGAATGTGGCAGGAAATCTGATTTATTTAGAATTTTCAAGTTTGAAATTTAACAAAATATATTAAGTACATACAAAAACGTAATCTCCCTTCCTGCCGCACCCTTATGCGTTTCCATTTTAATTTTTTATTTGATTTGTTTTAGGCTGAAGATTACAAGCATAACTCTTCAGTAAACAATTAAATGTGAGTACACATGTTTTTGTTGAACAGTTTTGGCAAGTTAGAGAATTGGTAAAAGCGGAGAAAGAGTCTGAACAAATCTAATGCCGGTCCTTGTAGGTATAATGTGCTGCACTTGTCTGCTGCTAATGCGCTGCAGTATATTGCACACTGCAGTTACCCTCAGTTTAAGCTCTCACCCTGAGCTGCCAGGAGTCGGCCTCCTCCTCCTTGCGTTTCTTGGCCTCCTCCAGCAGGCTGATCTTGGCTGTGTGCTCTGCCAGCTCTGCAGCCTGATGATACAAAACAAAAACAGACACACTTATTAAAGAGTCAAGACTTAATGTGAATACAAATACAAATGTCATATTTATTTATATCAGGCAATCTCATTGAGATCACGAGACCTCAGTATGGCAAAAAAGAAAGAAAAACAAACAGATAAAACAAAAAAAAAACTTTACAAGCATCTTCTCAACATCTTAAAACAAACAAGTCCTATTCTAAGCTACTCTAAGTTACTGTACTTATGAATCACTGTTAAAAGATTAGCTCGACTGCAGCAAACAAGCAAAAACAAAACTCCTTAAGATAAATGTCATCTTCAAAGAGAGTTCAGTCATTCAAGACTGACTACCAGAGATTTGTTGCTAAAAGGGTGAAAACAACATTCCTTGGCTGAGCAAAAAAATGACTGTCTTGATTAAAAACATAAAACACTTTTCGCTAAGTTTATACAAATTTAAATATATGCAATCATCTGAATTTCAAAAGCATTTAGAGCTCTCAGGACTTTCATAAGAAGGGAACTCAATCGTAGAACAACAGAAACCTTGGAGCAGAGCTGCCTGCTGAAACGTAACAAGACTCTGCAGGTGTTTATATGGTGGTATATTCCTTGCCACCACCACAACAATGTGAACAGTTTGGAACTGAACTAACTGGAGGCTCAGTATTGAACAGCACACCTGCTTTAATTGTAAAGTACTGAACAAATTCCAGCCTGCACTGGAGCACTTGGCCGTGACATTGTGGCGTTAAAGGTGTTCAGCTGAAAAACTGCTGCCTCAGTGAAAACACAAGTTACACGCTTTCAAACATTTCAAACGTTGATAACACAACTCTCACTCACTCACTCTCACAAGCGAGATAACAATGAAGGGTTTCGCAGCAGGTGTCTATGCTGCAATAAAACTGTGAATGTGGAGAAGGAACCACAGCGTTACTGTCCAGGCGGTTCAAGCGAAAGAGGGAGCACACAGTCCTGTGGGTGGTCCACGGACAAGTGGTTTAGGGTGAGGGGGCGGATAGTCTGAAGTAACGGGGTGTGGTCCAGCTGGACGCTACAAAGTGGTTTTGTCTGAAACTACAGTAGCCAGGCACTGCTGAATGCACCACCCTGCAATGTGCCTGGTACAGACCTGGACACAGTACTAGCAGAATATAGTAAGAAGATGTTTTAATTGATCTAAAATTGTAAATAAGGTGCCAAATTTCAAGATTTTGTTGATGGACATGTGAGGCATATCTTAGAACAACCAGATAGGTAGTTTTCTTAACATACATACATACAACAGGCTACAACAAGCTAATCGTATGCCCGTAGAGTATTTTCAAAAATGGTTGAAAGTCTCAAAAGAATTGCACAAATTTGTTAAAAATACTGACCAGCTGATCCTGACTCTTCTGTTGGTCCTCAGCATGGCGGGCCAGCTCCTCTTTAGCCAGCAGAGCTGCCTGGCGTTCGGCCTCCAGACGAGCCGCCTCCTCCTCGGCTTTCCTCCGCTCCTGCTCCAGCATCATGGCTCTCTGGCGCTGGTCCTGCAGATCTACCATTAAGACACGGAAGAGATGTGAGACAAAGCTCACCGCTACGGTACTAGCACGTCGAGGAAGGCTATTTCATGAGATATTTTTAACTACAATTCTTTTAAAACAAGAAAAGAAGTGTGTTTCTCTCTCCATTGTAATATGTATATTCAGGTTGTGTTCAATCATCATTTGGCACTAATTTATGAGCAGAATACTTAATCATTAACTAGAAGTAAAAACACAAATGCTTTTTTTTCCTGGGTTTGACAATATATAATCAAAATACATTAACCATCAGGTATCATACTGTACACACAGATGATATCACTGCTAAAGTAAATAACAGATCCTTAATAGATTCAACTTAGGATTCGTCTTCCATGTTCGACTGTTAGCCTGGCACACACACACACACACACACACACACACACACACACACACACACACACACACGTCTAAAGGGCTGAGTGATGTATGGGCCCCGTCCCCCCTCTCACCTTTCTCCGCCTTCTTGGTCTTCTCCTCAAACTGGTAGAGCCTCATCACCAGATCCTGCTTCTCTTGCTCCATCTGCTCCTTCTCTCTCTCAATGGCCTCCCTCCTCTTCTTCTCTTTCTCCAGCTGGGCCCTGCAGATAAGACACAGCCGTCGTGAGCTGACATGGTTGATTCATAGTTACGGCTGACAAATGACAGTCAGTGAGTCCTTGATATGGCTTCAATAAGATCCTGTTAACAGCTGCAAGATGTGAATGCAGTCGTCAATAACAAGGATTCTTTAAAGGTTTTTAGGGCTGCAACGAACAACTGTTTGAATAATCAACTAAATGACGAATGGTTTCAGCTATAAAATGTCAGAAAATAGGAGGGGAAACTCATGGATGTTCAATTTAACAAAACGAATGCCCGTATTCTGGTGGGAATTGTGTCTAATGCAGCAATTAACGATTATTCTCATTCTTGATCAAATATGATGATCTACAGTCGATTTATGAAAAATAATCTGTGTAAAAGTTTTAATGTAATCTATAAAAGGAAAAACTTGAATCAAGGGGCCAGATATTTCTGTTGAAGGGTCAGATTTGCCTCATTGTCCTATTTTCACTCAATCTTTATTTCTTTATTATTATTTTTCACTGAATAACTTGTTGCTGCACTAACAACCTGACATCTCCCTGAGGGTTTAATTGTATTTAAATCAGCCACCCTAAGAGACTTGTAACTATCTAGTAACTATGTTTGGACATCAGCCCAGCCGCCGTCATACTGTGACCTCCTGAGTCTGAACCCTAACTCAGTCTGCTGGTGACCTAATGGTTCACCCACTGGTATTTACTGGGCGGTCTCCCAGTGTTACATCACCATGTTTGAACAGCTGTATGGGACAGACAGCGTGCCGACAGCCGTAGCTGAGACCAGGGTCAATATCCACTTTCAGTTCAGCCAATTTAGGAAGCACATTTCCAATACTTGAAAAGGGAATGGAGGGTTATTGCCCAATGAATGGAGGTTTCACTTTACATGTTGAACAGGATTACATGTGACGAGTACAAAGCTGGTTCAGACAGAAGAAAACAAGGTGAAACTGCTCATTAGTGCACTGCTGGTCTGAATATATATTTGATATGATAATAAACTGAATATATTTATGTTTGGACTATTGTTTGGACCAAACAAGAAGTCACCTTGGGCTGTGGGAAAGTTTGACAGGCAGTTAATCACTATTATCTGACTTTTTATAAACCAAATGATGAATAGATTAATCAAGAAAACAATTAGCTAATTAATCAATATCATATCATATACAAATAAATATACATACATACATACATACATACATACACACACTGAAATAAAGATCAATTCACTATCACAATATGATAAATGTTTGCGCTTGTGTAAAACTAAATCTAAAACAACAGTTAGTTTTCTCAGAATTAATAATTTGCCAACAGGTATTTGTAGAATAATAATATAAGAATATTGTGGTGACCCACATACGGACTGTGAGAGACATTCACCTAAGGGCTACTGTGCCTTTAAGAGCTGGTGGGGTTTCCGGGGTCGGGGTTGGTTTGTTGGGTTTGGTTTCAGGGAAGCGTGGGGGTTTTGCGCTGCCGCTATAGTACTAAACAAGTATTGTACATTTGATGTGGAGCTTGAGTAAACTATCTCGACTGCAACTACGCCTACTGTCTCGCTGTTTCCCAACTCTACAATATACTGTATATAATAAAAGCTGAAATTCTATTAAGAATAATACTGAATTACTTATCCTTGTGAAATAGATTCCAAAGTGTTAAATAGTTAAAAGAAGGTTTTCCATTCTTTTGAATGGTGTTTGGGATAGTGGGACAGTTTTGTATATACCTCTCCATCTGTTTCTGTTGCTTCTCCTCTCGGGCCTGGGCCTTCATCTGCTGCACCTCGATCGTGTCTGGCTTGCGGCGACGCATGTACAGTTCGTGGTTGCCCATGCACAGCTGCAGGATGCGCTTATTTATCCTCAGTCTTGCTGCAAGAAACACAAAGTCCTGGGGAAGAAGACACAGAAAGGAGGAATATGAAAGAGGGGAAAGGTGGACAAACACCAGGTGGAATCAAGCATCTAGCTGACGGATAAACGGACTTCAGTAGTGGCTCTCGATCAGATGCAGGGAGACAACAAAGAGTAGAGGCTGCTCCACTAATAGTAAAAGGTAAGATAGCCTGAGCTACAGAGATAAGCTATATAACACTTACTTTGGTGAGTGTTTGGAATCCCTAATGGCACTATTAGGAACGCAGCCTGGCTATTTATTATTTTATGCTAGATCAGACTGAGGATATGTCTGGTTTCCTCTTTGCTGAGAAACATGATGTCACAGGTACAAAGTAAGCAGAGAGCTTAAGAATAGACGGACGCTGCAACTTAATAGGCCGAAAGCTTAATTTTATCTGAAAGGAAAAATTCTTAAACTGGAGGAAATTGTAATGGAGACTTTTCAGAGAAGTTTATATAACTCACCGGAGATTTTTTGTCAATGGGTTTGATGATGAACTTCTTATCGTTGAAGGAAATGTTTCTGATCTCACTCCAGGGGAAGCCAATCTTTGGGGTCAATCTGAGGAAGTGATCACATGTACACGGACGTTAGACTGTGACACTCTGTATGGCCACAATGTAATAAGGATGTTAACTAACACAACCCACTGCTATGTCGTCTGTATTATCAACAAACACTATACAAATAAAGGCTAATCATATTAACATGAGGCAAAAAAGCTTTGTTGTATATAGACTAATTTAAGGCAAATTATTTCTACATGAGAAATATTGCAAATGTTAGAAGATATCTTGCTTTTTTTCCTCTAATGCGATTATCTGCTGCGTTTATTTTTCATATAGCACAACACATTTAATATCTTTAGGGTTTGAACGGTTTGCCGGTCAAAACAAGCAGATTTTTTACATTTTAAAATATGAATTGATTCATTGGGAAACTGAACCTTAGATTGATCGATTATGAAAAGAATAATTAGTTGTAGCTCTATTTATTATAGTAACACATATAGTTAAAGTGTCGTGTGGGCACAAGCAAACACCAGACAATTTCAGACAAATCATTCATACTGTGGTGTTGATAAAACTCTGTATCCAGTGTTGCAGTATGGGGGATGAATCTGGGGTGTGGCATGCCCTTCCATTGTGCCAGACAAAGTGAACGGATGCCAATCTCATTGAGCACAATAGAAAGTAGCACAGTAAACATTGACAAGCCGATAGTGTTGTAATCTGGAAAGGCAGCCATCCACCTCGTTGCGAAACTCTGCAGTGAAACCATACTGCCTAAACAGGAATTTCACTCAATTACTGACCCTGACACATGCTTATGGAATTGAGAGAACAATGTGGAAGTTATCTCAGCGATTGAAATATTTCTACCAGTTATTGAGCCGTGCTTTCTCAATGGATTCATACAAGGTAAAATTACTGTTGTAGTGATGCTGTTTGCAGTGATTTGGGAAAGGAAAGACATTTGGGGTGGTGAAAATGTATCAAAAAAATAAGCTGTGTTTTTTTTTTTTTTTTTTTAAGTATAACTAAAACCTATACTAATTTGTCAAAAACCCAAATATATTCAGTTATCACACAAGATTTAAAAAAGCAGCCAATCCTCTCAGTGAAGGTTAAACATATAAATGTTTTCCATTTCAGCTCCAAAAACTAAGACCCAATGTTGTCTCAAGAAAACCTCTCAAAGTCCGTGTCCTTTAAAATGAGCAGCGCTGAGGTTCCACGTAGAGCAGGAGAGCCGAAGGAGTTAAACCAGCAACAGGCTGTGTCTGAGCAAAGCCTCGGCTGCACTGCTGCATTGTGGGCCAGCTGCCCTCATTGGAGAGACAGTGTTATAGGTTAGCCTCACATTCTTAAGTGCCGCACAGCTTGAAAAACCAGTCGACGGAGCCATGGTTACAGCAGAGGGCACCGTGGAGGAGACGCATTGCTTTCCTGATCCCAGGGAGCACAGAAAGAGACTGACTCCCACGGGGACACAGGGAGCCGGTGCAGCCTTTGATGTCGGAGGTTTTTTACCACAGTTGAGACATAATTATTATCTTAATGAGTGACTGGGTGAACTTGACCAAAAAAGCAGTTAGAGTAACTAAATCATTTAGACGTCTGATACAAGACAAATAATCCGCCGGTAAAGGTTCAACTAGAGACGTGACAAGCTAAACTTTGTAACTACCCTCTCACCAACTGTCTCTGTTAATTTCTTCCACTAGGACACAGAAAGTAGCCCAGACTGCGTTCAATAGACACCGGCATTAAAGTTGACACAGTGCAGACAGTTTGATAGGAAAAGCTCAAATCTGTTGGTGAACAAACAAAAGCTAGAAGGGTTTCCAGCACAGGGCCAATGACTGAAAGGCACCTGGGATGAAGTGCTCCTTTAACACACTTCACTCCAGTGACCCCACAGACAAGGCCACCAGCCACAGGAGATCTCCGTACTCATTTCACCAAATAGAGGGTGATTACCTCCCAAACTGTCTTGCCCTATAAACCAGAGCCTGGCAACACCCTTTCACAGATCCCAAAAAGAAGGCATAGTGCCAAGCAATGAGTCATCAAAACAAACAAATACAAAAGAGTCTGAGCCCCAATTTAGGGGGGAAATTAAAGAAATAAAAAAGAAATAAGATAAGGTCTGTAAATATACAGAAAGGCTTTCATACAAATCATCGTCAGTATAAAGGGCATAAAAAGTGTTCTTTGTGCTTCAAAGGGTACGTTTTTATCTACAAATAGCATATAGAGTAGTAATTGTATCTCTGTCAGCAGTGGTGTGAACAAATGATGTATTCTATATATTTCCATAAGAGTTGAAGAGTTCAGCTCAAATCACCAAAGTTTTGATTTTTGATAATAAAGACACAAAAGCAAACTGCTGAGTTTTCCTTCAAATCTGTCTCTAGAGATACTCCTCCCAAAGACTATTCATTCGCTTGTTATTCCTGTCGTACTGTCTGTAGAGAAACAGGAATAGTGAATAGGTACAGACATGGACCTGGCTCAGCTGGTTTAACTCTCACAGAGTGGCAGCTTCTGTAGCAGCAGGCAGAAGCAGACAGGACAGACACTAACAGCAGTACGGTGCTTACTTGTCGTCCTTCTCATAAATGTTGAGTCCCAGGGCGTCCACTCCAAGCCACAGCTCTGTTCCTTTCTTGTTCTTGATGTCAAAGTAGTTAACTCCGTACATTTCCAGGTCTTGGCCGATCTTCAGGTACTCCAGCATAGCGTCCTCCCTGCAAGAATCAACAGAGGACAACAGGAAGTTATTCTTTCAATGTCTTCTTATTAACTCACTGAGTGAGATTATAATAAAAAACACACACTCACTTCAACATCCCACGGTGCTCCTCGTGCCACACCTGAATCCTCTCCTCCCACTGCTCTCTGGATAACTTGTGCTGCTCCTGAACTCTGCAGAAAGGGAGTGGAATGCAGCAAAGATCAGCTACGTGACCGCACAAAGACAACGTCCAGACAAGACAAGCGAATATCTTTGCTTTGATAAATGACATCATGGGCTACGTTATCATGCAAGCATTGAATTGTGCAAAGTCCAGCATTGTTTTGTTTAACCGTGGGTTTTTTCCTCACTGTGATTTGCAGTTCATCAGATTGAAAGGAAGGGCACAATAGCGTGTGTGCTGCTGGCATTCCAGCAGAGCACTGCAACCTGAAGTCAAGATTGATGCATTGTGTGCACCCTCATAACCCTTTCTAAAAACCAATGAACCCATGTTATTCTTGTTTTGAGTTTTACTTTCATTATACACTCTCAAATTAACAGAACATCCGTTTTATTTAGATTATGATCATAATTCTGGCAAGGCAGAATTGATAATATCTGATTTTGAAAAGTATGACGACACTATTAAGCCGATGGTGGGTCGACAATAACCACATACACTTCTGTACTCTTGTGCATATCCAACTAGCTGGTACTATCCTACACAGCTCTCAGAAATCAACAGTACTGCCTGGGATCGTGACAACCTCAGGACACAGTTCACATGGTTACCCACAATGACCTCAAGACTTTGAATTTGTCAAGACACAGGAATGAAAAAGAGATCAAGATCATTGTGTACTTGACGGCATAATTGAGCTGCTGCTTTTTTCAGCACTTCAAAATCATTGCATGTTCCTGACCTTTTCAGGCGGTGACAAGAGCAGATACAATGGTACATGCTTGTAACCAGTCACTGACACACCCTCGCAAAGCATCACCTGCTTCAACAGCGAGAAACGCAAAGAACACAGCCACCGTCTTGGCACACTGCTCATTGTGCATTGGACTCTTTGAAGCCTGCACCATAATTAATCAAGTATGTGATAAAACTCTTGAATGCTCTGGTGCAAACAATGAGATACTATGATATCGTACATTTGGGTTAGGTTGTGGATGTCTTGAAAGCTCAATTGACAAATGTATACATTGGCAAATTATAAAAGATGGCACACAAACACCCAAACAAATGATTCAAATGTTTTAGATGAAACTTAATCTGCTTGTTTGTTTCTTTGGCTTCCAGATTGGAGATGGTGGCCATTTGTTTTTTTAGTTCCTTCCTTCTCTTATAAGCCAAATATATATCACTACGTAACATCTTGCCTTTCAATTGAGGCATTACTGCAACAACAGAAAGCTTCCTTCACTTTTCTGAACCTCCTGGCATAGCTCACCTGTGTGGCAGCAGGCGTTCAGAGACCAGGTATCCAGGCTGGTGGACATCTTTGTAGTAGTCTCCAAACTTGGCCTGCACAGAGTAGGATGCGAGCAGCACGGCTGTCTCCGGTGGACAGTAGACCTCGTCGCTCAGGATACCCTCCTTCACCTGGAGGAAGAAAAGCTTCTGGGTGATGTCCTGGATCAGCTCCTCCGACACATCCTCGGGGAAGAACTTGGCCCGAAACTTGAACTGCAACGGGTTCTCCTTCTTCACGTCCTGGGACGACACCTGGAGAAGAATTACAACATCGTTAACATACAGTATCGTGTGAGCATTAAAGGTATAGTTGGACATTTTGTGAAATAGGCAAATTGAACGTTTGCTGCTGCTGATTAGATGAGAAGGTTTATACCACTTTCATGTTTGCACAATAGTATAAAGCTGCAGCCTGCTACCATAGCTCAAAATAAAGACTGCTAGCATGGCTCTGTCCAGATGTAACAACATACCCCTTCTAGTACCTCAAAGCGCCTCAATTAACACGTTACATCTCGTGTGTGTGTGTGTGTGTGTGTGTGTGTGTGTGTGTGTGTGTGTGTGTGTGTGTGTGTGTGTGTGCTGGATTGTGAGTGTACTTGTAAGTGGAGTATTATCAAGTCTAAATGGGTAAATATCAAGACTTTGAGAACCAGGATGTGATCATCCGGGAATCATGATGGTTTAAAAAATATTTTTAATAGTATAAATCATAAATAAGTATACATCATGTCTTTTTTAAACCATTTCATAGATTAGGAAACAGTTTACAGTTCCGCAGTTTGATGGCACCGTCCTGAAAGAAAGGGGATCTACCACTCTCATGAAGTGGAAATACACTTATTAAATAACTCCAAGCTACAGTACATGTTTACACAATTTGCCTCTTCCTCTAATTTCAAAACAGGAACCAAGCGGTCTTGATGGAGAGAATGGGGCCGGGAATATTCCAGTTTCAGCGAGGCATTGTGCTGATGAGCTGCAGCGCCGTGTCAGCAGACAGAGTACAGTTTATTGCTGCTGACTGAGGCAGGCGTAACCTTTTCACTCTCTCTCAGTGACCGCTGTTTATGATTATAAATTGCAAATAGGCGGCTTTTGAAGTTCCCTAGATAGATTAATTTAGTTTCAATCAGGAAACCATTCATCAGACTGGATCTTAATGTATCCATTATATTGTTTACAGTCTGTGGGCCGGACTATTAAGCATAAGTGCTAGTAATCATGTGTGTATTTTAAAAAGTACTTAGTACAGCTAAGTAATTTAGCATTGCACTCCTGTCACATTGTCGAACTCACAACTAGAGATTTAGTTATTTTCCTTCCACACATTCTTCCTCCTTGTCAATACCAGGTGTCTTCGTTACCCACAATGCAACTTGACCGCCAACAGTTCCGTCAGAGATTCAGGTCTGTTATGGCAGTAGCAGCTAATGTAGCCTCGAACTTCTCAATTCAAGCAAAGATGAGGAGGGAGCTACAGTCGGTCAGGTCAGAGGTTTTTTGGCATTTTCAAACTTGTATTCTTAAACTCCAACAGACGTTGACTGAAGTGACATCACTTGCCGCAGTTAATCAGATTTACAGTAGCTCCTCTGGAGCCTCAAACGGCCTCTACATTGCTTTGCATATTAACAGCACTCCTCAAGACCCATAAACAGACTTTGATGTTTAAAATCAGTTGAGCTTTTCTCCAAGAGACTATTGATGCTGAACAAACCGCTGCAGGGGTTGGTAGATAATATAGAAACAATCTTAAACATCCGGAGTTCTGCTTATTTGCCGACTTCATTCTTCTGGTTGATTTGCTTTTTGCATAAAAACGTTAACAAGTTAGATTGTGAGCCGCTCAGAAGAAACAGTTAGTGAAGGTACAGTAGTCTGTGTTTACTCAGAGACAACAGAGAAGAACCCAAACAGTTCTGGTTCACAAAGAGTTCACGCTCTCGTCAAATAATCCACCTCCAGCGGATTTCATGTACTCTGACCCCCAAGAAGACAGAAACCAGACAAAATAAATTGCTCCGTTGGAAGAACATTAGAGAACATTGAGAATATATATGTAGTGCAATGCGGAGCTCAAAGAAAGAATGCATTCTTTCTCTATTGTTTAAACATGATGAGAGGGAAAGTTACTGAGTGAAATTACTACGTATGTATCATGATATGTAAGACATTTTACAATTTATATTGTGAAATGACTAGCGTGACAATATGAAGAACATAGTGTGGTCTAATTCTACATAGCATTCACAAATATAATCTTAAAACTCCAGAAACGTTTTTCCAATGTAAATCTTAATACTAGGATTATTTAAAAACAAAACATGCATTTTTCAAGATGGATCTTACCTTTTTGTCCAGTTTTAGCCAAGTGTAGTAACCTTTGCTATCCATGTACTGAAGTCCAAAGTACCAGACTTCACGTAAGCCAACGGTTTTCACCACCTGCACAGGGAAAAGGAACGACAAGGTCTTAAAATATAGCAAGACTGTAACAAATGATTATGGTCACCATTACTTAATCTGCTGATTTCGTTGTTGCTGTTGATGAATCCATTAATCACTAGTCTATGAAATGTAAACAAAATAGTGCCGATCACAACTTCCCAAAGCAACTTCAAATGTCTTGTTTTATGTCACCAAAAGTCCAAAACCCAAAAGGTAATCAATTTATTATGGTATATCATAAAGAGTTACAGTAAATCTAATAATTTTATAAGATGCAACCTGAGAAACTCAAGCAATTTTTTTATAAATGACAAACAATTAGAACATTTTTTTTATCAAAGTAGTTGTTGATTATTTGTCTGTCAATCAACTAATTATTTCGTCTCTAAAACACACACACACACACACACACACACACACACACACACACACACACGAAAAAGCCTTCTTGTTACTTTTTCACCGCCCCTGGATACAAAGATGAATTTTAAATACATATTCCAGATAATATTATTTTCCATCACTTTCTTCACAGATTGAAGGCAAGGTAAAATGGAAACAGTTTGTCGTGGCAGACAGTTAGTGATACAATATCAACTAAGAAAGACGATGCAGACACTTCACTAAACGTTTCCAGATTTAAGATAGCATTACTCAAAATAATTCATGACCGACTCTTCAGGGAAAAAAACTTTCAGATGATGATTGCGCCTCAGAAATCAATGAGGTCATTTTTCCAATAAATGTAAATGAATCCCTGATGGTTTCTTTGCAGCACAGCAAAGAGTTATGAAAAGGCCTTTGAATGCTTTACAGACGCTGGCAGCCTGAAGGATCTAACCTTAAGGTGACATACTCAGGTACCTGCTAATCTGCTCAACAGCCCTCATAGTATTACACATTCCCAGGCCTGAGTATGGACTTGGCAACTGTAACGATACTGTCAACTGCCAGGAAAAATAAAGTACACTCTAAAATACTACATGTTTGTTTCTGAAGCAATTTGGCAAATATACGTGTCATGGAAAGGGAGTACTGGTTGGTAAGAGAGAAAATGAGTAAATCCTGACAGCTGTCAAGCTGCAATTTACAAAAACAATAATCAAAATAGTGCAGATACATTTTCTGCAAATCGGTAATTAAATAATGAGTCTTTTGATGCAATATCAAAAGCTACATCTATTTGGTAATTATTGGGTAATTCCTTATAACGGTGTGATTTTGAGAAAATACAAAATTAAGAGTGTTTTCTCGACTTGGAGAAACGCTTTGCACACATCTCTCTGGCTGTTGCAATATGCCACAGCACACATGTGCAAGCCGAGGGCTGGTTTTATACAAAGTGGTCCTATTGTTTGACCGGTGAGGAGGAGTGATACTGTATAACGAGGGCGTGCTGCATGACCAACATCCTGCCTCCGACTCAAAGAACCGACTGAGACGGCTTCAGCAAGTCTGCTGTTACATTCTGGAAAAACTGCAACAGACAAAACTCCTCATTATTAACGTTGAAAAGAAAGATTATGAGCCTGGTTTTATTTTCAACCGCACTGGAAACACAGATGGAATGTTCTCAGATTAGCAATTTGAAGATTCTTTTCAACCAAAAAGTGAAAAAACAGTTGTAGTTCTGGTATAATAACTTAGCGGAAGGAGTTACTATTTTCCACTGAGCTTCTGAGGGGGAAAAAAAGGCATTTTATGGCAGCGTGGCAGAGCAATTTTCCAACAGCACGTGTAGACTTCATGTTTTTATGTGTGTGACGTTGTATGTGGGTATCTGTGCCGGGCCCTATTTTGGAATTCATCACTGTCAAATTCCCCACCCAGTCACCAGGTGAGGTGTGAAGTTGCCTTGGTGAAGTTGGAATCAACACATTGGCACTCCGGCCGAGCCCATTCCCAATGATAAGCTCCAGCCAAGGTTAAAATTAAAATCAAACTGCCATCTTTTATTAGCCGAAACAAAACACAGGGCAGGCTGACCTGAAGGAGGATACATTAATGGCTTTCACTCAGGGAACTTTTCTGATGGATTGTATTTAGAGCAACAACAAGTCCTGGAAGGCATCCTGAAATGAGAGAGGCTGCATCCCACCTGTAATGAAACTCATAAGGCCTCAGAAAACAATCGGCCCTTTCATGGTGGTTTTGCTTTAGGGTCCACAGAGTGAGAGGCAGAGAAAGCGAGCGGGCTACCGTTCAGACGCCTAAATGGAGCGTTCTCTCAGGGGATCAGCTCGTGTAGAGCAGCTTGGTGCAACCTTTGCACAGACAGAGAGGTCACAATTTTAACCTGAAACAACATTGTTTTTCACTTGACAAATAGATGAAGTAGCTTTAATAACATGCTGTACATGTTATGAAGACCTGCCAGCAAAGGAAACCGAAAATAGTACAGTTCATTAGAGGAGGATTACATCTGAATCTGGGGACGCAGGTTTAGTAAAGTGACATCGCAGCAGGTTGCTTTTGCAGGCTGCCTTGACTTTAATGAGTTGCTCGGTCGCTACAATGTAGGCCGAGCGCTCTGAACACCTCAGATATTCATTTGTTAGTAGTAGTTAGTAGGAGCTAAATTA
The DNA here is from genome assembly GCF_910589615.1 of Taurulus bubalis. NCBI lineage: Eukaryota > Metazoa > Chordata > Actinopteri > Perciformes > Cottidae > Taurulus > Taurulus bubalis. Next base: position 29,190,825 of record NC_136591.1, on the reverse strand, counting down.
AATTGTTTACCTTTTGAGACCTTTTCCATACCACAGAGAATATAATGTAATACCAGTTTTGCAGTGATACAGTATGAAAAAGACAGTAAACCAGTAGCGACGATAAACTCTTTAATTACTTATTATCACATCACATTTATTCAGTGCTTACCAGCAGTAAATATCATTTATATACGTTGTATATTTAAAGGGCTTGACTGAGATGTTTATTTTGCCAAATAACCAAGCTTATTTGTACGAAATGGAAAATGTAGGTCTATTGATAAATAAGTCAAATCAACAGGGATTATGACAATGAGATAAAATAAGCTAAAATGTTTTCCTCTTACTTTGTTATTCATCTCAAGTGGTTATTTGCATAAAAACACACAATTAAAATTATTAGGAAATAATTAATTGTATTTTTCTATAAATATTTGCTTTGATTGGAGCACTATTAGTTTTGAGTATGTACTACAATCTGTTTAGAGCTAGTGTTAAAAGTTCAGGCAAGCGTTAATATCGAGCACTTTTACGCAACCATGGACCTCAAGCTGTCCTCGAGCAAATAAATACAGAGTTAACTAACATTCATACAATTTTGTCGACTACTTAATTAATTGATGTAATCGACAAATCTGTTAAACTGGGGTACTACACAAAGAATTACACAAAAGTACCACTTTAAATCTTGCGTTTACTAGAGATGTGGAAATAAGCCATTCAGCATTTAAAAAGCATAAAAGACAACTAATAAACTAAAGAAATCTTAGACTAAGAGGGCAGCCCTTGAAAATCGATGAAAAGATTAGCCAATTGAAAATGATTCATTCATTTTTGTTTTTGCGACACGCTACGAGCTAGCATTAGAGATGGTGTTTAATGGTGCCGATTGAAACTCCACAGATTTTGTTTTAATATTATTTTTACTATGTGTATAATGTCTCCTAACAGCCAACAACCACATACAGAAAACAGTTTTGACTGACCTTAATCACCTACAGCAGGCTCATAGAGATCATATTTAAGATTTGTAATAACTTCTGAGACCATTTTTTGAGGAAACGGAATTAAATGCTTTTTACCCTACTAAACTGTGGGCAGTTGCTTGCAAATTATCTTTGCAATTGTATCCATCCTTGGAAAAATAATCCATTGATATGTATAAAATCTAGTAGCCAAACTCATTTTGGAAACTTAGAAGCACAAGTGAACTTCATTCTGGCAATCATTTCAAAAACTCAGTGAAACAAAGTAGCAGTAGTATAGGTCACCACCAGTGCCGTAACGGAAACACATGAGGCCCCCCTGCAGAATAACCCTGAGAGGCCCCCCCGATATGTAAGGGATAATGTATTGTACGGCGGTCATTATCCAAAGATAAACAAACGGGTATGTGAGCGAGTGCGTTTGTGCTCTTTTATTTTTCTAGACAGTCTTTGCCAATCATTTATTCCCGTAGTCCAGGCACTGTTTTGGCATGCAGATCTTCTCTCACCAAAAAGCCAACAGGGCTCACAATATACTCTGTCAATTTTGGGGGAGTAACACAGCCATTTGCGTTGTATCTTGGTTCCTTTTTTTGACACTCTATGATACAAATCTTTAGAAAAACATCTCCCCTTTTTATCTTTAAGATACGGACCTTCACATTTACATGGTCCCTGCCTTAAAATGAACTTTTTCATGTCAGCATCAGTAATATCCACCGGGAAATGTGCCCGGTCACCAAAGTGTAGTATTTGAAGTTTCATCTGACTCTGTCGCACGGCTACCCGAGGCCTCCTCACGACTACCCGAGGCCTCCTCACTGCTACCCGAGGCCTCCTCACGACTACCCGAGGCCTCCTCATGACTACCCGAGGCCTCCTCATGACTACCCGAGGCCTCCTCACTGCTACCCGAGGCCTCCTCACTGCTACCCGAGGCCTCCTCACTGCTACCCGAGGCCTCCTCACGGCTACCCGAGGCCTCCTCACTGCTACCCGAGGCCTCCTCACGGCTACCCGAGGCCTCCTCACGGCTACCCGAGGCCTCCTCACTGCAGCCTGGCTCTTCAATGCAGCCTGACTTCGCTGGACTTGCAGAACCTTGGCGCACGCCTGGCTCTCCCTTATCCTCTGTCACAGAATATGATTTAAGTGTCAACGGTGAATGGGACTTTTATTTTGACGGCCACAGAGATCGGGAAGCAAAGGAAGTTTGGAACGTACACAAACCAGGCATCGTTCACATAGCAACAGTCAACTGTCAAATAGCAAACTGTGAAGACCCAATGCTTTTCGAGCGGTTTCCGACAAAATGTGTGCTTCAGACCCTTACCAAGGTCTCACATACTAATAACAACCCATGTTAGAAAGAACAGAGCATAAAGAACCTGAATATGCAATGAAAACCACACAAAAACAAAGTGTCGTGGTCATTTGAAGGCTTTTCAGGAGAAAAACTGTGTAAATCGGCGCATTCAGTAGACTGCGCATGTGCCGTCTGAGGTGGATCAAAGATCGTCCATTTGAGAGGGGAAACGCTAGACCCAGAATGTAAAATAAAAAAATCTCCGACGGTTGACGGAATTTAAAGTTACTTATAGGTGGCTGGTAAGGATCTAGATGGCGCCGTTCGACTCCTACATGCCCGCACGGTCACGGAGATGTGTTTATTGTTGAAATCCATTGTTTTAAAAGGATAGTTACGAGTGATTTTGTGAAACGTTACTTGCGTCGCGGAAAGTTGAAAAAAATAAATTAATAAAAAATACAAAATATTGCCACGCGAGGCCCCCCCGCGGTGCGGGGGCTGCGGGGGTAATCTCTACGGGCCTGGTCACCACCCACTTTACACTAGTTTTAGGTTGAAGGAGCAAAAGTGCAGTGCCACATAGGAACAGGTATCATGACTTCAGTCTGCAGCGATCTGACAGACAGTGAAAGTTTCTCTGCCTGGTTTGTGGTGAGAGAGAGGAATGCCACTGGGCTGAAACAGCATTACTCACTGCATCCTCTGGGCTGGCGAACGTGGAGTCTCCAGTGACTTGAGAGGGGAAGGGAGGGATACACCCAGCCAGACCCCAAACAGAGACCAGCACAAAGGATGAATGAGTGTGTGGGCTATTGCTGTCATTGTGACTCAATAGATAAGGGACTTGGGAGTTTTCCAAAGAGTTTAATATCTAAGAATAGTTCTGCTGTACAGAAGAAAAGCCATCATGCATACATGTTGCCTTTCTGGATTTGGAACAGCTTTGTAGTAATTTCTGAATGTGCCTTTGAGATATGGGTTGGGTGTATAATTGAACTAGTTTAATATTTTGCTCCTGGCACCTGTCAGCCAGATTATGCAGACTTCAGTTCAAGACATGTTCTCAGCTGTTTAACACCAACCATCCTTCTGCTTTTACCCAATCCAAACCAGTTCTCACGAGCTGACGCTGGAAGCTTTTGAGACCACAAGAATACAGGAGACAGCATCTGGAGATCAGGTCTGGTCGGGGAAAACACACAGAGGACAGATGGAACTAACCAGTAAAGCTACTGTAAAACAGGACCGCTGGGAGTTTTTCTAATTAAGGGTTAACTCAAAACGAAAACAAGCAGCAGTGAACAGTCGTATGGAAGTGAAACTGTGCGGGGGTGTGTAGAGGAGTGGCACAGGTTTCTCCTTAAGAGCAGCATGACAGGGACTAAGGTTATGATCAGCGCAGACCACACGGGCCGCAGCAGTCCTCACACTCACCCGAGAAATGAGCTTACTGCTGCTACTCAGCATTTCCACGAAACTTGTCTAAAACTATGAGAGAGGCAGTAATCGGCTGCGACGACACACGTACAAAGCTCCCGTTTCAAACTAAATCAGGCTCCTGACTTTAGACGCTGTGAACATGCGTGAAGCTTTGTAACCGTTCCCATGCTCAAATAACTAAAGTGTGTCTTTGCATTGAAATAGTGCACTGAACTGACTCTGACACCATCACAGGGTGTGAGTGAATATCTGTGGCACACCCCACTAACAGCCATTCTAACAAGTAGGCGGAGGAATTCACCAACACCTTCAACAGGGAGATGTCAAAGGCAAATAGCTGGGTCCTCATCAATGGCTTTCTAAAACAAAACGACACATTGAGAACTGTAAATCAGAGGTGGCTGGTTTATTTTCTTTAAACACAAGTGTCAGAACTGCTGACTTAGCCAAAATCCACCCATACACAAGCAGTGACATCATTAGCACCACTCCATATCTGAATATGGCTGTTATTCTAAATATGATTATGGCTGTAATTCGAGTTGACCTCTAGGGATTTTAACAGGACTGTATTCAAATGTTTTTTTATTACTAAAAAGCCCTGACATTCAGCCGCAATACACACAGTCGGCTACACTTGCCATTGAAAAACGAGTTATACAGGAAGTGGCTAAAACAATGCCTTTCCTCCCCCGGTGCTGTCATATAGCTTCAGAGGAGCTCACTCTAATGACATGTCATCTACATTTAGGTACTGAGCGTCACAATAGAGTTTTGCAACCAGAGGAAGTGTGCAAATTAAAAGAAAATGTCCTAACCCTCACTATATTTTCCTGTGAATGAAACATTAGGTTTCTAAATAAACAAATAGAATAGGAAAATGTGAGTGAGATTTCCTAAAAAAGGTGCCCAACACCATAGGGTTTATTTACAGTTTCCGTTATTGTGGCCACACCTTTTACTCTCTATTGAGTGTGATTTCCTTCACTAATATTATTAATCATCATTATTAATCATTTAATAAATGTCTCATGTCCTCCATGTTAAGCTGCAATTTTTCCCCACAGTAAACCATTTATAATAATCCCTCAACCTCAGCTCCTGTAATTGTGTCTGTAGTAGATAACCTTTAAGACCTATGGTAATGAATGGAAAGAGCTTTGGAGGGGTGATAATGAGGGCAGACACGTTCTCCTTTCCTATCACAGACCTCCGTTAGTGACGTCAATTCAGTTATTTAGATGATGAATGTTGTAGAAGTTTGCAAAGAGAAACAGCAGGAGGTAGAGGTATAAAGCAACAGACGTAAAACACAGATGTACAAATAAGTTTAATTTCATTTGTGAGAAACTTTGAAGAGATAAAAAAAAGTGCTTTTCTTGCTCAGAGTTAAATGAAAAGATAAATACCACTGTTATGTATGCATTACATAATTATTTTTGATTGGTTAGCTTAGCTTAGCATAAAGACTGGAAACAGAGGTAAACAACTCGCCCGTCCACCGACCCGCACCTCTAAATCTCACAGAATAACGTAATATATCTTGTTTCTTCAATCCATTAAAAAAACAGTGACAAAATGACAATTTGCTGTTTTATGGAGAGTTTTATGGACTATTTCTTGGCTCGGGGAAGTAAATTTTTTTGCAATCATTTCCACGTCGTTTGTTTTCCCAAGCGATATTGATAACCCATTAATAGGTCAATACTGATGCTAGAGGTCAATAAGGAACACATTTGCACTGTACCTGGTCAAACAGCTGCTTGCCGGTGGTGCTGGGCTGGATGGCAAACTCCAGCTCAGCATCCATGGTGGTGACGCGAACATTGACCTGTGGAAAAACATGAGCAAACAGGAGTTCAAAAGTGGACCAGAGCAACAGAGAGGCTCTCATAGCTAAGGGCTTATACGTGGTAAAGCATGCCAGACTGCAGAACACTGCTATGGTGTGTGTGTTTGTGTGTGTGTTTGGTAAGGGGGTGTATTTGCAGAGTCAACACATGGGCAGCTCTGTGTTTATCTCTACTTTCTCAGAGCCAGACTGATTCAATGGGAATTTTGCTTCAAGATCAGAGGTGTTTTTTGCAAGGAATATTCAGTGATAGTTTTCTAACTTTTGATTTTAAGGAACGTACGAGTGCTGTGAAACTCCATATCCAACACGAACTTCCCTTATAAGTTATCAAGCTAAGAGGACGGATAGACCGAAGAGAGGAGGGCTGAAATAAGGCAACTACTTCAGTCATTTACAGAAAAAAAAGGCATTCAGTTCTCTGGTTAATGATCGATCAGAGTGGCCTGTGTATACAAAAAAAGAGGTGGTCATCTAACTGAAACCTGCTTTAGGAGCAGATAATGTAATGTCCATTTACAGGGATCCACCCCAGTGATTGATGTGCGATTTCAAAACTATTACAAATAGAATGACTGCTGTGCTGCACGGAATAATGAGAACTGACGTCAACTGTGACCCATAATGGAGGGAAACAATAATCTACATTGTAATAATCTTCATTGTAAGTTTGATTAGTAATCAACAAATGGCATTTCTATGCAACAATGGACAAATATTTACAATAGCTGGTTTGAGGTAATGCACATACCGACTCTCACCTCTGTGGGTATAATGTCAAATGTCTCTTTGTGGGGGTTATGAAAAAGGCCCTCAATGTATTAACTGAACTTATTAATGCTCAGTGAAAACAACACAAAGGTTAGTGAACACAGGGTGAAGAGAGAGAGAGAGAGAGAGAGAGAGAGAGAGAGAGAGAGTCTGCTAACAGAGCTCTCCAGTGACATCTTTCATCTCCGGCCCATTGTGAGCAGCGCTGGACAAATTCAATGACGCCCACTGGAAAAGGGACGTCTGGCCTGCAGCAGTGACTTGTCTAGTGATTCAGAGCTCTACTGATTCCTATGAAGCTACGCAGGCTGAGAAGCTAACTGACAGGCGTAAATCCAACAGAGAGGACAAATCCAATCACAGCATTGGATGGAAAGCGCCTCACCACAGTGCCGTCCAGGATATTGTAAGAACACAGTAGTCTAGACAGTGGATTTTCAAGGATGCCCCATTTGTTTCCTCCAGCTTTCAAGTACGGCAAGCAGACTCACAACCCAGGAGTTGCGGCAAAGCGAACTTTGCTTCACAACAACTCAGAGCCATATAGAGTTTGTAGCTGTCCCGCTATGGGCATACACTTTAGAACTTTTTGAGTCCAACAGGGAAGCTTATACCAGCGTCAAGTCCCAGCTGAAAAGCAGGGGAAGGAGGGGAAGCGCTGCATTTACTTTACACAGCCAAACAAAGATCCCCTTTCAGCTGCAGTGCCCCAGCAGTGCCTCACTACCATCATCTCCAGCCTAGTGGAACCAGATGAGCAACAACTAAAGGAAGTGATCAGAAAACTGCTCTAATAGAAGCAGCGCTGACAGATCTAGGATGCTTCTCTCAACATCACAGTCTATATTTACAGCAGTTATAGATGGAGCAACTAGAAAAACACACCCAAACCAGCAGAGAATGGAATATGTGAATATGTGGAGCCGACAAGCCAACAGAAACCACTGAGTGTGTGATATCTGATCTCAAAGTAAGTCCTCCAGTGGTAACTCACAATAAACTGAAGCCATTCAGAGCGGTAAAGAAAACATGACACATACGCTAAAAATATACCGGGCGAGGACCCAGAGTTCCACAATGAGCAATTTTAGTGAGAGGAAAGTGCAGGCGTTCATATTAACCGTATAAACCCCTGCCTCACAAGTCACAACAGAAATAAGTGACTCAACCATTCAGCTACAGGAGCAGGGGTTCCCAAATCAAACTTGAGTTTATGCACATTTTCACACTCTTGGTGGAAGGTGCAAAGTTGTGTTTCCAAGAAACAGTAACAACAAGTAGGACAAGCTCAATGGTAAATCAAGTGTAGAAACATAGATTATAGTATTGATTATTGAAACATGATCAACAATGGGTTTTGGGGATTTTATGGTGAAACACTTACTTCTTAATACTTTGTTACATTAGAAAAATGTATAGTAGTAGTTATCGCAGAGTCAGATGAGAAGATTGATACCAATCTCCCGTCTATACGGTAGAAACTCAGCTTAGGATAGAGATTGGAAACGATTAGCGTGGCTCTGGTAACGAAAACAGACAAAACAAAACCTGCACTCATTTGTTTAAGTTGTAAAAACAACCAAAGATGGCAATTTTCTGTTTAATAAAGAGGTTGTAGTGTGTGTGCTAATTAGTGAGCTCAACAGTTCCTCGTTATCTTTGGACAGGATGTTTACCCTTTAAGGTCTTTATGCTGAAGTTAGGCTAACAATCTCCTGTATTGATCTTCTAAACGCTAGAAAAAACAGATCACAGTGAAAGAAAGAAACTTATTCATATTAACCCTTTCCCCTTTAGCATCAAGGTCCAAAATATAAATTGACAAATATAAACAAGAACGACAAGAAAATAAAAACAAGGCAAAGATCAGTGACCTGTCATAACAGATCTCCTGTAACTCCCTGAGATAATCCAGTAGACACCTACCTATACATTTAGACAATAAGTCAACTGACAGAAAAGGGAACTGATTGATAATCAATCAATCAAGCCAATTATGTCCTAGTTAAAAACTGCCCTTGCCGTTCCATGCGATCGTGACCTGGATAGCCTTCCTTCACACTCTATGGTCACGTTAAAGAAATGAGGAGGTCATCACCTCCCTAGTTAAACTGTGAATAGGTTTCACCGCATTCTTCAGTGAACAACATTCAATATTTAACCCCCTGCATGGCTTTACAAGAGCCTTTTGCAACAGAAGTCACCATGGAGACTCCACTGAAATGATTTTAGAGTAATATAACCATAAACGACGGCTACTAATGAGAGAGAGAACATTGTGTCCTGTATTGCGTTGAGAGAGCATTCTCACAGGCTCTGTCAGTATTACATACGTGCATATCGTTCAAGAAGGAGAGTTATATGACTTGTAGACATTTTTGGATTTGTGAATCAGGTTCGAGGGCGTTCCATGTATGATTGAGTTATCAATTATTTAAAAGGAACAAATATTAACAATGGGACTGGACATGAAAAGGGAAACACCCATCCATTTTGATCGTGGCCACGCCTTGTACAGTTTGTGTCATTGGTCTGTGACTGTAAGGAAACAGGATTCTGGGAGAGCCGAGGAGAACACTGTCCTTCACTTCTGACAATGTGTCATTCAGATAAGTGACACATGAGTCACACAAGGACCAATACACAAGCGTTAACTACTCCTCAAATCTGGTCAAACATCCTGCGGCTGGGCGTCTTGGTCATACAGTTTCTGTTGGCCAAACAATCCTGGAATGCTTGATTTCATGCCAGGTATCTGAGCTGAAATACTTCAGTGCTAGTTATCGTAAAATTTAAAAGGCAAATTGCCATTTTTATCCCCTTTGATTTTTTTACAGTTACGTTACCAATAATCTCCTAAATGTGTCCATAAACTTGTAATAGGTTTTAAAAACTGCTCAACCTCATTTGATGGAAGGCTACGACATTCACAATTTGTTCTCACCCTAAAATGTAGTTTTACAGATGATTTTCGGAGGCATTGTATTTGATAATGATGCGTCATGAAGACAGAGAGAGAAGGTCAGGAGAAAGAGACAGAGGGTGAGGATGTAGTACATCATGTACATAAGGCAGGTATCTCACACCCAAAAATGAATGACTCAAATCACTGGCCTTGAAGATGCATTTTGGTGCATTTTTCCCAATGACTTTTGGATGTTGTATGAGTTCAAATTAAAAAAGCTCAAACCTGGTAATAATTGATTAATGGTTTGAGCCATTTTTCAAACACTGAATACTTTATCTGATAATGTGCTGCTTTTTTTTGTTATGTGACTAAGTAAATTGGACCCCCAAACAAGCAAATTTAAAGAATTGCTGTGGGCTTGGAGAAATTGTATATGGCTCTTTTTTTTAACAACGTATAGGAAATAATTAGCAGTGTAATCGATAATGAAAATAATCGTGAGTTGCAGCCATAAAGTAGCAAAATACTCATCTGACTAGCTTTAGGAGTTTTCTCCCCTCATCCCACCGTTCGCTGCCTCCCACACTTGTACTACATTTGCGGCTACTTGAGCCACTGACACTCAAACTAATCTCATTACACACTTTTTGCAGAACTCAAAATATAAACTCTTATTTACATATCTCACCATGGCTAAAAGGGAAACTTCATTCATTTTAGAGGATGATGCTTTCTAGTGGAAACAGCATCAATGGAGCACCTTCATTTCAATATACTTTGGGACCAAGTGTCCTATTGATATTATTCATGTTATTATTATTGGCTGTGTCGGTCGCGGGGCCACATATTGAACAGTCAGTCAACCAGAGGACAAAATAAATAAAATCGAGGCTTGTATTCTTGTCTTGATATCATGGAAATGAAAACAGTTTGGCATTAATGTCCAAAACGGCTGTTTTGTGGCAGCTGCACTCGGTGTGCTGCTGCTATCAGACAGTAATGATGTAATCACGGTGACGCTCATGACAACCATGAGGCCTTTCTAAACAAACCAACAACACACTTTATGACACTGACCGGGGCTTTAGTCATTGTTATCATATACGCTGCTCGGTTCAGCAGCAACCAGTCTGGGCAGCATTTAAACAGCAATTAATGCTTTTATTCTGGTCTTATTTACTACAATCTTTCACATTTTAATCCTGTTATCAAACTTATTAACTGTTTGATTTGAGCATTGCGGGGCTTTCTATTCTCCTTTTTAAATAAAGAACAGTATCCATGTACAGAACATTTCCATCACAATTTCCATAATACGGTACACCACCGTGCTAGAGAGGTTAACACAGTGAGGTGAGGGAGGGACATGCTCCATGTGCGTCTGTAGAGTATGTAATAGCTGGGGTGGGGCAAAATGAGTCAAGAATACTTGTGGCTAAAAGCTGTTCAAATATAGAGAAGCTTCATCAAATAATGTCTCTTTTTGTCTTTTCTTTTGCTTTTTTTTTAATGATGTAAAGTCATTGATACCCTTAAATACTGTTAGTCACAATTTCACATTTTTCCCAAGACATTTAAGTGGGACGCAGCTCCCAAATTTCATCCTGGAAAATACCGCCAAGAGACGAAGAAAGAGCCCTGTATTCATCACAAACTAAATAAACAATACATTTTCCACCCCCCTTGATTATGATGTTGCACAAGTGCACGCCATTATAGAGAATGACGTCAAAGATACAGACCCTGTGACTATGACTGTGAGCACATTAAAACAGTATTTAACAGTTCAGGTCTTGAGTATAAGTCTCACTATTATTGCTCAGAGCAACATGGAGGATATTCACTCAAACATATGGGACAACCCCCAGGATATGAAAAGAGCATGTGATTCCCCTTTAACACAGACCTTACTGATACTGTACATTTCTAAGACAGAGCTTCATATTCAGACCGGTGAAAACGACACCGTTCTGGTTGTGATTAAGCCTATACATGTTTAGTTTATGTGTTGTGTCTCTGGCTCATTGACTGAGAGTTTAAAAAGGAGTGACAAGTTAAATACATGAAATTAAATTGACAAATGTTTTACAGTGATCACTCAGCCTGGAAGTTAAAGAAACTACTACTGCATTAGTTTAACGTCTGTCCCTCCAAGAAGGTGATTTAATTAACTATCACCTCTCAGAAATATCTAATCTGATTTAAAGACTCACTCAGCATCAGTGCTACCATTCACTGGATCAGCTATTCAGTTTACCAAACACCTAAGTGACTCGTTAGTTAGTCATCTAACTTGATTATTGTGAGAGAAAAGATGAAAATCCGTCGGCAAAGAGAAGATTACACTGAGTTTCGGCTGTTCTTCCATTAAAGTCACCTGTCTTGTTTGGCCACCTATAAAGCAGTGATAAAACAAGTGGCGACTGAAAAAGTATATACAAATCAAAAGGACTACTTACCGCTTTGGGCATTTTCTCTTTTCTTTTCCTTGCTCTGTGCGAGGAGTTATTAAATAAAAAAAGGGATTTCCAAAGAAGAGAGCTGTGCTCCGTGCGCCTTCCTGAAAAGAGAGAGAGAAGAGAAACGAGTTTCAGCCTCTTCGGCGGTACTTAAACCTGCTCGGCACTCCTGCGGGCGACAGTCATCGGGATGAATCACCAACACGTTGACAGCGGCGAGCCAACATATCACCGGAAGCTACCCGATCACCTTCAAAATAAGAGTCGTATCCCTTCTGATCATTTGTGGTCGTGTCACTTTTACAAGTCCTGCCAAGATTCTGATCCCAATCTTGACCACAGCAAACCTTTAAACTTGAACGTTTTCAATTGTATGTGTAAACGTAAGAATATTATTGCTATAAAAAAGTTTGTCCGATACATAAAACCAACTAATCTAAGGGGGGAAACAGACAATAAGATTTGCAATATTGTGTAATACCTCAATTGTATGAATCATCTTGACTATAAACTGTTCGACAATGGTGAAAAACATACATCACATTTTATCAGAGCCCAAAGAGACACTTTGAATTGCTTATTGTGTCCGGCTAACAGTCTAAAACCCAACAATTTTACATTTGTGGTGATATAAGACAGAGAATCTCAGCTAATCCTAACATTTCAGAAGCTGGAACAAGAGAGGGTTAAAAATATGACTTTAGGGCTTCAACTAACAATTATTTAAATATTTAATTTAACCGTCCAATATATATTCTATAAATGAAATACTCATTTAGTCTATAAAATGTCTGAATGTAGTGAAACATATCCTTCACAAACTCTCGGAGCTCATAGGGAAATTCAAATATTGAGTTCGGTCCAATCAAAAGTTCAAAACACCAGGATACTCAATTTACATCCTCATTTACAGAGGAAAGCCGCAAATTCTCACATTTGAGACGTTGAAATATTATTTTATTTTTTTTGCTTAATTAAATTAGAAATAGTATTTGGTCGATTGACTAATCAATTGATCAACAAATCAATAGAAAAGGTTTGGCCACAGTATTTCTGAGTATGACCCTGAAGAAATGCATACTTTTTCAATAATAAAAGACTTACTGTGTTTCTCTCTGATACAACTAATTATGTCCATCAAGCATCATTAATTTATCATTATCTCTTTTATTAGTATATATTTCATCCCGGACACTTAATGCTTTCCTCTAAATTATTTTATTCTGAAATGTAACACCGGAAGTCCTGCAGTTTTATTTTACCTTGACAGTCGAATCACCTCCACACCAGGGAGGTTAACTATGGTACTCGAAGTGCCTCACCCACTAGCTATGATAAAAGTTATAGTCCCCACCCTACCCTGTTTCAGTCTTTTATTTTCACGCCTTCCGTTGCTAACAACTTAGATGAATGAATGGAAGCCACTTACACTAGCTCGGCGTCGCCTAATAAAGTCGGAAAAGACACACTTTGCATTTCACCACAGATTATCACAAATGGCCAGGGCCACTGACCCAGCAGCAGATAACCTTTGGAGTTTGTAACAATGTTAGAAGTTGTCACAACGTGTTGATCCCCATGGTGCATATGCAGCCCGCAGGGTGACGTCTATGTAATGGGAACACACCCACCGCAACAGTGGAGCGACTGAACCTCAGCAAACGAGAAATTCCACCTCTTGGATCGGCAACGACCGAGGACACGTAATATTTCACAATAAAACAAATAGTTCAAGACTGTGTTCGCATATTCAACCCGCCCGGCAGCAAAAACAATGGTGCCCTTTGTGCAGGCGCTTCCTCAGTCATCCTCACTGTAATCCCGCGGACACCTGTTGTGAGATTTGTCTCCTTTGTGCAGAGCAGCGGAAAGTGCGCCGGGAAAAAAGTGTGAAAAGTGTGTTTTCACCCCGCTCCCTGCTCGCTTTGCTGCAAGCTGCAGTCCGTGTGAGAGTCGGGTGGGTCATGGTCTTACCGGAACCGATGAGGTTGAGCGATGAGACGCCTGTCAGAAGCCCAGAGCAGCAGATTTCCCCTTCCTCTGTTCAGCCCGGCGCAACATGGCGCTCATCAGACAGGCTGCTGTGGAGATCCTGTTGCGTCTGAGCGCGGGTTCAACCCCGGGTCCGGGTACCTGCCGGGGACATTCAGTCCCGGACTAAAAAGTGAGGCGCATTTTACATTGGGAATTTCCCCACCTACAGGATGGGGAATTTGTAGTGTTTAATCGAGAAACCACATCAGTCAGAGATTTATAATATTTAAAGGGTCTTGCATGGAGACAAAAAGTCCCAAACTCAAAAAGGTCAAGATTGCTATCATGAAAACATTTTGTACAATTAGTTTAAATCAATGAGGGCTAATCCATGGCAATACATGTGTACTCTCTGCTTAATATACATTAATTATCAACAACATTCATACATTATAAATATGACTATATTCACTTATAATTACTCCAACTAATAGTATTACCGGCTACAGTAAAAACTAATTTAGCTATTTGTTTGTTCATCTGAATTTATTGTTATAGCTTAAAATTAATAATGGATAAAATTATCTAATAATAGAATGATTCATCATTAGACTTTTACATTAATTGTTCTTCTTTGTTATTTTGGGGTTATTTACCTCAAGATTGTATTGTTTAAATGTTTGAACACTATGTGACAGACTGTGACCTACATAACATTTAAAATGCAAAGTACATGTCGGCCTAAAGTCTATATCATTCTTCATTCATCAAATCATATCACAAACTGTATTCTATGTGTATCAATGACACAGATTCTGACACATATTTTTAATTAGGCTGACTGGGTTAAAAATGGTTTGTGTAAAGAAACAGCATATTTTGTATTTGTGTAAGTCAGTTTGACTGAGATAACTACATTAATCTCAATACAATTATTTGAACAATAACTATAAATACAATCCACGAGCCCAGGTAAATAAATTGAAGCCTCATGTATCACCTTTGTAGAGACTGAGGTGTCACCTGTTCTGAGCTCTGATGCAGAACACAAACTTGTTTTAGTTTCCCAGTAGTTCACTGGAACGTGTTCGTCATCCGCCCTGCAGAGGAGCAGAGGAAGTGCTGCCAAGTAAGAGGGGCGGGGCCATAGGTGAGCTGGCCAATGAGGTGGCGGGATTAAAATAGAGCCGTATATATCGGAGGTTAGACCTACTTCTCATCATAATACGAAACCAGGGTGACGTGACACCACCACGTTGTACGAGTTAAGCAGCCATTGTCTCCACTTCCATTGTCATCATAAGCCCTGCCTTACGAAATAAAGTGTTTTGACCCCATTGCAAATAATGAAAATATGTTAGGGAATGTCCTTGATACAGCAGTTGGTTATTTAACCAAAATTTAGCCTATTATTTTTGTAATTCATTAGATAAAGTACACACACACACCAAAAAACTATTTCCCAATATGATTTATTTTTAAGACAGCCATTAACTTAAATAACCTTGTTTTGTTTGTGTGGTTAGCTAAATTTAGCAGATAGGGCATCAGAGCAATGCAAAACATTGTTGAATTTGAATGTTACAGCAACTGAATGAAGCGATGCCAGATGCAAATAGATCATATTCACAGGAGGGCGCTTTGAATGATCCTCTAAATATTTGAAGTTTAAATGACTGTTGCTTACCTCATGTGTGACTTATACTGTGTTTCTTTCGTTGATTCGTTCTTTTTAATATACAACTTTGTATTTGTCTGATTTGATGTGTTTGGCGTTTTGAAAACAACCAGGAACTTTGTTCTGATAGCTGGTAACATTGACAAATAGAAAGAAGGATGTTTTGAAGAGGTATTAAAAAATTAAGTCAATAAAAGATGATAAAGTTAATTTAAAGCTTCAGCAAATAAACTATAAGGAACAGCAACATCTTTGTATTTAAGAACGTCAGATCTTCCATTGGCAGCAAATTATAGATTTACAACAAATCTCTGCAAGCAATGCATATCAAATCTTTTCGTCACAGTTTTATTGGTTTTGCAATAAGTGAAACTTCACACTGCTGTAAGATTTATATATTTAGTAAAAAAAAAGAGGTGACTTTATGTTTTGTGAGAAAGATCTTCTCATGCTGTGCAAACAAACAAATAACTTAATGGGAAAGGATAATACAAAATTGCATTGAATTTTCCACTATTTCACAAATTCCCTACTAATCATTAAGATGTTTAAGATTGAAACAGATGACTTGTGATCACAGAATAATCCTTATAACACAGTAACCATCTGTTCTTAAAAAAGAAAAAAGAAACAAACATATACACTTGCATTATGATCTATTAGAGACGACTTTAGTCAGTTTAACTTCTTTTTTTTAGTTTTGAGAATGCCTTCATGCACTTGACTTTGCTCAGTGATTCATTTTTAATGTGCCTCTTTGCACATCTCCAGTCTCTTCTGGACAACATCTTGGATGATATCTGAAGGACAGAGAGAGAGAGAGAGAGAGAGAGAGAGAGAGAGAGACAGGATGAGGACGTTTCTGTGTGCAATATGTTTGACATGAATTACCTCTGTTATGTTTAAAAGGAACCACTAGATGGCACTCCAACAATGCCTATGACCTGATGACCCCTGGAGGAAGATTTGTGAAATACTTTTCAGCTGTCAGGGATAACAACATCAGCCTCAAGAACATGTTGATGACCAACAATTTATAAGAAGATTATGTTTATATCTGTAATGTGTATATCTGTAATGTTTGTTTTTGTAGCTGGAAAGCTTAAACATTTACAAGTAGATTGGTAGACAATAACTAATTCATAAAAATGTGTGGTGACCCATGTCTTGGTTTTAGGACAATTTGTATTTTTTATCCAAAACTATAATGTAGGCAGGTAGTAATTTAATTTGTGTTGTTCATTTCGATCAAATGTTGTGTTGTGACCGATTGCGGCTTGCACAGTTTGTGGACAGTTTTGAGCTAGTAGTGTACACTGAAATAAATACTGAAGAATGATGCAGCTTTAGATTTCTGCTGGTTGCTGCGTAGGATTTGTTTGTACTACTTTGCCAACAAATCTAACCGGGAGAAAATGAAAATAAAAAAAAATGTATTCCCTTACTGTCCAGCAGGTGTCTTGCTGTGTATCTCCTCTCCAAACTGTTGTTAACTTCAGCCATCAGCCATGGGATGAAATTGGTCTCAATATCTGGAAATTAGCAAACCACAAATATGATTAAAAAAAAGTTTAATCACACATCATCATCAAAATTATGTACCGAGTATCAATAATACAAATAATACATTTTATTTGTATAGCGCTTTAAAAGGTACTCAGGCACTTGTAAAGACAAACAATGGAGGCGGCAATAAAACAATAAATGAGCTCATCTATCACCGATCCCCTTCCAGATTTGATGAAATGCCGCTGTAAGCAGCGAAGAGCAGTGATGCCCTCATGTGTCAATAAGGTGGGAGGCTGCGTCTGAATGGAAGCTGATGCTGGAGAGCACTGCAGCAAAGGCTGACCTTTCTCCACAGGGTCATACAAGTAGCCGTGGCCTCTCAGTGAGGTAAAGACGGCCGGCAGGAGGTCAGACAAGTACTGCTGGGTGTACGCCCGGGCAGCAATCTTCTCTGCAATCTCTTCTTCTTTCTTCAGCACCTCCTTCTGCTGGGCCACTCTACGCTCCTGGGATCAGAAGAAAGCGTTTTTTAAGCAAGCACACATTGCGTTTCATAGTATCCACTCTTTATTGAAACTGCTACATCTGCTGTCCTAAACATTTGGTGTGTGGTTGTTCTTCCTCTAACAACCAATCCAAAGCACACAGCACCAGATGCTTTTTAGAACAACCGGATGTTTGCTTGAAATTATTAGAAAATAACTTAGTTGTTATTGCCATCTATTTTCTTAGCAGACAAAGAAGAGGCCACAACCGACATAAGCTACAATAAAAAAGCACACTCTGGGAAAAGAAGAGGAAAGGACCACTTGTTGATGACCATGTAGCAAAAGAGAGACACTATTAAAAAAACTGATTTCATAGATTATATTACTCCTAAAGTATTAGGAATATTCCTAAAAAGGTCATTTGCAGTTTGGAAAATGTAGCTAATCTGCTTCATTAAGGTTTTGGTTTGATCAGATTTGACTGATAACTGAAAATGGAAAATGGACTTGTATTTGTATTGCACTTTTCTAGTTTTCCAACCACTACATTTCATTCACACACTCACACACTGATGGCAGAGGCCACCATGCAATGCCCATCAGAACTAGCTAATCATTGATACTCATTCATACACAGTCTAAGGAAACATCGACATGGACTAGCTTCTGATTTAAGGACAACCCACTCTTTTACTGAGCCACAACCTGTGTCACCCTGGCAACATGAACAGCCAATCAACTGGTATTGTAAATCTGATATATGCTGTTAAATTTTGAGTTTTAGTTTTTAACCCAACCCTACAACAGTGAGGACAGGGCACAGAGAAAATACATTAACACAGAAATATCTCTTGTGAAAATGACATAACTGTTCCACCCATGACACTGTGGCCATGTAGGATCACAAAGGTTGTAGAACTTCAGGAAATAGCCCAACCCCAACTGTATTTTCAGGACCGATGATTTCATGGCATTATTGGTTTGCCCTGGTTTTCCAGCTTTGGGATAGACTTGTTCCTGTACAGTGATTTAAAATGAATTTTCTTAATGTGACATACTTTCTCCTCCCTGCGGCGTCGCTCCTGCTCCTGAAGCCTCAACACCTCTGCCAGCTCATTATTTCGGAGCTCTTCGAAGGCCCTCTGCTGGGCCCTCAGACAGGCCAGCTCTTCCTCCTCCATCACCTCCAAAAGAGACTGTTCTAATGTCTTACCGACCAGGACCTCCAACAGTGGCTGCACCTCCCTGCCGAAGTCAAACAACTGCAGAGGAAAGTAGTAATGCGTGGTATGAAATTTTGAAACGGAAAACATTATGTTTGATTTTATCATCCCAAAAAAAAAGACATTATACAACAATAAACTGAGCTTTGTGTGCAGAAGCGCCTCAGATGAGTTTCCCTTTGAAATAAAACAGGTCTAATACGTTTTGGATATCATACCTCTCCCTCCTCTATCTGGGTTTCAACATCTTTACCAGATTTCGCAGGTATAAAGAGAGGGGTTTTTGGTTTGTCCAGGAAAGCATCAGTCTGGCACTCGATATCTGTCGTCACTAGAACGTCACTCAATTCTTCCAGATAATGTTCTGAGGGTCAAGAGTATTACAAAACAGCCTTTGTTTCCAGCAGCACGTTTGACAAACTCATAATTAATTGATTACAGACGTTCTGAAGGTGTCAAAAGACAGACCGTACCTGTTTGTACATCGATGTGTTTTCTGCCCTGCAGGGCCTCTGGCGTCCCGGTTCTTAACCGTTCCCTGGCTCGTTTTCGAGCAATGGCTCTCCTCCTGATCTCCTCTTGTCTTTGTACCTCGGCAGGGTCTGGCTGAGGCATCTGTCAGAGGTGGGCAATACAATGTTTTAAGATAAAATGGCAGAAAGAAAGGCAAACCTACCAGGCATGAAACACATTAAGATGGTTGTTTCATACTTACAATTGGTATGATGTGTTTGGCATAAGTGTTTCCTCTGACAACACGACGGTCATACATAATGTTTCCATAAGTAGTGCGTGTCCTAAATTGTTAAGGAAAAACATAGCACAGTCATAGTGTCAGCTCTTTTAGAAGCTCACCTTGTTTGTTTCAGAGGTGACATGCTGATCCATGTTGTGCTGGTATCAGACAGTTTAATAAAAACAGAGAGATTTTTTCAGAGATTTTCTTTCTCTCTGGTAACACAATGGTGGTATACAAGTAAAAGTACCTCATTCAGGTAAATACTCAAAAAGTGTTTTCAGCCAAATGTTGTAAAAGTATCAAAAGTAGTACACACTGTGCAGATTGTGACATATTATATGGATTATATTATTGGATTTATCATAAATTCAAGAACACCAGATAAAGAAGATACAAAATTTAAAAAACAGAAGCGCATTTTTTATTTATTTTCAGCAAAAGGAATACAAACAGCAATAACAAAAACAAGTGGCTGAGCAGATCCTAACATTAAACATTAAATATCAGGAAAACATTGTCCATCAACTTTGACTATTTTTTAGCACTAAGCATCACTGATTTAACCTATAAACAGTATACAAAAAGTCCACCTGCTGTCCACTTTAATGTTGTAGTTAACTAACGTTAGTTGAGGTAACTTTAACTTTGCTAATAGCTACACACTGATTGTATATGTCTAGTAGCGTTATTTGCTTTTCTCATAAAAACAGCTGTGTATAGGTGCCCTTACAATATGTCCCTCCGAACTGTCGTAATATGTTAAATTAGTTAGATGCACTTGTGAAGAAGCTCATGTTAGTTATAGTCGCTCAGTCTCCCTTTGACATCTTTATGTATGCTAATGTGTTTAAAGACCAACACACGTACTGTTCAGGCGGAGGCTCCCTGTACTTGGAGCGGGTCTCAACAGGTCTGGGCCGACTGGAGAAGATGTAGTTTCCGTTCGGATCTTTTTGGCTTTGTGAAACAAACGCCATTTCAACCAGAAGCAACCCGGCAATGTCACGTTAGTTCTAATAACTAGCAAGTTAGCGTTAATGGCGACGCAACACGAAACAGACGCAGCGAAATGGTGTTGTAGCAACCGTCTCCAGGAAGTGAAACGTTAACGTCGCTGCCGTTACGTCACTTCCTTTAAAATCAGGTCAGTATAAAACTTCAACTGCTATTACTTATTTTACAGTAATTATAGTATTTGTATTATTACTACTTCTACGACTGACACTACTACAACTGTTCCTACTGCAACTACTATGTATACGACTGCTCGTTCTGTTATTACCACTACTACTTCTGCTACTATTACTCATCCTACTACTACTACTACCAATAATAATAATAATAATAATTATAACAACAAAAGTATCCATTTTAACTCAAACTAAAAGGGTCATAGTAGCTGTTCTGTTCTGCAGATGGAGTTTGCCCTGTCGTGGCTGTGTAGATGTTTATTATATTTATTTATATCCTGAGAACTTCTCATTCATGTTGTCGTAAGAAATTATATAATCACATATAATCTTATATAATCACAAGATAATTGGACCTTGTGGTGAGACTTTTTTTCAACTGCAGTTTGCCAGGTCAAGAATGAACTGTCAATCTGAAAAAAAACTAAACAATAGTATGTATATAAATATATAAACAAACCTTTTACAACTGTAACACAACAAGAAGAGTCAACAGACATATGGTTTAGTACAGTAAGTAGTATTGTAACAATTCTAAAGCTGGTGAGACTTTGTTTAAAAACTGTCGCCACCTCTTGGCTTTTCTTGTTCTGTTTTAACACATTTCAGTTCTGAGTATAACATGTTGATGCAAGGACCACTTCCTGTACAGAGAAGTCACAAGGTAAAAAAAAAACAAAGTACATTTTGTAAGTCACTCATTTATGAGTTTAAAGGTTTTTGAATTGGTATTTAATTTGTACATTTTCTACATATTTTTGGGGTGATTACATAGTTAGAAGTAACAAGACAAAATTGTTGTGTGAGTTGCAGTGCAGGCTTGACATCTCTTGCCACCTCTTCATGTTTTGTATACTTTACCGTTGTTCAAGCAAAACAAAACAGCCCAAAACTTTTGTTTTGCTCACAGGCAACACTGAAATGTGAGTGGCACGAGGCATTTAGAAAAGGAAAGCAGAAACTCAACTCGAGATGATGTTAACCACAGAGAGCATTTGCAGCTCTACGAAAGTCTTAAAGTGTCAAAGAAAAATAGGGCACCAGTGTTTTTGTGAGTACAAAGGTTAAAGCTCTTTGGTCATAGTGACGCCTGAACTGGCTCTTTTGTTCTCCTTATCAGAGATTTCATGACAGAGATCATTTTGCCCTAATTGTTGCATCTTTGATTTGTGACATAATAGACCCACTGGATCACAAAAGATACTACCAATACTGTCCCTGCTACCAAGTCCCACCACTAACACTACTACTACTACTACTACTACTACTACTACTACTACTATTATTACTAGGACAGTACCTCTACCACTAGTACTACTTCTACTGCTAGTCTCAATACTACTACTAATGCAATACCACTACTAATGCTACTCTACAACTACTATCACTACTACCTCTGCTACTATCACTACTAGGTACTATTACTTCGTATCACGTACCAGTAGTATTATAACTACAGTACCACCACTATTAGCATAGTATCATATTATAGCATATTGACATGCCTTGTATATTTTATATGTTTTATAAAAAAACAGTGAAGCATCATTATATAACATTTCTATGTAAATGTTATTGTATTCACAACACAAACAGCTAAATATAGGAGAAAACCATGTTGGAGCCACATCATGTATTTTTGATCTTTTTTCAAAAGGAATAAAGAATGTCTATTCAGACAAGTGTGGATGTTTCTGTATTGTGAGGGCTGGGATTTGCTCTTTGCACGGTTCATTTGCTGTCACAAATCATTAAGCAGCATTAAAGGATAACTGTTTAGCTTGCCACTGTAGCCTCCTCTCATTAGTGTTGAATGTAATCCACAAGATTACGCAACCAACCGCGGCACACATCTCCTTTCAGTGCAGCAATGGACTCACAACATCTTCTTTTTTATTTTTTTATTCCACACTTATATACTTTTGCAAATCCACAAACTTGATCAAAATATTGCTTGCATTTGTAATCAAACACAGTGTAAACGGGGACCAAGCACCGACGTTATAGTCTAAAGCCATTCTCATTAAGTTGTCTCGCTTACTCTGCCTTTTAGAAAAGTACGGGGTTACTCAAGCAATCAGGAAACTGGGTGGTAATTAAAGTAACTAGGCATCCAAGTGGAAAAAGGCTCTATTACTGAAACGTGTATTGTAAGTATTATGAGGGAAAGTGGCAATGAAAGCAATCTAGAGCAGTGAGGTAAAAGCAATCGTCAAAAATTGGTATACAGCATATACAAAATAATTACTTACTTAAGTAATTATTTTATACACGTACAAAATGGGGTGCAATCTAATGCACTAGACCTAACTAACTCACCTAGAAACATTGTTAATAGACTGCCAACCAATTTATTCACCGCGGGAGTTTTCCTCATTCATTCTGGCCGATGTTTACATCCCATCTCAGGCCTGTGTGAGTGAGGCACTCCAACACCTAGCAGAGCAGATCAACAACATGGAACACAAACACCCAGACTCCCTGCTCATTGTTCTTGGGGACTTAAACAGAGCAAACCTCAGAAAAGAACTGCCACAATACAGACAACATATTAAGTGTAGCACCAGGGACAAAAACACACTGGACCACTGCTACACTGTACTAAAGGATGCTTATCGCTCAGTCTCTCGTGCAGCTTTGGGACTCTCTGATCATTGTCTGGTTAATTCAAGGCCTGTGGTGAAGACTTTGAAGAGATGGACCAATGAAGCCAAGCTGGATCTGCAGTCCTGCTTTGCCTCCACTGATTGGAGTGTTTTTGAGGCTGCTGCTACAGACTTGGGCCCCATTCCTCGTACGTGGTTCAACAAAGTCGATCAAGTGTCTTATTATCCATCTTAAATTACCGAGATGATTGACGTCAGGCTATGTCGGTTTCTCTAAGGCTGAACCGCCCTCGAACAGTCTCGTTCATTCAAACCAGACGGATCAGTCATCTAGATAAATGTGCGTGCATGCTCCTCTTCATAAGGGGGAGATGTCGAGCAAAGATTCCATGATCTTCAAACGCTACAATGGCAAATAAAATCAGAGAAAGAGCGTCCCTTCTCTCCGTGGAGGAGCAGAAGACGTTAATGACTATATATGATGAATTTAAGACCATAATCATGGCAAAGTCTAATGATACGTTCACATCCAAAGCGTAGCGAATATTCGCGAAAAAGAGGAGCTGGGGGGCTTAGGGGCTTAAAAGGTTTCAATTTTTATCATCCCTTTTATTAGTAATTTAAGTGATTACAATGTAGCTAATGTTGTACTGTGTATAGCCCTGCCTTTCAGAATCAATCAGCAGTCAGGCAGTAATAATTTATACAGATGTACACAGCTGTACAATATGTTCATTAAAAAACAGCTTAAGAGCAGCTGTTCATTAGTTGATGATTGGATGTTTGCTGATGAGCACACACTCTGTGTGCACAGTAGCTGTACTTAAAGCAATGCAGAATGAAATGCATGTGCTGCAACCGACTGCAACCCTTTTCTATGACTTAAAAGCTCTGGCTAAATTAAGTGTTTATTACGAGATGTGTTGAGTCTCAAAATTAATTGAAAATCAAATCAAGCTGTTTTTGACAGTGTTCAAGTAGGAGTTTGGATATTACATGCAATGTAACCAACATGTTTGGCCAAGGTCTTTCGACACATATATCACAGATAGATAACAGAGTCGAGCTGATGACTCAACTTGCCTCACATTTACTTTTGAATAGTTTGGTAGATTTTTTCTTTGCAGAGAATCAGATCAACATGCAGCTTGTATTGAGCCATCGTGGTGGGATCAAAACACGCCACAATGAATGCTACTGCCCCAATGTGACTTTCTTGTACTTCCTGTAATGAGTTAAATCATGTGAGATCTGAGGATTCCATTCACAATTTAGAGTTTGTGATGCAGAATGGGATGCAGAGGGTGCTGCATGATTAAAGCAATGCAGGCACAGCACACCTTCAATAGTCACTTTCTGAAGCTCGGAAAGGTTTTTGCTGACCCTGTATTCAGATAGGTGCTAATTGGATTTTTCTAAGAGCATGTTATTCTGTCCGATGCTAAGGTCCAAGGGCAGAACTCGTTGTCTTACTGCTGTAAGATTGTAAAGTCCTCTGAAGCACATTTGGGATATTGGGATGTACAAATAGAACCGGAAATTAAAATGAAGCTCTCTGGTTGTTGTTTTTTATGCGTGTGTTGGTGTTCTACCACATTATGTTAAGATCGATATAAGATCTACCCGTTTTTAAACTCTTAATTATTTTTATGAGCAGGTGCAACTGCTCATAAAAATAATTAAGAGTTTAACAAAGGCCTCTTTAATTCAGGTTAAATAAATATTATATGCTTCACAAGTCCCTGCAGTTTACTGCAATGTATTTTTTGATTATATTGGAAATCTTGCTTTGAACTGTGTTACTGACTATGTGAAATGAGCATTATCAGAGATTCTCTTCTTTATCCTAAACGTCCCTATGAAAAATGTTGCAAAATGCTCAGTGACAAGGTCATTGCAACTTTCAGATGAACTAAATTGACTTGTTGAGGAAGGAAACGATCTGTTCAAACATCATAGAAAGGAAGGAAGACACGTGGCATCAGCTCATTGTGCACTCAGGGACAAGAACAGCAATTCAGAGAAAAAACAAATCCACCCATGTGACCGCGTCTGGTTTCAACCGGTTTCACCATATGCGCCAGAACATGCTGTTCTTTCAATGAGGCCTGATAGCTTCCGTTATGCAACACTTCTAGCAAAGAGAATTGAGCCAAACGAGTCACTCTCCTCCATTTTCTCATTATTTCGGCCACTAATGATTTGACTGGGGGGCGTTTCAGGACTAACATCAATTTTTAACACAAGCTTTCTAAATAGTAAAAGAAGACCATTTTTTGACTTTGTTATTTTCTTTTATTGTGTTATTTTCTTCCATTTGACCAAACAACAACTTCTGGTGGAATGGAATGACTCTGGAAGACACCTTGACAAATATTACACATCTATATACAACTAATTGTATTTACAAAGCATAGTCTATCACAAAAAAGTGCTTTAATGTAGTGAAAGAAAAAGACATGCAAGGTGAAAAGGATTTACAAAAAGCAACAAAAAAAACACAACATATCACATACCTCAACAACAACTTCAAACAAAACATAGAAAATAAAAACTCATAGCATATTTTATCCACAGTGAACTGTGTTTTCATAGCTTCATTGTGATAGATATCTATATCATGATAACTACGTATCTTTTTAAATGGTGTACTCTAAATAGTACTACGGAGAAAGTGCAGCCGTAGAGGCGGCACATAGCTGACATTCATTCAAAGTGAAACAGTGAAAAATTAATAGATTGGACTTCAAGTAAGTATACAACCATTTCTGTCACACAGAGCTGCTCAGTGGGCACAGCTTCAAAAGGGAAGGAATAGTGGAAGAAATAGCTGCTGCTATGAAGCCTTGCAATTAAAAGAAAATGCATTCCGTGTCTCTAACTGAATGAAAATAATAAAAGCTTGTCGGGTTTCTAACTGGAAGTTTAATAACTGGTTCTTAGGCTTTGCCCACAATACTTAACTCAAACTGTTTGTATACTTAAAATCTGATCTGGGAAACAGTTCCAAAGTCGATCAAACATAAGACTCCTTAGCGTAAGACAAGTCCTCAAACACGGGCTGGCTACATCTCTTTGACACAACCTCACGATGACCTGCAGACACAGACTCGGACATAGCTCTCTGGCGGAAAGCCTGTTGCTGCTCGCCAACGTTGCTTTTGTCCTGTGCTGCTTGAGCAAAACAGTCTGTGTACTGATTGACTGAACAGGTAGGTCGGAGGTCATAATTAACAGAGGATGGACGTGACCTTCTCTCCAGCCGTATGGCATCGTGTACAGTCATTGATCCATACTGCGGAGGAGGACCCGTGTTCTGCACTGCCTGCTTGTATGACGGAGGCCTGCAGGGCAGCTTGCTGTCCACCTGCTTAAACACTTCAATGGCCGACAGAGGGCGTGGTTTATGCAGAAACTCAGCGGGTGGATCTGCTTCACTCTGAGAGTCCTCCTGGAGAGTTTCACAAGGGAAGGCGTTTTCCTTCTGAGAGTCTTTCTTCACGCTGCTTCTGCTGAAGGCCCCTAAGCTCCTGGTCCTCATTAGGACTCTACTGACAACCCTCACGGACTGTGAACGCCTCCTCTCCTCTGGATTCGGCTTGGCAATGTCCTGCTGAGCCTTTGCCTCCATTGAAGGCTGGTTTGAGGGGTTTGCTTTCCTGGGGCAGGTTGGCGACCCCACAGGGGAACTGGTGAAAACAGAGCCTTCCGATTGATTAGAGGCAGCACTCTCAAGGGAAGAGCACGAGCAGTTGCCCGCCATGTAGGGCAGAGGATCCATGTTAGAGTTGCTTCTCAGTTTTGGAAAAGACAACACTTGTCTTGCTCCACCTCGTTCTCTGAGCAAGAAGGAGTCGTCTGAGATTTGCTTTTTCAGAGGCTGCTCTTCAAAGTGCCTCCTTTCCACTGAGCAGTCGTCGTGGCTCCTGGAGTGGCTGCACAGGCTCTCGAGGTCAGCTGAGAGGAGAATGATGGGCTCAGAGCAGCGACGGTTGAATGCTGGCTTTGTGTTGAAGATGGCATCAGCTGGCCAAGAGGCGGCGGTGAAACTGGGACTGAGAGAGGAAGATGATCCACTCTCTCCATGTGTGGAGCTGGTGCTCTCTCCTGCCTCCCCATCTCCATCTGGGTCGGTGCTGTCATACGCAGAGTCGTGATGCTGGGAGGACAGTGAGTCTGCAGAGTAGGAAAACAAAGACATGAATAAAATCTCAAGATGTTTACCATAGTTATTCTCATTTACTCAGTTTGTAATGGTACCAATTAGATTTAACTTGAGTTAGGGACAGTGTGGACATTATGAGGGGGAAGTGGGTCAGAAATTGAAGAGAATTATATCTTATTTTTATATCTTTATCTAGTAATGTAATAATTGGCAAAAGGGAAGGTGTTCTGAAAGAGAGCCAGGAAGGATCTTTAATGTTCCTATGGCCCATTATACTTTATTTCATCAATTTCTTGCAGGATTCATCAGAAATAAAGATTGTGCTACTAATGAATGAAACCAAACAGAATGCACCTTTTGTTGTGTTTTTTTATAATTTCGTCAATTCCACTCTTAATGTGACATTTACAAATAACTGTTCACTAAACCTATTATACTTTAAGCTCATGGTTCAGTTGATAAACTAGGGAGGAAGATGATGCAAAAGTCAAGGGAAGATCCAAATCGGAACCCTTTTTAAAAAGTCAAACCTCAAGTTCCCAATCATACAGTAATAACAGAGACTTAAGTGATGTGCAAATGTACCTTCATCAATATCCAGCAAATTTAGGATATTCTCTCCAAGTATCTCACAATGCTCAATCAGGAACTGAGTTAGCTCTGTGACCTGCAACAAATCAGAAAAAGAAGTCAAATTAACAACAATATACAAATTATATAAAGAATTCAGAAAATAAAAGTTGCGCTTCAGATACAGATACAGTCCAGACAGCGCAGGGCTTCCATCGACCAAGGTTGTGTGTTTTTTGTATTAGTACTTAAGTTAACAAACAGCTAAAAAAAAGTCAGTGAAAGTGTAACTCTATGAAACCTTTTGTGGTTTTCTGCACTTTGAAACCACAAAGCTTCAAAGCGCCAAAACTGAGATAGAATATTCATAACAAATCTCTTTACCTTCTTCATCTTTTCCTTCTGCTCATCCAGCGGGGTGCAGTCCAGCTGCAGCAGTGTGGGGGCGATACACACCGCCAAGTTGTAGGCGTCCATCTTATTGGCGACAGCGTTTTTGAGGATGTGATGGAGGACGCAGACTAGATGCTGCAGGAGGAGTTTGTTAAGTCCTGGGAGGTCGTCCGCCACCCTGTAGGCGGGGAGCAAAAGTAGGAAGGAAGAACGAAAAGAGAACAGGAAGAAAACATTAGTTTGGCGCTTATTTTTCTTCCTTCTTTTAAACTGAAGACAGACTAAAAAGGAGAAGTGGTTTGTGTTCAGCCTACAGTTGGAGCACATTGGAAATGTTCTGCTAAACTCCACTCAAAATGCCCATCTGTTTACTTTTGACCACATAAGCAAGTCCAATAAATATCCTTTCATATGTGAAATTCACATATAAATAAATCATAAATGATAATAGACAAATACACACTGGGGGTTGCAGTGGCTCTCTAGACTGATTAGCAAGTATTGATTGCTTACTTATTAATTTCCAGAGCTCTCTGCTGGGTGTCTTCATTGTCCAGAGCCGCCATCCACTTATCATAAAGTTCAGACACCAGCAAGCTGCCAGGAAGTTCCTTCAGAAAACTCTGCAACACACAAGAGAGGGAGTCAATGATGAGACACAGTACTTGTAAATATAATTGATCTGGTGTGACATTCAAACTAAACTGGTGCTTGTCTTTAGGATTGGATGTGTGAGTGAACATAATAACAAAAATAACATAAAGGAATCAAGGAGGGACCTCATGTTGTATACTGAGTTACTATATTGAGGCAGATTAAATATCAGGAAACACGTGGTACATTGGTGGAGAGTATCAGGGTACTTTACTCAAGTATTTTCATTTTATGCTACTTTCTACTTCATATACCTTTGGCAAATATTGTGCTTTTTGCTCCACTACATTTATATGACAGCTTCAGTTCCTTTGCAGATTCAGATTACAACAACTTTAACTCCATCTTTAGCAACTGCAATACTAAAGTGATGCTTACACGTAAATGCATAATAAATACGTTTGCAACTATATACATATGAATGCTAATACCTTTGTGCTTTACTTAATTTGAATGCAGGACATTTACTTGTATTAGAGTATCTCTACACTGTGGTAGTGTTAACATTTTACTCAAGTAAAAGATCTGAGTACTTCCTCCCACCACTGGGGGAGCAGTATAGTAGTTTAGCGCCAGTAGCTGTGGTCTCATATAATAACATAATAGTCACATAGGATCAGGTGAAATGTAGTTTAATTAATGCTAATGGTGTAGCAAGTACTGGAACAGTAGTGGTTATATATAGAAGTAATATTTATAGGAGTATTAACTGTATAATATAAAATGGTAACAGTCTGGGAACTTACTTTCAGCAAGCCGACGAGCAGAACGACCGGCTGGACCTCCATGTCCACCTCCAGGCCGTTGTTCAGTTGCTCTCTGATGTCCCGCATGTTCTTGTTATTGCAAGGTTTCCGAAACACTCCCTCTGTGGACGGCCCTTTCTTCCTCAGCAGCACCAGCACCTCCTGGTGAAAGGACGGGGACGGAGGGGAGGAGAGATGTGAGATTATTATAGTGAAGGCAGAAACAAGCTCTGTGTGTTGAGTGCAATTATGGGCCGAGACTAATCAATGAGCAGGGAACGGTTTCCTGCTGTCAAAGTTCAGCTAAGAAGGTGAGTAGTTATTGAGTAGTTCTATTCCTTAAAACAATATGGAAAGATGTCCAAAGTGCTGACAATTTTTTGCGGAACAAAGAAACAAATGTGTTCTGGATACATCAGTTTAGCTCTTCGTCTTTAAGACAAACTTGACTGGAGAGAGGAAGTGATGAGATCTGACATTTAAGGTCGAGAATCAACTTACTGCGACTGGTTTGGGAAGTGAACGTTCATCTGGGCATATTTTACAGAGGGGCTGTCCAAACAGCTGTGTCTTGGTATCAGTATCTGATCGGCATGCTTTGTTGATGAAACTAGAGCCCTTTCTGAGCCTCCTCACCAGGTTCCACTTGGTTTCTGTTGGAAGGAGAAATATGTTATTCAACATGTTGTATTATACTACAAATTGAAACATGTACTGCATTTAAGTCTTTACAACAATTCAAAAGTAG
This sequence comes from Taurulus bubalis, assembly GCF_910589615.1. Lineage (NCBI taxonomy): Eukaryota > Metazoa > Chordata > Actinopteri > Perciformes > Cottidae > Taurulus > Taurulus bubalis. Next base: position 29,160,435 of record NC_136591.1, on the reverse strand, counting down.
TGCAACGCAGAAAAAAAAAAGCCAGCACCAGAGCGTTAATGTGTCAAATAACAGCTTTCTTCACTTGCTCACTCTTATCAGTAGTTAGATTTATATGTGGTCGTCCTCTGTGGTCTCATCTCTACACATAGCAACATTAATGAGCCCCTCCCTCCATCAAAACTGCCACTTTCAAACTCACCAATGGGATGCTTGTCCTCCTGGTTATTCAACTGCTTTGACACGGAGCATATCTTTGCATCGTCCTGGTAGCAAAAATATAAGAAAAAAAGGATGTGGTGATGAGTATGCAAGAGGAACAGCATGCAAATAGAACAGAAGGGAGAAGGGCGTTGTATTTTCTCAATCGCCCAGCAACACATACCCTCGCTATTCATGCCGACTAACACACGAGTGAGAGTTAGCGTGAAGAAATCAAATGACAAAAGACACTTCAACAATCAATCACATTAAACCTTTTGAATTGTGATTCAGATGTATTTTTTAGCAGCAACGGATATGCTTTTCAGACTCTGATCTCAGCATGATTGGAAAGTAAAATGGGGTTTTTACTTACATTAAGTGGAAACTCAATGAATTGTTCCATTCCACCTCCTGTTAGAGTTTTAGTCTAAAATAAAAGAGAGAAAGAGAGATTATTTACTAAAAAGCTCTTTTTTAATATATATTTTGGTTTCTATTGGACATGACAGAGCGAGAGACTTACTGTGATGCTGCTACTCAAAACCTTCATGAGGACGTCTGGTGGGGAAGAAGCACAACCAGCTCGAGCTTTTGCGTCTTTAATTTTTCTGTGAAAAGATACCCAAAAATTTACAATTTGCACCAAACTTTTTTAGTATTTACCCTTTTTAGTTTAGATTTTAACTTAACCTCACCACACAAAATCTCTCTTATTTGATGTTTTTGTCTATCAATCCTCATAGTGGATCATTAAAATGCTCTGTAGTTCTTTATTTATTTTTAGTATTAAAGACAAAATAAACACTGCTCTTCATTATTTTTCTTGCTGGAGTCAATATGATCATATCTGAAAATGTTTCTTACTGAAGCATTTTTCTAAATTCAAATGAAACGTACTCATCTGTATTGATTTAGCTGATAATTTGATGCCTGCAGCAATACTATCTTGTCAACATCCATCAAAATGGCTGTACGTTGTAGCGTGAGTACTATCCAACTGTTATTAATTATGAGAATTAAAAGGCTATTGAGTTGAATACATATTGATTATTAAATGAATAAGCCGTGAATAATGTTTTTTCTTACCTGTGAAGAATATCTAACCAGCGTTCTTTCACCTCAGGCGAGCTGTGGGCGAAATAACAGCATGGTATGAGTTACTCATCCACAGAGAGAATCAAACCAGCAGATACAGTGGGAGGAATGAGCCAAAGCGTGCACCCACAGCGACTTTTAACAACTCTGGTGGAAACTGTAACACAGTCATGGGAACAGGAAGCAGCGTCACGGCGGCCCCCAACCAGACACCTTCCACTTCCTCCTAGACGAGGCTCGTTGCGGCTCGGTGTCCACAAGTGGAAACATGATGGCGAAACAGATACGAGTGCCTACATGTGCACCTGAAGGGCATCACCTTTTGACAAGCGGTTATTTAGTGGGGTCAGCTTGCAGTATCATGTGGTTGTGTGCATATTGAGTATAGCGTCATATAGTTTATCTTCCTCGATCAACTCCATGTGAGTGAGAAGGAAACTTTCACACACTTAATCACCTCGATCACCAGAGACAGACCACAATGTAGAGAAAATTAACGAAAACTCAAATCCCACCAGGGGATTCATCAACTTCTTGGAATACATAGCGAGTCAAACACAAAACATTTTATGTTTCGATCAATTACTTTTGCAAGAAACGTGGGAGTTACAGCTATGAACAATGCAGATGACTACCACCCTTCTCTACTGATGCCATTTAGTGCCTTGATGAGACAGATGACAGATGACAGAAACTGAAATGTTTCATTAATTTTAGTCAAATACACTGTCTAGACCAAAAGTATGACTCTGTGTTTCTCCTGCACTTCATCTTTATCGTAAAGGCCAGTATTTAGGTAAAGTCATCTGATGTTAATCCCCTCACGGGAAAACTGGTTTGCTGGGCCGCTCCGCACTTCCTATTTTGCAACCTCTTGTCTTGTGATGCAGCAGAGACGACTTTCTCTTTGTCACTTCCCTGTTTTCATGAAGGCCACAGATCATATGACCATTTACTACAAGTGTGAACACCTTCAGGTTTAATTTATTCAATATCTGACAAAAAAAAAGGAATCCTGTGTTCGTGTGCTGTTCTCGCACGTGAAAAAAGTTTGATTTGAAGACAGTTAAAGGAATAGTTAAACATTAAGGAAACACATACATAAGCTTTCTTGCCAAGAGTTTCGTGATTTGATACCAATCTCTCAAAAGCCAGCTAGTTAGCTTAGTTTAGCACAAAAACTGCAAACAGTCAGTTATCTTGGCTTTGACTGAAGGTCACATAATCCAACACCTTTAAAGCTCACTAATTAACATGTTACATCTTGTTTGTTAAATCCATACAAAACTTGAAAACAAGAAAGTTAGTGAGTAAGGCTTAAGATAGATTGAACTAATTTGATTCCTTTGATTTTTATTTTCTTTTGCAAAATGTGTAAAATGTCCACAAAATTGAGCTATTCCAACATGCTCAAATCAAAATCAAGTTTACTGCCAAACAGGTCACATATAATGAATTATTCTTGGTATTTTATTTTTTGCAGAACTGTCACAATGAATATAGTAAGAGAGGAAAGAAATAAGCTAAAATGCTGAAGATTGCTGCTGGTTAAAATGGTTTTGTGAACTGTGATGTGAGCTGAATCTCACAGTGAAATCAACACTTCACTTTTACAACAAGGACAGGCGGAATTAAGACTCTTGGTCTGCGTTTGTAGAAGATACTTTTATCTCTGGTTATGTGATGTTAAGCCACAGGTGGTAGAACTAAAAATGTAACATGTTAGTCATGTTTTAGTAAAAAAAAACATGATTGTCTCCAATAGTTCCAAAAATCAGGATTGCGTGGGGCCCTTTCCTCCCTGCCCTAATACACGTACATCCCTGAATAATTTCAAGAGATATCTCCTTTCTTATTCACTTTTGGAGTAAACGATTCAAGAGGAGGCTGAGGGCATAAAAGGTACCAATAAATACCAATAAACTGAAGAGCCTCACCGCCAAACATTAGCATTATCATGCTCGTCATGTGTATTCAGGCATGCATGCACATGTGAATCAAATCACTCAACACAAGGATGTTTGTATGCGAGTCATCTGCTGCGTCTCTGCTCACCAGAAACACACCAAACAAACAGTGAGCTCCCAGGCCAAGACGAGTGTCACTCTGAGGTCGATATCTCCCGTCGTTCCTTCCTCTTCCTCCGCTTCATCTGCAAACCCGCATAGCCAAACGTCCTCGAGGCTCACTCTGCGCTTCAGGCGGTAGCTGCTCGCCGACCTGTTCGAACAAAAGCAGAAACAAAGGCAATAGGAGGCAATAAAAAAGGCAATTTTGGAATGCAGTGATACAAAGAGACTGTCTGAAATAATATATTAATATCAATATAAGATTGAATGAAGAGCTGAATTTACTTCTGACAACTTCACAAGGAATATTCTTTGATGCAAATATTGATTGTCAAGTATTAAGAGACATAAAATGCTCTTATGATTCATCTGGTGGATATTTTGTCGGTGCAGAAAAATCATTACAAGGAATACTTCTTCAAATTTCTGAATTAAAATGCTTCAATAACTCTTGAGGTGTGAAGCTAAAGCTGAACAGCATGTTTGACATGGTCAACCCGAACCCTCCATTCAAAGTGACTCAACGCTGCACTCTTTGTGTCCTGAAAGGTGCTCGCTGTGAGAGGCGGTGGTAGAATCTAAATGAACGGCTTAAAAAGTGGATTAGAAACAGTTTCCTCTAAAGGTGTCTCGTAAAGGATTAGAGGAAAATGATTCCTGCTCAGATGTTCATGGCATTTGTCAGTGACTCCGCTGACCTGCGTGTTTGCAGCAGAGGCATGCTGACTGCATCCTGGAGTGCCAATACAGTAGGAAGAGAAGGAAGTGTATTGTTTATGTAAACAGTCGCCTGCAAGAGCACTATTTACAGAGCACACAGCAGATTTAAGATCTGTTATATTTAATTTTATAATATGACCTAGCACACAGTTTTCCAAATGAATTGCTGTGAATGTGACTACTGCCGGCATAATATTAAAGCCTAATAAACAAAAGGTACAAGGGAGAGATGTTGTTTCATATTTATTGGACACAGACAGGAGAACGGTTTCAATCTTGGCATCTAAATCTCAGCAAGAAAAAGGGTATATTTGCAAAAAGGTTGAACTATTATTTTAAGATTGCTATCAATTAATTCTGTAATTTGATGATGCTCATTCCCAAACCAATTGTTACTTGAAATTATCAACTGTAAATAATCAATGTTATTTCAGACTATAGAAAGCTCAAAGGTACTCCACATGACTGGAAACCTGAACTTAATGTGTAAAACCAGGGAAGTACCCTCAAGAAAATGAACACTGATAGAACCATACAATCTCTCTCTCAGAAATGAATGCTCATATATATAAATATATATAAGAGTCTGTTTAAGATATCTTACTGTAGTCCCAGCTGTGCCTACCTACTGGAACAGTGGGCAGGTTGTGGTAATCAGATGAGTGTGATTGTCCTCCCACTCAAGAGCTATAAAACTTCCACTTGCTTTGACAAACAGCTCTAATCTGACTCAGATGAGCAACGTTCAGTTTAATTGTCTAGAAAGCTGCATGATCAGATCATGTTGACTTCATCCAACAGGAGCAAAGTACAGGGAGGTTTTCATTGTAATTGTTGTCATAATAATAGCACAGAAGTGATCAAAAGATATACTTATCTAGGAATGTTACTAGATTCGCCTCACTTCTCTATTGGTTTTAGATGCAAGATATTGTCTCACTTGTCTGACTGATGAAGCAACATTTATGAGTGGAAGTACCTTAATTACATGTTATGTTTGTCAGAACTTTAGCTGAATATATGTTGAAATTAGTTTTTTTAGAAGAACATATTTATTCCCCCTCATGTGACTCCACAAAGAGGGAACCACCATGCTTTCATCTTTTATTTATCTCAAGTCAGAGTGACTAAACACAGTTGTGTGTGCTGGGAGATTCCCTAACAGTCCGAGTGTGCTGACCAAAAATACACATTTTGTTTTTACTTCCTCTTTCAGTCTCCCATTCCAACTGTAAAAAAAATGTGACAGCAGAAAGTTATTTAAATATCACATCAGCTGTATTTCCTACATTAGTTTTTTTTTTCTATCAGTTGAGTCAATAATTTCCCAGTGTCAACTTTGTGTTCCGTGGAAACTTATTAGATTTTCTTTAAAAATCTTTCTGGGATGTACATCAACATCTACACTTCTTACTTGAGTTTAGCAAAGACCAGGACGTCGCTGAAGAGGAACAGGTGTCTCTCTTCGGTCTTCGAGCCCTCTGTGACCTGAATGCACTCGTCCAGCAGCAGCTCTCCGTTCTCACTCGTGAGGCCGAGGACGAATGGACTCTGCTCCACTGAGACCCAACAGGAAGCCTCCTCTCTGAGGGAAAAGGCCATGAAAGAGGTGGATGAAGTCTACACTTGGTAATTTTGTTTCTGGATTACATGCTTTTAAATTGTTTGCAACATTTTCCAACCTATTATGGCCATACAACTTAGATGCCATTGGAGTATCTGAAACATGTATTGTCACCAATCTTAAACTTTGTTTTCTTTTTTATCATTCCAAAATCGTTCCATTTTGGTGTTACAGTAAATGGCTTTTAATGGAAAGCAATTACAAAACATCCTAGAAGTCTGCATTTGATGGGAAACCTCCAACTGTACAATAATCAGTGCTTGGTTGACAGAAGTGGTATTTAATGAACCAAACTTTTTAAACATAGTGTAAAGTTAGAGTAGTTCATTTTGGGGAAAACATTTTTGATTTGCTATATTGCAAAAGTTAGATTAGAAGTTTTCCTACAATTCACATGTGTCTAGGCGGCTGTAACTATGAAGCTTAAGTCAAGCGGCCGTTAGCTTAGTGAGCAGAAAGACTGAAAACAGCACAAAAAAAACTCTTGTTGCTGCAACTTGTAATGTTTACCAGCCACAACAGAGTGTGTGTGTGTGTGTGTGTGTGTGTGTGTGTGTGTGTGTGTGTGTGTGTGTGTGTGTGTGTGTGTGTGTGTGTGTGTGTGTGTGTGTGTGTGCGTGCGTGCGTGTGTGTGTGTGTGTGTGTGAACTGTGCAAGACGGAGTCACTAAACTTTACTTTACCACCAAACAATCAGCAAAGATGATGTGCAAAACCCCCAAAGTTAGGTTGTTGTTTGGTGGCTGAAAAGTGACGTAAAGGAAAAATATGTATTGCGGACTCTAATCAATAGCCTGCAGCACTGTGATCCTTCCCCAAATACCACAGAGATCATGGAATTAGGTTTTAATTGAATGAAAAATGTCAGATTTGTGCGTGAAGCATTCTCCACCTTAACAGATCAATATCCTGTCAATAACCCAATATTATTTCATTATAGACTTCTTAGAATAAGACACTTGTATTAACCCACTGATTTGCTTGGAGCGGAAACAAGGAGGGACTTTTGAAATGTATATATCTATAATATACACAATTGGACAACAGCAAAACAGATTTAACCTTGAACAGAAAACAATAGACTTTGGCTGCAGTTCTTCATTCTTCTAGGGGATTACCTCTCATCTCACATGATATGTTACACTATGCTGTTTCCTGCCCGACTGAATTATTTGATATCTCACATAGAATAATCTGTAATAAAAAACAATCAGGTGTAGTCACTGTGGCGGTCATGAAGAAAATGTGCACTGAATCAACACACAATTAAATCAAGGTGAACAAACACAAGAAGTAAGAGTTCTGAATGATTATGAAAACCAATTTGAAATGAAACCAATTTGGGTCATCACTCCTCCCACTGACTCTGGGTTCAGGGCAGAAATTAAACTGTTTGCAGCACAGGTACTTTCCCTGTTAGCCTTCTGGCCCACTGAAGATGACATATAGAATACCAGCAAATACAACCACTACAAACTTCAATTGGTGGTTGTCAACATGTGTAAATGCTAACAGAAAACTCAAAATTGCATTAAAGTAGTTATAAAAGCACTAATAACACTAACACTGCTAAATAATAGTTTTAACATTTTTGGATAAATACTTTAATAGACCACTTTCATGTCCCATATATACAGCCAGGAGATGTTACTGTTAGCTTAGCTTAATGGCTCACCTTGCTCTGTCCAAAGGTAACAAAAACTGAACAAAAAACAAAATGTAAAAGATAAATACAACAAGGATTATGGTTAAAAGTGCATGTGTTTTGCTGATTCGCTAATGTTAGCCATCTCCTGTCTGTATGCTCATATTTAACGGACAGATATGAGAGTGGTCTCTATCTTCTCATCTAACTCTCTGCAAGAAAACAAACTAATTGTCAAAATATTCCTTGAATGTAACCAACATTCATATTCTAATTGCAAGGCTTTAATGTTGAAAATGTTTTTTTTAACATTTTCTTTCATAACCCACAAACTTCTTGAAAATCATGATTTGATATAAGTACTGCATATATGTGCACAAATTAATAACACAATTGATATATTTCCACTTCTAGACTTATAATAATACAAGAAGTCAATTGTCCCCATCGTGTGCAAATGTAAAAAAAAGAAGAAGATTGTACTGCAACTACTTATTTGTAGTGTCTGATGTATTATATGTTTGTAGTATTTGTGTTTGATTGTATTTTGTGTTTAAGTGTATATAATGGGAGCAAAGACACATTTCAGAAAATATTCTGATAATAAAATGAAACAAACAAAATATTTAACTAAGTGCACAGCTAATTTTCCTTAACGTATATTTCTTATTGTGACGTCAGTGGTAGTTTCACTACAGTGAGACTACCTCCCACGAGGTCCCCCACCTCCAGGAAATGTGCAATGTCTGTGTATTGAGAGTGGGACGTGTCTGACATTTATCTTGTTTGCTATGATTGAACTGGATGCTCCGGGGGTCTTTGTGTAAACATTGTGATAACAACTTCAAAAGGTTAAAGCGGTCAACATCAGACATAGAAGAGGAGGTGATAAAGTGCTAACACAATAAATGGTTAATGGACAACGTTTACAGAGCGCCTTTATGCCAGACAGAACCTGACTTGACTAGACACAAAAACAATTATGTTACAAAGCGAAAGATCATACCTAAAGAAAGTTTGTCCATTAACAAGAGCCTTAAAGCTAGTACTGCTCTTTCACTGACAAAGGGTGTTCTTGATCAGCACTGAAGCGGGGCTCAGACCTTGAAAATATAAAATGAGCTTGGATCAAGGATTTTAGAAATGCAGAGGTCGTGAGTCTGACTCCCCTCCACCCTCCCTACTACCAGACAAGAAAATAACAAGAATAATACATAAAAAAAAATATTATTTGGACTTCTCTGCTGTTATAACATTCAGATGAAGATCTAAATGGAGATCTCAACAATGCTGGGAACTCATTTCTGTTAGGGAAATGCTGAATCTTTTATCGTATTATTTGTTGCCCAACAATTACTCAAATTATAGTATATTGTGTGTTAACGATGGAATCAGCTATTGAATTACAATTTACAGGTTGCAAAAAGTACAAGATTCCAACAGGAACCTCAGTTTTGTCAATAACTACGTTTTTAGACTTTTGTGAACTCCAGCCTTTAGAAAACAGCATTGTAGATCTGGAACAGAAACCCATCACCCACAACACACAAGCATTACACACACATTGTCTTAGAGGCATCTTTCCTTTGCCCTACAGAAAATTTCATTGGTCAAAATAAACCTCAATGGATGAAAACTTTTTTTTACCTTAATAAAAATGGACTGAAGGTCAGTGTTCAAGACAAATGATGTATAAAGATGCAGCTACTGTAGAATTAAAAAAAATAAAAGACAGCTGACAATCCAAATTCAAACTAACCCATACAAGGCATGGTTTCAGTGGACATCACAGTACCTGGCTTACTTTATGGCATAGGTTTTGCCCTCAGTTACTCTGTGTTTGAAAAATGTGTGTAGATAAAACTAAACATCATCCTCTTTCACTCCTCAAAAGTTTGTACAAAGTTTGTATTTCACTTTCTACCTCACAGTAGTAACGTCACAATAAGGTCGGGACTTCCCATCGGGTACCAAACATATCAACACTAAACACAAGATGATGACATTTACACAGTATATTTCAGTTCCACATTATTGTAATTTTGTACAGCTTTTCTTTTTTTTCATGATCTTTTGATTAGGTTTTCTTGAGATAATGATTTGAAATAGGAGGCAGATTCATTTCAGGCAGCCAGTCTAGACCTCAGAGTGGTTTTGAGTGAAGGTGAAGGAGTTTGAGCAGGTTACTGTTTCAAAACCCCACTCTGTAAATCCCCCAGAGGGACATCTGTGCTTGTGGCCTGAACAGAGTGGGCTGTGTGGCCTACAGGGTGATTATCAAGGTGACATCATGACTGTTTCTGTTCCACACGTGGTGGGCACATGAATGGGAGGGGAAAATAAGTTTCTTTATACAGTATGTCATGTGCTCCTTCGTCACGAGAGGGGATTTGAGATTGTATTCCTGCCATCTGTAGGCCGGAGGCTGCAGTGAAGGAAACAGTCGTCAGATTGCTGTACTCTTCACGTTACACAACTTTTTGTCTTTTCTCACAAGAGCAGTTGACATATAGTGCTCAATCCCGGATGTGCGAGCACCGAGCCAATGTGGATTTGCCTCAGATCTGGGGCTTTTGTCAGGAAGCTCCAAATATTGTCAGCGAGTGAAAAATCAAGGCTAGAGTCATGTAGTCTGAAAAAGGCAAAACATCAAACTTTGCAACTGATAAACGAATTGGATGTGTGTGTGCAACTCCTTTTTGTACTTCTAAATAATTTAACAAAATATTCCCAAATGCTCAATTCGTCAGTGTCAAATAAAGGACATTTCCTAAAGGCAAAACAGTCTAAAGCAGTGATTCCCCAGCGTGGACGATTGTGAACCTTTAAAGCAAACTAACAACCCCTTTACAAAGGGAACATATCTTTATGAGCTGCTCATGAGGAAAAGGAGCTAAATGGAGAGGTGAGAGTGATATCTTTCCATCTTAGATTAATATGTTGAGTTGGCTTGGAACTAAAACTACCCAGTGTTTCACAAGTTAATAGAAAATAGCAATAGCCTGTGTTATTAACATGTTGCGATCCCTCACATCCAACAAGGTTTGGAGCCACTGTTCTAAAGTTAGAAAAGTTTTTTAATACATATATACACACACATATACATATATATATATATACATACATATATCAGAAAAAAAATAAACACTGTGAAGGAATAGTCTGATCATAACAGACAATACCTGCTGTGAAATCGTGCTTTGTAATTATTTTTCATTTACTATCAGCGTCAATACCTGCTTTGTGCAGATAGAAGTAAACATGTATTGAAAAAACTGCACATAAAAGATTAAACAATGTGCGGCTTGTGTCGGAAATTGTTGTTTTTGTTTATGTTTGATCTTTGACCTCTCTGATGTTATTAAAGCTAGAAGAAAGTATTCTTCTCTTCATCCATCATGTTTTGTGTTATTTTAGCTGCTGTAGCTTAAAATTAGACCATGACTCTCAAAGGGATCATAATTGGTAACATTTTAAGGCAATTGTTGACATAATAAGTCAATCAATAAACCAATCCAGTTAATCAAACACTACTTTTGAAGATTGTGATTATGCTTGCCACTCTTTGTTAGCAGTGTATGAATAGGACAACGTGCATGACAGAAAATGTGCATATATGTTTAGCAAATGTTCAATGGATTGAAAAAGGTTCAAAACAATGATGCACACACCTGATAGAAGTCCATTGCATCCCTAATGCCTTCCCAAAGACCACTGATGGGGCAGAGCGTCGTCTCTGAGCCAAATGTCGGAGGTGCTGTAACAAAACAGAAGAATTTTAATCGTGATACAATTTGTAAATACATGCATCTATATATGTATCAAGTCTTTCTTTTATTTATTTAATTAATGTGATGTTCAAACTCTACTTAGAACATTTATTATAGAGTAATCTTTACAGTCCAACCAGCATTATAGTAGCAGCTTTGAGGTATTTGAAAACTCTTTTTCTCATGCAGTTGTCTCTACAGTGTAGGTGAATCTCTATATTGTCCCACAGATGACTGTGGGGCATTTTTACCCATTGGTTTGAGGTGCAGGAAGGAAAGGCTCAGAGCTGCTCTTAAATAAAGATAGGAAACTTTACCTGACACACAATTACTAAAACAACCAGTTAGTCTTAATCCATGAAAGGCTTTCTCTTGTACGGAAAAATTCAGTTTTTAAAACATTACACACGCCGATAAAGCCTAAATCTCCTTGCCAGACCATTGTGTCGCTTTTCTATGTACATTTTCAAGCTGCCTTCTTCTCCTCTTTGTGGCGCAGCCAGCAGTGATGGTCGTATTACTGCCCTCTTACTTCACTTTGTATAAACATGCAAAGTGAAGTTAAAATATGAAAAAAAACATCTTCACACGTCTTCAAAAGTACAATTTTCTCTGTACGTAAAATACATTTTCCCTCTCAAGTGTGTTTCATGAAGGAGGCACATAATGTTTTGAGAGCAATGGAAACTAAACACACATCAGTGGTGGATGTGCATTAAAGCCATACCTAAAAAATAATGTATTCTTAGAAGACAGAAAGCTGCACAGAAAAATAGATGCACGCTTCAGCAAACTTCATTTACCAAAACAGATTGCTTCGGAAATTGTTTCTGTTCGCTCTGTTGAGACGAACCGACACAGCATCGTTAAACTGAACAAGTTTGAATCTCACTGAAGCCACCCACCGTTGACAATAACATATGGAGTCCCAACATCATGTGATCTTGATTCCCTAAATGCAAAGCTTTTATACTGCAAAAAAGTAAATAAATTGCCTCACTGAAAGGTAGCATTAAAAATGTCCCCAAAGAAAGTCTACTGTGCCAACTGGACCCAGTAATGGTTGATGAAATCCTTAGAGTTGGTGGTCGGATGAGTAAAGCAGCACTGCCAGTAGAATGCAAACATTCAGTCATTTTGTCCAAAGACATGCATGTAGTCAAGCTAATTATGCGCCATATCTATCATCAGCTCGGACAAGAAATCACATGCTGTCAAAGGTTAGGGCAAAAGTACTGGATCATTAACGCAAACTCTGCAGCCGGGAAAGTCACATCTGACTGTGATGTTTGTAGACGAAAAAGAGGAAAGCTTGGTGAACAGAAGATGGCAGACTTGACGGAGGAGAGAGTTTTTCCTGACAAAGCTCCTTTTAAAAATGTTGCAGTTGACTATGTTGTGCCCATCAATGTTGAAAGTCTTCTTAAAAGATGCGTTTCACGTGTCTTACCAGTTGGGCAGTGCACTTGCACTGGATACAGACTCCTGTATAAATGCATTTTATGCAGCTTCCCATAAAGGGAGCATCTGGGAGCGCGCCTGATTTTGTGAAAAGTGTTCTCACCTCAGTTCTTCAACATCAAATTCTGGACGATGAAGGGCTCTATACCAGTTTCTCTGAGGTTGAGGCAATAGTAAATTAAGTCTCAGGTGCATATTAAATTGACGCCACATCTCCAAGACGATCTTGGATGATGGAAAAAGTATTGGATGTAAGCACAGATGCAAAGGACTTGCTCTGTGCTGCATCAAACAAGGACATTGTGGAGGGGCCGGTGACAAAGCTCTGTCTATTATTGGAAGCAGCAGTCTTGCATCATGGTCTGATGCTTTCTCTACCTCTATCTTTCTCTACCTCTTTCATTATCTACATATATCTTTATAATTCTCTACATCTATCATTCTCTACCTCTTTCATTCTCTACCTCTCATTTTCTCCATATATCTTTCTCTACATCTATCATTCTCTATCTATCATTCTCTAACTCTATTTCTCCATCTCTCGTTTTTGTTTGTCAAAAAGAAGATTCACTTTTAGGTTAATGCATATATTCCTAATTTCATGGTTTGTCATTGTTCATGTTGCAAGAATAGTTTATTCATAAGTAGTATTGCTTAATTATACTAGATGTTTTATTAATTATATATATAAATATATAGTTCTTCATTTGATATTCATTCGTTTAGTTTAATTATTTGTTGTTCTTGTTTAGGATACTTATCAGTTTTTTGGCTTGATCATTTGTTTATTAATTGGGTAACTCTGTGGGCACCTGGGGTTATATAAAGGAGTAGGCCGGTACAGGACCAGCATGCACCTGGGTGGGCCTATGTTGTTGTTTTTTACCAGAGCATAAGTGGCAGCAACCAGATGTTCTTTGTTCTTTCTTTTGCTTGCTTGTTTTGTTTAATTAAATAAATCATGAGAAACACAGAATCCAGTACGGACAATGCATTCTTTTGCCTGCGTAAACCACAAACCCATGGTGCCACAGTGGCCCTTTGATTTATGTTTTTTAATTGTTCTGACATGTTCGTCCTGTCTCTTTCGAAATATGAAGTATTATCAAAAAGCTCACTGCCCACTGAAGGCTAGAAGAACAAGTTTGCTTCACGACACACCATTTGTGTATTATGTCAGCATGCTAACGTTTACTTAAAAGCAATAAACAAAAAGCACAGATGAGGTTGATGGAAGGCCTGTAAGTTAACTACATTAGTTTTGCATGTGTTTTGTCATAAACAATAGTTATAGGATCACAACAGTTATTGCAGTTTATCATGAGGACATGAATGTTTGTGCTGAAAATAATGTTAATCCATCCAAAAGTCTTTAAGACATTTTACTCAAAACAACAAATTTGAACTTCATGGTGGCGCTTCAGTGAGAGCCCCAGGATCAAAGGCCATAGGATTCATCCTCTGGAGAACATGAATGTCTGTTGATATACTGTATCGTTTTGCGAACATGGCTAAAGCCAAAAAAAAGATTTCATCAACCCTAATCTTTAATTCATCTTTACATTTTCCTAGCAGGAACAGTCTTCCACACACACAAACTCTGTTGGGTTAATTTAGGTGAAAGAACACAAGCAGATTTTTTCTCTTGTTGTGTCTGCTGCTCTTGTGCTCTAACTGCTGGACAAACTGAGAAATTGGATTGAGCAGAACTGAAGACAAAGAGAAAAACAGCAAAACAAAACAAACAAAAGCAGGAATACTTGACAAAGCATTTCTGGCCGGCTCTCCTTAACCTCATCACGTTGGCACACAGACTGACTCATGACACGAAGGACCGGGGGACTAGTCCTGCGGCCTGCACTACAAAGAGAGTTCAATATGCCTACATTTCAGTAAATTATGCTTTTATTGACAGTGTGCAACTTGTGTTAAAGTGGAATGTGGAGACATCAGAGAGCTATGCAATATTTTCTTTGCAGGTGCCTAGATAACTAGTCACTTTCTAACAAAGCAAACATTCGCTGCCCAACAGCTAACTTGTCTCATCCCATCATTTTAATTATCAGCTATACCCCCTAGACATGAGGTGCAAAAATAATCCTTTGACATGCGGAAATCTTGCATTGTTCTATTGTTTCAGCGCTTGGTTGCAAGTATGTGTACTACAACTTGGAAAGAAGTTAGCATTTTTGAAGTTCTGGTTCAATGGGTTTTCATTCTTACGCTCATGCAATCATTGTGTAGTTTGTCTGCCAATTATATTCACACTTTAAAAATCATAAAATGCAAGTAGCATAGACTCTCTATAATCAAAAAAACAAATGGAGAAATCCCTTTGTCTTTCTATTATGGTGCTGATTGTTTTCTCTCCAGTACTGTTGATGTACGGTATGTAGCCGACAAAGAATCCAAATACAAAAAAAATGTGAGGCGCTCTTGAAAATGAAAGATTTCTCCGCCGCACACAAAACTCTATCACCATCCTCCACCTTTTTTTATATTAAAGCAAGAGCCAATATAATATTTTTCATTGACTCATTTCCATCTACTCAACATGAGATTGAGAGACGGACAGATTAAACTGATTTTCAATTAGCAGATAGCGCATATGAAAACGTGCATATATCCATCTTCAGGAAATTACAAAATTGTAAATGAATATTGGTCATAGCCACTTTATTGCATGAGGATGTGTCTTAAAACCTCATTTCATCTTGTGATGGCTGGAACCAGCCGTAACAGCGACAGGCCTAAATGAAGGCGATGTTTTTAGTTCTGTTCAGTAAACATCTCTAAAAGAACTAAATATATCTGTATTGAGTCCGCACAATTTAGAAATGTAAAGTTGAGGTAATATAAGTGCTAACAGCTTTCCTATCAGTTACCTGCAGCTGACACTCCTTCAGAAAGCCTGAGCCACTGCAGCACACCTGCCTAAATAGACTGACCTGGATAATTGGACTCAGCCAGTCTACTATAGCCAGAGGGGTGTCTTCAGCAGCCAGTACATCTACAGCACTCAGGAGAGAGGTCTTCTCTCCCCTTCAATTAACCGTGGACTCACCGACAGCGTATATATACTGCAGTGTGCGATGGATCAGGAGTGTTGCTTGTTTCATAGAGCCCTCATTATGTTGTTAAGTGCTGGTTAATATGTTTTGTAGACCTTAGCACAATTATGTTGATCTTATTTGCTTCCTTTGAGGTGCAGACACATTAACACCTGTTCCTACATTCACTCCATCGCCATCCTCTTCACTTGAATGTAGTGATGGCGAGATGAAGCTTCCTGAAGCATTAAAGCTTTCCATCCAATTGGTTCGCTCATGTGCCGAAGCTTCACGGAGCTTCATTTGCTCTACTGCGCCACCAATATGACAATGCATGTAAAACAGGCAGAGTGATCATAACGACACCATGGCTTTGGTGTGTGAAGCTTTAAATTGAATAAATGCTGTTTGTGACACCAATACATCAATTATTAACTTATTAATATTGTGTCTATCTTTATGATCTAATGGCGGGGTCAAAACTCGAAACCAATTGGGAGAGGGTTGTGATGTGACTGTGGGTCAGTGGTTAGAATATCCGACTTTCAGTCAGAGGATCGGTGTTTTGAGCCTCGGCTCCGCTAGTTCATGTTGATGTGTCCAATTTTTTTAAAGTAAAAATAAGAACTTTTCCACAGTGCTGGGCTTTTTGAGACTATTTCGCCTGCTTTATAAAATACCCTTTCACAGGCACAGTTGAAGCTGGGTTCAGAGAGGAAGGGGGGGAAATCCATTGAGTTTTGCTGCCCCTTATATTTCAAATCGCACGGCAAACCCACAAACCATTTTCTGAATCAGTCACGTGGTACGGCCGGCTCGCGAGGCTTCGAACGTCATCACATACGTCATCGACACAAGCCTCGATACGCGCTTCACCAAAATCTACCTGGATTACTCGACACGCATATCGAAGCCTCGACACGAAAGGACACATTACTACTTGAATGTAAACCTGCTATGATAAATTCATGTTCCAACACATTTAAAGGTCAGAGTTCAAATTGGCCGACGGGGAAATGCACATGGATGGCGAAACAGACTTCGACATAACACCATGAAATCACATGGATATTTCTGGGGCTTGGCGATTACTTTTGCCAGAGGACTAAGTGACTGCCTTGAGAGGATTTGCAGCTGTATACTGTATATGCAAGATCACAAGAGTTTTCGTGTCAGGAAAACACACACCTGTTGAATTTCAGGTGTTTGAACTGACATTTTTCTGGTGAAACCAAGAACTTGAACTTTGGAAAGAAAAGTTTCCAGTGAAACATGTTTTTTCCCAGATTCTTCCACTGGTATATCTAAAGCAGATAAAGGACCGATTTACTGGTCTTAACACACACAGGCTAGATGTGTATGTTGAAGGTGATGGTTTGTATCTGCACTCGCAAAACCTCATATCGTCTGCCAATCCACCTCTGGATATATAGCCTTAAATTCTTTCCCACACAGAAACTGATGAACCATGCTGATGTAATTGTCCACTTCATGAGTCACTGAATCACACGCAGCGGTCATCACCAACATCAAAAGGATCTTTTTCACCTTTGATGAATACCTCTGATCAATACTCACAGGCCGTAGAGAAACTGCAGAATCGTCATAGCTTCCTCTCCTCATTGCTGCAACTCCATAATCTGGAGAGTCCATTCTGGTGTCTCCGAGCAAGTCCTCAACCGCCTGCTGTCCTGTACTGGTAGTTTGTGAGTCTGCTAGTAGAGGAGAAGCCGTCCGAGGGCTCTGCTGTGAACGAAGCAGGAAGGGGCGGCAGCCTGTTGTCCTGCCCAACAGATTCTTCTAACTGGTGCTAATGAGGGTTACAACAAAGGAGGCTTGGCTGGCACACAACATAGGAGAGGGGGTTGTTGTGCCTGACCTGGACCCACAGTGCCACTCTGATCAGAACCCCCCACCCCCAAAATAAACTGTATACATCTCTCCCTCCATCTCTCCATCCCAGCCTGTCCTGTTCCGCTCCAGCGGGGCAGGTTCCTCCAGTAATGAGATAGCCGTGCCTCCCTACCTCGTCCTCATTTCCAGGATAACGAGGGCGAGATGCCGTGACTGCAAGTGCCTCCGAAAAACAGAGTCTCACAGATTCTCCCCATCCCCCCACCCTACACGTACATGAATATCTGCACACACGCAGATGTACTTTTAGAGTTCAGTTTTTGACGCGATTTTCATGTTACACCAAGGCCCAATATAGTGTTGTTACCCACATACAATACAAGAGCAAGACTGACAGAAACAAGCAGGAGAAAGTTCAACAATAAAAATGAACATAAAGGAAACAAAATGTCACATAAGATAGGCATTTCTTAACGGAACAGTCGTGGTGAACTTTAACTTTCTATTTCATTTAGCGAGTTTGTGTTTTGTGTGTGTTAATCACTAGACAGTATAATGTTGTCTATTGAATATTGGTAGATAGCAGAGTTACATTTTAAGTTTTTTTAAAAGAGTAAATTGCACAAGTATTGACATATTGTACATTTATTTATTTTACAGTAACTTCTACCCCTAACCATACAGCTGCAGTGATATACTATTGAGTAGTAAACATGAAAACGTTGATTGAGAGGGAGAGAGAGCATAGCGGTGGTCAAGCAAGCTAGAAAGTGAATAAAGAGAGGGGCCAGGGTAAGAACAATTTAAAATTTTATTTTCATATAAAACTAATAATGACATAATGATAGTAGCAGTGGGTGGGTGTCAGTCAGGGCTGCCCTGCAGGCTCAACCACAGGCCAGGTGTAACCATGGAAACCACCAAGAAAGCACCAAGGCGAGAAAGCAACAAGGCTTCGGGGAAGAAACAGAAAAATGCATTGATGGCACATGAATACATGCAGATGGAGAGGGAGAGACGGAGGGAGGACGGAGGAATACTGTGTATCCGCTGGCAGTCTGTAGGCCTACAGCAACATAATCCGCTCCTAACTATGAGCGTAATCAAAGAGGAAAGTCTCAGGCCTACTCTTACATTTGGAGAGGATGTCTGCCCCCCCAATCTGAAACAGGAAGCTGGTTCCACAGGAGTGGAGCTTGATAGCTGAAGACTTTGGCTCTCATTCTTTTTTCAGAGACTAGGAAACAGAAGTAACCCTGCATTCGTAGTGCTCTAGCGGCATAAATAGAGTACTGTACCTGGCTCAGACTCGAGGGTACTGACTCTCACATTGACCACTTCACACCCCCAGAGTGTGTTGAATGTCACAGTCTGATGGAGTCAACAGAACCATATTGTCTTCTACGAGCAGAGATGTTTTTCTGAGGTTGTGGGAAATTCTCCCTTCCAACTGACCTGCACTTATTTGGACAAAACATCCTTGCAGAGATAACTTGTCAGCAGGGGGGCATTAAGACAAACAAGCAGCGCTGTCGCCTGAGTGTTGCTGATGTTTTGAGTTGGTCCCGATCCTGGGGGACCAAAAATCAATGGTTTCCATCCAGTTATCAAAAGCTCAGCATGGAGCCACTTCTGAGTAGGTCACTTTTCATTTTCATGAAAGGTTTGATGCTTTGTTGCTGTCCGGTGGCTTTTTTCAATAATTGCCACTACTGCAATTTATGCAATTTCACATCTTTTTTTCTTTGATCTACTTTTGTTTGTGTTTTGATCGGTAGTGAAAAGTAATTATGGTCTCACAGGCTGATATGACTATTTGGAAAGCTTTCTCGTGCCCACACAGCTTTTTCCTTTCATAGTAGAAAATTTGAACGCACTGCCGTTCATAGCTCATCGATGTTCTTCCCTTGCTTTATGTAGTATTTTTAAACTTTGTTTGTGTGTGTCAACATGTCTATTTTCTTCTGTTGTATGTGTATTGGGTGCTGAACGCTGGAAAAACATGAGTGGCCTAGGCTCAACACTGTGCCTGAATGCATCCTGAGTAGAAAGAGATGGAGCCCTGAAGCTGCTGCTCTGCTAACATGCTACTCTACATCTCCTGTGTAATACCAGTATTCACTCTCTTTGAGTGAATACTCTTTGTTTAGGTCTCCACCAACACCTGAGGAAAGTATCCGCCTCTTGAGCTGCTAAATGCTCCACTATGTTCACCAGCCTGTCGCTAACTTTGTTGTTCTCTGTTTGGTGCTGGTTAGGAAGCATACTGTTAGTTTTTAAATAATAACAATAATACTTGAGAACCTTTATCTATAGTCCTTTAATCTGCTGTGATTAGAAAAACGCTGATATAGCAGCTTCACATGAACTAAATCATCAAGAGTGCAGGACAGTTAACCCCATTCAGATTTGTTCTTCCTCTCACATTAACACACTGTAAATGTCTAATTGCTGCAATAACGGACGGTTTTGATTTCTCTCCATTTATGCAGATATTGATTTTCCACAGAAAGAGACCACAAACTGAATACAAATGTGAGGATATCTGAACATTTTTAACCAATAAATATAAACAATCAGAAAATAGTGTTTTGAACAGTTTATTGTTCTCAGTTATACTGGATATTATATCATACTGCCGTATTGTTGTTGTTTTTAATCCATTTTCTATATATATATATATAAACTTTTTCAATTTTGGTGCATTATAGAAATACAAGTTTAATATGATTTCAATATCACAAGAGACAAGTGATATTAAAAAAAGAAAAGAAAAAACAACATTATATGAACAAATTCACAGGACAACTGAGAGTTAGACGCTGACAGAGAGTTAGTGGTCAAATTAATATTTAAATGCTGCATTAGACACCTAGCGAGTAACATTTTGTAGAAAAAAAACACATCAAAGGTACAAAGAAACATTCAAATATCAATTAAAATAGGTAAATGAGTTTAAATGAGTCAAAACATCAGACTTAACATTAAATGTTTGTTAATTCAGACTACTATCATTGCAACAACAAAACAACCAGAGGACAAAATATTTCAGATAAAAAACACACACACAGAAACACGCACACACACACACACACACACACACACACACACACACACACACACACACACACACACACACACACACACACAGCGAAAAACCTACAGTATTGCAGGGAACATTATAGTTCCTGTTTCTTTGTGCTCAGTAGTTGAGGTAGTGAGCATTCACACAAAGATAAAGTACTGTATGAAAAAAAGCTACAGCACATAATAGCGAGTATAAAAAAATTGTCATAATAAGTGTAGTGTGACGTGTGAAGTTGCTATAGGAACGAGCCACGTTAGCAGCTCTGAGGGACCGTATTTAGGTCCACACTTGGATTTACTTGCATTGTACTGATGGGAGGTGTCTTCAGTCTCTCAGGCGTTATTCAGACTGCGAAGTTGGCGTTAGTGCTATTTACAAGTTGCCTACTGATAACTTCAATGTGACATTAATACAGCAAAAGGCACCGCACGACTTTCTGAGAAGACTAACAGCATTTAAAATCTGCATAATACAATACATTTTTTACCACAGATAATATTTGCATGTAACGAGTGGTTATAGTCGGCTCCGTGTTAGTTTGTAAGAAGTGTATCAAATGAATGTAACACTGAATATAACACTGAAACAACAATTTAAACTTGAGTTTGTCCCCTAAGTAGGGGGTTATGACAATAAAGGACACACTTTGCTATACAGCTACTACTTATTACTCATAGAGAGTATATGATTTTAGGATTTAACAGGATGAAGGCTGTAGCAGATATAAACTTTATATGCACATTACTTAACAAAATCCACACCATGGGACCTGATTAATATCTGAGACTTGTCGATGATACAGTACAGGACCAGACTTTTGGTTGATGGCATGATAAATACCCGTAGAAACAGTGCAACACAGTTCATATAGAGACAGACAGGCCTCTGGCAACTTTATTGTTTAAGATGGAGGGGGCTTTTTTTCGACGTGGACCCCCAGCAGGTGACGGGGACCGGGTTGTTGCCGCTGTTGTGCATTGCTTTGCCTATGCTCTTGCTCTTGCTGAGAGTTCGGTCCTGAGCCAAACCAAAGGTCCTCTTTGGGACGCAGGCTCTTTCCTGGAGCTGAATGTGGATGGGATATTGGTGGACCGTGGCGGTCTGAACGCTCACTCGATTACCTCCCAGCTTGGGCCATAAGGAGAGGAGTAGGCAGCGAAGCTCCCGCCGGAAAGTCTTGTTAAAGTAGAAATAGATGAACGGGTTGTAGATGTGGGAGCTTTTGGCAAAGAGGGCGGGGAACACAAAGCCCTCAGGAGCCATGTACTGGTTCTCCTTGTGGAAAATGAAGAGCAGGGACACGACAGTGTACGGCGCCCAGGCTATCACAAAACCCAGGCTGATACAGAAAAACATCTGGAAACAGATTACAGAACATTATTACTCTGGAAATACTTCAGCGCTGTAAAAAGAAAAACTTTTAAAATTGTATTAATTTATTTCTTTCTTTTCCCTTGATTATGATACTGTCCTCTTTAGACTAACAAAAAGCACTGATCATGTGGTCAAGCAGCCCAAAACATGTTTAAAAGTAATCTCATATAGACGTGTGAATAATTACTTTAAATGTTTATTTTCAATAGCAAATGAGGAAACTTTGTGTTGCACTTTATACACTCAGTGAAACTGATTGTGCAATACTGTTCTCATATTTCTGTGCCTAATTTGATATATTTTCTTATACTATTAGCATGCATAGCACTTATTTGAGGGAGTACCTAGCAAGGTAAGTTGTTCATTGTACGGAGTAAATGTCTGTTAACTGTGCATATGACAATAAAAATATATTGAATCTTGAATCTTGTTTCATAGCCCTGAATAACATCTGAAGCAGAAGCTTAGAAAACAAAACTTTATTTGCTCACCACGGAGAGTCTTTTTTCAGCACATTTCAGGTTGTTGTGGATGCCTCTTGCAGACAGCGAGTTGGACAAGCGGGACACCTTGTAGAGGATCTGACACTGGGACACCACAATGAGGAGGACAGGAACCATCGTGAAGCAGGCGAAGGAACAGATGACGTAGAAGGCGTCCTTGGCTGAGGTGTGATAAGACCTCCAGGCGATGGTGCAGGACAGGCCGTAAGGCTCCGGGACGTACTCGCCCCAGCCGATCAGAGGGAAGCTGGCCCACACGAAAGCCACGAGCCAGATGGCACAGCATGCTATCTGGATATTAGCTCCTTCCAGCCACACAGCTGTGAAGAAAATCAGCAAGTTACATATCGTATAAAATCCATGTCTAAAATGCATTTTAACCTAGCACTATTGTAAAATAGAGAACATGCTTATTTATTTTACAAAATGTCAAACTATTTCTTTAAGCAGCTTTCTTTCACCTGTCTGTCTGCTGTCAACTTTGGCTCTTCTTTGTGACTAAAGTACGTAAAATCCACGAGGAATCTTGTTTTGTCATATACCAAGTGGTTTAATGCCTGGTTTAAGGACCTTGCTATTTTTTAACACATTCATGGCTGATTTTAAAGCTATTAAATTGTAAAGTGAAATTTCTTGAAAAAAAGAGTAAATGTCAAGCTATTATTAAAAACAAACCCAATTCTTATTTGAAGGAGACATATCTGTTCTGAGGGCTGCACAGTGGTGTTGTGGCTGGCACTGTCATCTCACAGCAAGAAGGGCCTTGGTTCGATCCCTAATCCCGGGCCGTCCTTCTGTGTGGAGTTTGCACATTCTTCACGTGGCAGCATGGGTTCTCTCAGGGTTCTCTGGCTTCCTCTCACAGTCCAAAGTTATGTCCATGGTTAAATGGGGGCTCTAAATTCCCTGTAGGTGTGAAATGTGAGCGTGAATTGTTTCTATATGTGCCCTGCGATAAACTGGCAACCTGTCTATAGGATGTACCCTGCCTTCGACAAATGACAGCTGGGGATCTGCTCCAGTGCCCGCCTGGATAAGAAGCGGTTTGGATAATGGAATGGAAAATC
This sequence comes from Taurulus bubalis, assembly GCF_910589615.1. Lineage (NCBI taxonomy): Eukaryota > Metazoa > Chordata > Actinopteri > Perciformes > Cottidae > Taurulus > Taurulus bubalis. Next base: position 29,136,933 of record NC_136591.1, on the reverse strand, counting down.
TGTTCTGAGAGACGTCTTTTAAGTGGCCATTTATGCACATGTCACACAGAATAATAATTCATCTTTTCGTGGAAATGAGAAGCACATGCGTAGAGAAGCAAAAAACACTCTAATGTAATTGCTCACAATTTCTCATCTTAACAGAAAGAAGAGCAATTAAAAAGGTTGTGCAGCGCTCTCTGCCTAACTTTGCTTCTTCTACATATAAAAGATCTTGCAGTATATTGAGCATGATGGGCTTTCTGGACGCTTTAGCAAAGCAACATTTGTTGTAAATATACCAATAACAAAAATGCACTAAAGAATGAAATACTTTTATTTTTTCTGTCCGTTAGCTGTTTTGTCAACATCTCTTGAACCACCATCATATCCCTGAACTGTCCCCCAACCAACCGATCAACAACTGCCCTCACCATAAACCATGCTGTAGCAGGTCTTCAGGTAGCGGGTGATATTGATGGCGGCAATGGTGAACATGCCGCACAGGCCAAAGCTGTAGCAGCCGAGGCCGTAGTAAACACAGGTGAGGTTTTCTCCCAGCCACATGTGGTGGAAGGAGGACATGATGGAGAGCGGGTAGAAGCAGATGCAGCAGAGGAAGTCGACCACGGCCAGGTTGACGCAGAGCAGCTCCGAGCCCACCATCTTCTTCCTCCTGCGGTAGCAAATCACCAGAACCAGCCCATTGCCCAGAACAGAGAGCACAACTAGACAGAAGACCCAAAGAAAATTCTAAATAGTCAAAATAAGAGTTGCATTAATTGACTTTTTGGACAACTAGCTCAAATACTATGATACTGGAAAAGTATTACATCACAGATACATTGATGTGTCATAAGAACACATACAAATACACACATCTTAGAATTACTCACACGTGTAATTAGTTTAATAATTAACAAGGGCACCTCAGTAATTGGCAAACCTTCATTGAGGAGTTTGGTTGCTATGTATTGAACTGGATGTCTTACAACCATTAATTAAACCTTGTGCCTCATTAGGGAAATGTGTGGCTTTTATTTTGTGGTTTTTCAATCATTGTGGATGTGTCAATGCAGATGGAAAACATTTTAATGAGGATGTCAGGTTTGTTTTCTTGAATTTTGGAAATTCAACCTCAGCACCATAAGTCTATAATTCATTATAAATAAACTGTGTAGACAACATACAGAAATATCCCCATTGAAAAAAATTATGTTCTTGCTAATCACTGACATATTCCAGACTATGAAAAAAACAATTCAATGTTTATGGTTTACTTTTACACAAAAACAATAGTGGTATTATGTAAACAAATATTTTTACAGACATAAAATTCTGAAAATGTATAAATATGTGTTAGTTAAGATCAGGGCTGAATGTGGTTAGAATTTAACTCAGTGAAAGTGGAAAATAATATGAAAATATAGTATTGTTATACCAGTTATGGGAAGGGGACATGTTGGTCCTAAGGTAACAATACGTTTTCTTTTTTCATCTGACACTGCAAAAGTAAATGTTGCTAATCAATCCTGTAAACCAGACTATAAACAACAACAAATTCCTCCAGCATTTACCAGAAAAAATATTTTATGTTGACAATACACATTGAGACTATCTAAACAAACTGGCATTTAAAGGGTTAACATTTCAGAACCACAACGGATATGGAATTATGCCTGGATTCATTACCAGTGCATCAAATACTGACGTGTTGTTGCGTCCAAAGGTGCGCACAAGGCACCCTTTAATTTCTGTAAAAGACGCATCCACACTGTAAAATGTAATAGTCGTCCAGACTTACATTAAATGAGTTAACTTTAAAAATATAACTTCTTACTAGTTTTTGCCAAGTAAAGGTTACTTGCAGGTATAAATAACCAATTTACTAATTGTATTGAATAAAGCTAACTTGATACACTTATTTTTAAATATTTAAACTTAAATAAATTACCTATACAAATAGTTATAGTTCTCGTTGTATTAATTTGTCCTGTTATTGACGTGCCTATTGCGCAACCAGAAAGTCAAATATGTTCGAATATATGTGTTTTTTTTAAAGGGAATATTCAAACGTCATTTTTGAGCAATTTTGACAGCCCTATGACACAGTGACAATTTACATTTCCTTGTTTTAATGTTATTCTTGTTTGGTCTTCCACAGGGTTGTGACAGTGATGATGCCTGCCACACCTATCTTTTGGGGTTCTGACTGTCATCAGTGAGGAAGTGCCTCTCTCTCCAAATCAACTCCACCGTGACCCAGTGTCTACTGCCATCTACCTCACACACTTTGCCTCTTGTTTTGGGCTATCATATGCCTTACACTGTTTTCAGCACTAATCTGATTTAATCTGGTTTGTTGTTGAAATCACAATTGAAAAGGAGCAATGTCAACTCTTATGGAAGGAAGAAAAATAAAAACAAATCATATAATTACACGTTGTCTCTACTTTGATTTATGTGCAACTGTAAATGTGATTTTGAATAGAATATAACCTGTTTTTCATTATTGCATAAAGGATATTTGAAGCACTTAATTTACACAAGTAACATGAACTTGGTCGTTTTAAGGCAATCGGTTTGCATGGTTTTAGTAAATGACACTGCTGTTCAAGTAAACATTACTGATATATTTTAAGTTGCAGAAGTTTTAACATTATTTGGCCCAGCTTAAATAAATGTGTTGTTTGGAATACACACAAAGTATATTTCACTTGAAATAATTTAGTTGTTTGAAATAGTAATTTGAAGTAGTCTATACTAGTCAAAAGTACATCTTGAGTAAAGTATTTTTTTAGTTACTTAAACTCAAGTGTAAGTATACTACACTAAAAAAGCATGTGCTAGTACAACATACAATACATATTCAACTTTAATTGCTTGTAACAAGTTGCTTCACTTGATTTTTTTAAGGCAATCGGTTTGCAAGCTTTTTTAAAGAAAGGTTAACTATCGTATTTTACAGTACATAACTACAATGTATGACGGAATAAAAGACACAGTGAGAACAAACACAGTACTTTAAAACTAAGATACTTGTGTTCCAGCCTGGTGTTCAGGAAATTATAAGTTACATTAGTGATGTGACGTGTGATGAACTATGATATTGATAAGTGTTTTATTTTAATTCACAAGGTATACATGTTCACTGACGCCTTAGGAACTGCTGTCTGACAAAACACCAGTATGTGACTTTTTTTTTAATTAGAATAAGCAGCCTCAATTGGTGGGATGTGCGCTCTAGTTTAACGTGTGTTTTGTTTATTGTTGTGTAAATATTTGTATATAAAAGATGATAAAAGATGCTCAATTTACAGCGCAAGAACAACATGTAAAATACAGAACTATTTCAATTTGTGCACGAGAACGATATGAGATAGATATGTACGTGCACGAAGAGAGTAGAGTTTTCATATTCACATCATGCAAATGCATCTACTTTAATATAAATGAAATAGTGACATATAACATATTGCTATAGCCTGTAATAAAATAAAATAAAAATAAGTGCTCTTTTCCATCAATTACAATTAAAATAATTTTTCATACTGTACTTTTGTAAACTTACATACTTTATATGTTGTATTAAAATAATTCGGATCGTTTCACTTTATAAGTGTATTTAGTTATAGCAAGTTAAAAAACACATTTTTATAAAGTATGTGATTTGTCCACTTAATGACACCATTGGATATGCTTTGAAGTGAGACATAAACATGCACGTACCGACGGAGAAGATGGCCAGTCCCACACATATGTCCGCAGCGGGGGTGAGTTTGGAGGTGAAGGCTGAGGTCCGGTTGTGGGAGTCCAGAGTCATTGGTTCAAGCTATTTGCTGGTTGTTGTTGTTGCGGGTAAAATCCTCACAAAGCGAGAAGTGTGCACGGGGACGGACTTTTATGCGGATGGGTGTGTCACCATGGTAACTTGCAGCACATGCTTACCTAGTCCGTCAAAAGCATGTGCACGCCGCGTGCGATCTGATCCAGAATGGAATCATGATATATAATTTGTATACGTATATATTCTATTACAAGCATCTACTAATATAAATATGTGTATTACTACCTGTGAGTTATATCACCTGGCCCTGCTGTCCTGGGAAGAAAAGTTATTCCTCTCTCTCTCTTTCTTTCTCTCTCTCTCTCTCTCTCTCTCTCTCTCTCTCTCTCTCTCGCTTTCTCTCTCTCTCTCTCTCTCTCTCTCTCTTGGTCACGTGACAGAAAAACGACGCATCAAGTTGCTCTGCGTTTCGACGTCAAGTGTTGCCATATAATTGTTTGTTTTTTACAATTATCTTACAATTTAGAGTCTACGCAGTTTGTCTTTTGGGTTTATTCCGTTTTCTATCACTCAAACAACTAATAACAACATGCACCAATAATATTATTTGGTTCGCATCCAGACGTCGGATGCGCGCTCTCTGGTGACGCAGATTCCACGTGGGTGTGGACGAAAGTCCCCGTGCTACGAGAGGTTTCCCTCCGGGGTATCAACGAATACCTTGACTTTTTTTTTTGCCGTCAATCAAAGGTACTATCAAACCCCAGTTAGTTAAATTGTTTATCATGGAGTTACATCCCCACCAGTCTGCCACATCACCGATGACGTTGATTGTTGTTTGTTGTTTGTCTCGTCTAACGTCTCATGTCTAATGTATGCACCTTCCGCCTAGAACAATTCCTCGTTTGTGTAAACATTCCTGGCAAATAAACGGTTTCTGATTCTTCTGATTCTGATTACGACCAGCATCATCTCCACATTTGGGTCCATCTTAAAGATGGACTCAACCAAAAAGGTATTAAATAATAAAAACTGTGTAATAGATTGCCATGTATTACATTAGATAGATAGATAGATAGATAGATGGTGAGCAGGGTCGTCCTTCAATCAGAGCATCGGCGGTTCGATCCCCGGCTGCGCTAGCCCATGTCGATGTGTCCTTGAGCAAGACACTTAACCCTAAATTGCTCCTGTAGGTGCGCCTACGATGTGATGGTTGTTAATCTGATGTGGCACCTTGCATGGTATAGCTCCTCTCATCAGTGTGTGAATGGGTGAATTATGTCATGTAGTGTTAAAGCGCTTTGAGTGGTCGGAAGACTAGAAAAGCGCTATACAAGTACGGGTCCATTTACCATGTACATTATGTATCCTGAACATGGTCGTCAGTGATAACACACATATGCAATTATTATAAATGTAGGCTATGTAATAAATCTACTTTCCCTTACTGCTGTAGAAAATGTGTAAAAAAAAAACACAAGTGTCATCTTAAAGATCCCTATCGTCACATCACAGATCACAAGGAAGCTGGCCGGCCACGGCAGGGGGACCGGGGCCTCCATGGGCTCTGAGGTCGGTCAGATCCTCAACGGTGTCCTGGCGGTGCAGGAGCGGTCGGTCCCTGGAGGGATGGAGCGGTTCCGCCCGCGTGGTGCTTTACATGGGCTGTGGCTGCTGTGAATGAGGGCGAGCTGCAGACCAATGAGCACAGATGAGCTCTGCCGTGAGGAGAGGGCACGATATGAAATGAGGGCATTTAGTAACACACGAGCTGAGCTCATTGCCAAACAGCGACATGAATGGTGTCTTCTATCTTTGACACAGGATTAGAACGTTTTAGAATGATGAATCTTTTTTATTATAGCTCTTCATTTCATATGAACCACTGTTAACACAATTGTAGTTTACAGTAGTAGTTTTCATGTGGACACCAACTGTTCAAATGTGCTTACACTACAGATTTAAGGTACCTGTTTTTCCTGCTGATACTAACACTTTACACATTGTGTGAACAGTAAGTACAACATGAACCATAAGAAAAGGCCAACGCCGTTGATGATGCAAGAGACACACATATCCACCTCAATAAACACACAGTATAATCCATTATCTTGTCATGTGATTACCTAAAATGTCATGTGCCATCCAAAATTTTGTGCAGTTTGCTGCAATATAATGCAAAATTAGCTGTGGACAGACACATAGGTATACACACTCACTCACCAAGGCACACACACGTGATCAATGGCATGATCCTCCTAGCAATAACAAAAATGCAACACGTTTATCTCTTCAGATTAATTTGGAATAGTTCATTAATGTTGAATCTTCAACCTTTGATAATCTTTTCCCAGCGTTAACTACAATGCAGCACAGAATGAAAGGTGATGAAGGCTTGTGATTAAATGAGCCGAGATGATTGCTACAGTAGAGTTTGTGTTTCAATAAAGACTTAGGCTGAAGTGTCTAAAGTTCATTGATTACCATCACTGCTTGCTATGGCAAGGATCTGAGCGCTTCTTCCACCACTGACCTTATAACAGGCATGAAAACGGGTCAGGGGTGAAAAAGGTGAGAAGGATATTACCCCTCTAGGGGTGTCCGGGGGCATGCTCCCCCGTAAGAAAAATTTAAATATTCCATATTTTAAAGCATCAATCTGATGCATTTTGAGATGCTTTTTTTTTTGCCAACCTGGGGAAAGCTGGAGAAACTTAACTTCAGCCATGAGTCAAAAATTATTATGGCCTCCTTACTAAGTATTATGCAAGCCATTTCATGCCAGCCTGTCACTGGGTCTAACAGTCAGACCTGCAAACTCATAAGGGGTGAAAAAGGTGACACCAGCGGGGCGGGGGAGGGCAGTGACGGGCGAGTCAGTGCCGAACAGCGTCACTCGTCGAGAAGCTGACAAACTATGATCATTATGGGTTTTAATTCTTCTTTTGTCAATACCCAAGTGTACATATACTGTATATACACACACACACTATCGTTCAAAAGTTTGGGGTCGCCCAGACAAATGCTCAGTTTCTTCAAAATTTCTCGCATGGAATAGTCTTCATTTCTAAGAACAAGAACAGACTGGCGAGTTTCACATGAAAGTTCTCTTTTTCTGGCCATTTTGAGAGTATAATGGAACCCACACATGTGATGCTATGCATAGGAAAGCCAGTTGTAAAGCTTCTCTCATTCTCTCAAAGCTTCTCTCATCTCTTTTTAATTAAAATACAAGTTGGATAAAATCTCCATTGTCCTCTCCTTATATGTAGTCAGCTGTCGGTAGGTAGAACTTATATGTAGTCAGGTGTCGGTAGGTAGAACTTATATGTAGTCAGGTGTCGGTAGGTAGAACTTATATGTAGTCAGGTGTCGGTAGGTAGAACTTATATGTAGTCAGGTGTCGGTAGGTAGAACTTATATGTAGTCAGGTGTCGGTAGGTAGAACTTATATGTAGATAGGTGTCGGTAGGTAGAACTTATATGTAGTCAGGTGTCGGTAGGTAGAACTTATATGTAGTCAGGTGTCGGTAGGTAGAACTTATATGTAGTCAGGTGTCGGTAGGTAGAACTTATATGTAGTCAGGTGTCGGTAGGTAGAACTTATATGTAGTCAGGTGTCGGTAGGTAGAACTTATATGTAGTCAGGTGTCGGTAGGTAGAACCGCCAGTGCCGCTGACTCGCCGCTCTCCTGTCTGACGTCACACGCTGCCACGGACTCTCCGCTGCCAGTAATCTCACTCGCTGTCTCTCCAACAACGTTAGCTAACGTGTTAGCAAGCTGACTAGTTTGCCATTAAAAAACTGGTGGGAGGGAAATGAAGCCGCTGTAGACATCTTAACGCTGATTGGCCAAGACTCGACACGTCAAAGATCTTCTATTGCTAAGATAATCACGACCTCAGTTTTTTTCTGTGTCCCACTCCAATCTCAGAAACGGCAGACAGTTGACGCCCCCCACCTCCCAAAAACAAAAACTTTTCGGATATACAACATTCACGTAGGTTACCTATTTTGGTTTCAAAACGGCGAATTTCGCCGAAAGTTGAGGGATTTTCATGTCTGTTATAAATAGAAAGAGCTTCAAAGGTCATTAACACGTGAACGTCTCATCCCATTGGATGATTGTAAAATTAAAAAATGGGGACATTTTTAGAAGTGTTTGATTGTTTCTGTGCATGTGTTTTGTGGTTTATATTTTTCCTGCTGTATTCAATTCTCTTATAGAAAAGATCTTGTGCTCAATTGGAAAACTTGATTAATTAAAGGTTATGTATAAACTATGAAATTATAACTATTCAAATAAATGCATTTGTCGCATGAAGCAACAAAAATAATATGCTCGACTGGGGTCGAGCATGCGAGCTCGATGCCGATGACGAAACTGGCTCCATCTGTTGAGCTCCGCGATGTACTACAATTCAACTCACTGGTGAGCGAGAGAACAGGAAAAAAAGACAAAGGTAGGAATGCTTTGAGTAGAAAGATAAAGTAGACTTTATTTTATGGTGAAACCTAAATAAGATCTGCGATTACAAAACAGGTTCCCCACACAGTTTTTTTTTCCATTTTTTTTTTTAAACGTCACAGAGGTTGGAATGCTGTACTGACAGAAAGGCATCAACAAAGACTGGACCTAAAAATATGAACTTAGAAGTAGTAAGAGAGCAGACACTCGTGGGGTTCAGAGGGAACACCATTCAATTTAAAAAATAAGTCACAAGTTGTTCCTATGATCTACGGCAGTCCGATTAAGTTCATGAACATATTTATCAACTCCCAACGTCGGAAACTAAAAGCAAACGTGAGGTTACAGTCGGGAGATGCGGGGAGTGAACAGGCGTTGATGGTAGAGATTACTTGGAGTCATTTTCTTGATATCACTACTTCGTAATGAGCCTCGTTTGGATATAAAAACTCACAGAACACAACATCAGCTTCTTGTGAATTGTAAAATGCCAAATAAGTGGTAAGACGAGTGTAAGTCTTTGCTTCTCAGCGTCGACGGTGAACCATTTACGTTCCTAAGCACTGACTGCACGTTCTCAGACCGAGGAAACAACACACTGTACAGAACATCTTAAATTGAGTGGCATTTCCCTTTAAGTAGCTTCCAAACTAACACATACGCATTTGACAAATATGCACTCAAGCGCATCCTGCATCCCGTCATAAACCATCTGCAAAAGGAAACATTCAAAAATATTTGCCTCGTCAATACTCTGTCGGTCTCGTGTGTGTATTTCTTAATCTACTACTTTAAGAGGAATAGTTGGACATTTTGGGAAATACTTTTATTTGCTTTCTTGCTGAGTGTAAAATGAGAATATTTAACTGTGGTATGGAGCTTCTCATCTAAACCCATTCTTCAAATTTATTGAAGTTTTCCTTTAATCCCAGTCAGGCTGAACATCTCTTGAAAGCCCCGTCTCAATACTTGAGTGTAATCTTATAAATGCAGGTGTTGTGTCACAACATTTCACGTTTTTACCCAGATAAAAAAAATATTTACCAACACCTGAAACACAAACATAATCTCATAAATGTTCCATCTTTCCCTAATTGTGAATATAGTCACTTTACAGAGATATCAATCCATATCTGGGATTATTAATCTTTAGGATTTTTTTCTTTTTTTTTGGCCACGAACCTCCCATTCTCCATCTCTAACGTGAGACAACTGTGCTGTAGCTTCTTCTGCTCCTGATACCAGTCCTTTTCTGTCCATCAATGCACATTACATGTATAATGATGATCTGGTCCCATCTGCCCCCAAAATACTCCCAAAACCCGCCGTTTGCACCCATGTGTTGGCAGCAACAAGGAAAAGCACATTAAAAAATAGACATCTTTAAATAGCTATTCAGCTCGTCTAAGCGCAGCACAATCGGAAACATTTAAATTCAAGTCATTATTATTTTCTCCCCTCCCATGTATCATACAACGAATATAAACAAAAACAAAAAATCATTTTCAGTTAAGAAACTAAATGTGAATGAATAAATCTTTGATCAGACAAATAAACAATATACTGCCGCCACACTGTAACATCCAAAAATAGTCTTAAGTTGAAATATATATATATTTTCTGCCAAAGAAATGCTGGCGTTCTAAGTCACTCTAGTAGATTTAATATACTGTTGAGGTGTAATTTGTGTTTTTTCTGTCTCCGTTAATCCTCTCCTGACAGTCCTGAACACGATGTCAAACCGTTACGGAATAAAAAACTGACATCCGGTGTCATTTGGCACATGGGGTGCTCTCACTGGCGGCCGCTCCGACGTCAGGATCTTTGTTCTCTGGGGTGACGGCTGCAGCCTCCGCGCTCTTGTCCTGGTTGTCATTATTACTACTACTATTGTTGTTGTTGTTGTTGTTGTTCTGGACACTTGGGAGCCCGTGGCTGTTGTTCTGGACCAGAGCGGCGCTGCTGAGCCTCAACTCATCCAGCTTCTTCCACAGCTCGTCCCTCTCCTGCTCTTTCTTCTTCTCCCTGGAGAAGACGACATACAAAAAAAACAAAAGAGAAGAAGGAAAAAATAAAACACTGACGAGTTATATTCATGAAAGAAAGTTGAATCCGATGACTCAATTCACCATAAAATATGTCGACATATGTCCAAAAACTTCAAAAGAAGCTTAGAATAAATTTTAAAAAGAAGACATTTAAAGCCCTACTATCCAGAGACTTTGATCTGGCACTCAAAATTGAGCTCAGGTGCATCCTGGGCTATATCTAGAGTCCACCTGGGGCTATTCAATCAATTGGACATGATTTAGAAAGGTCCCTCAATTCACAGCACTTGTCAGATCAATTTAACAGTTGGTTTTGAAGGTGACCGCCTGGAAGAAAACCAGCGGTACTTAGGACCCTGAGGAGCTGCTGCATTTGTTAATTCTTTCAAAGTGAAGGGTTTTTTTATGTGTGCATTGGCAATGGGACAATTTACTGAAACTATCTCAGTGTGTGTCAAACATGATGAGATAAAACAGAGTTAAATCTGATTCACAGTCCGTGTGAACCTGTGACTCACCGTTGCCGGTCTGCTTTGTAGGAGGAAGTCAACTCGTCAAACAGCGTGCAGTTCATTTCCATCAGTGTCTTCAGCACGTTGTAGACCAGAGCTACGATTGTCCTGCAACACAGACACAAACAAAACACATCAACATGGACATCAAGGTGAAACTCAGTTAGTTAGTTCACCTAACTGGTTAGTTCACCTAAATATAAAAACAATTTACAAAAAAAGAAGAAGAAAAAGACAATCATGCAAGGGAAATATGTTGCTTTTGAATTATTCGATTCAGCAACATAAATAAAATTCACCTACTTTGTATGAATGTGACGGCATAAATCTCAAAATTCGGGTTTATTAAACCAAATCTCTCTGCATGACTGTACACCACCAGGTTTGAGTGGAAAAATCATATTACTTTTTTGTCATGAAAGAAAAACAATCTTTTAAATAAAATGTGTACGACCACACAACAGTAATTTTACAAAATATATATGTAACTACTTGTAACTGGCCTTGCTTTTGAAAATATGTTATTTCACAAAGAAAGCTTGATACATTTAGGTCAGTAACTTAATCTATATTTCAGAGACACTTTTGAAGTAAGTGGATGAAATCACGATCACTGATTTGGGAATTGGATGAACGTATTGGAGTTATTATTTTTCGTATTAATGTTTTCATCTCATAGTCCAGGGAGTAATTTTAACTTTATATGTGTTATTGCTTTGTTTTTATCTTTCATTAATATGAACTCTACCTATACAATAATTAAGGAGACATACTAGTTCAATGAAAATCAGTTATTCGTGAGTAATACAGAAAATGTATGCAACGGTTTTATGGCTTTTATGACCGAGCACAATAGTAAACGACATGCGAGACAGTGTGTCGCCATGGCGGCGCCTACATGTCTGTCTGTAATGTGTAAACATAATGTTAAGAACAACACATACAGGCAACATTACAGCAAGTTTGTGCGCGTTAATGTTCCTTCTTGTGTATAGAACCAGATAGTTCACAGATTCAGTGTTAGTATGCGTCACTGATTGCGGTACTTACGGGTTCCAGTGCTCTTTGGAGATTCTGTACAGGCTACCAAACATGATGGGAAGGACCTTGTCAATGTTTTCCTCGATGAGGCTGAGAATGTACTCGTTATTCCAGAAGTACAGCGCTCGCTCCGCCACCTGCCAAGACAAGAAAAAAAATGAACAACGGCTGCAGTCGGATGGTGTTTGTGCTGCTTAATGACCCCTTTTCTTTTCAATCATTGAAGTTAACTCAGCAGAAAATGAAAGTTCAGATGAAGGAGAGAACAAACACGCCTGTCAAACATAAACATGATGGCAATTTCCCATGTCAGGTCTGAATAAGTGCCAGAGTCTCTTTAAAGTCACAGCAGCAATCTTCGAACTCTCTGATTGAAGGATGCAGTTTGAGGTGCTGTTGAACTGTATTTCATTACAGAGAGAGACGTTTCTGTTAATCAGCCTCCCATCACACTAAGTAACAGAAACAACTGTCAGTATATACGACAAAGGTCGGAGATTGAGTTTGTGTCATGAGAGTACCTGGAAGTGTGGGTTGGCCACACATTTAGAGATCTGCTTGAACAGCGGCTCCTGGATTTTCTTGAATTGTGTTGGCTCAATGACATCCAGAATCTCCTCAATTTCACCCAGAAACATCACCTAATTAGACACAAGTTGCAGAACGTGAAGCAAACCGATGATCTGGTTGACGCATGCGTTTAGTGTATTTCTAGACATGCGGATTACCTCTTTCTGGCTGCAGGTTTTTGGCCAAAACTTCAGCAGCCCGCGGATCACCTGCACAGAAAAGATAGCAGAAAATCTCATGAAAATGTCTCAGGAATGAAAAAGAAATAAAACAGCATGCTTGAGTGGGTGGTTGCTGGCACATTTTTCTGCAGTGTAGACTCATTTAGTGCTCAAGGCTTTGTGCTTTGAGTGGGAGGAATGATAAAAATAAGTACCGGTTCGGTGAGTGTAGGATCTTTCTCCAGGAACTGGACCACACAGTAGGCCAGCTGAGGGACACAAAAGAAAAGAGTAAAAGTACACACTGTTCCCCAAAACTGCATCAGACTAATACTGATGTCATCTGAAAGGATATCTCTTCTTAAATATGTATTTAGAATTAAAACCTCTGATAAATGTTATTATTCTTATAAATCCCCAGTCTGTTCATGTTGATATATATTTGAAACACAGCAACAAATCAGTGAAACGGTGCAGTTTCACTTCCAAGCCACCAGGAGGTGCTATAGTCCAGAAAGGACATGATGACGGTGCTTAATCCTGCAGAGACACTCCTTAACAAGCTGCACATTTTAGATATACAGCTAAATCAAAGTGATTTCTAACAAAACAACATCATTAATATTAAAAACAGTTTCTCCTACCTGTGCATGGAAAAGGGCCAGTCCTTTAGCTGTATGCAACGGGATGAGCACCTTCATCAGGAACTGCTTGTGCTCGGCCTTCAGAGGCAACGCAAACCCATTGATGATACTGGAAACAGAAACAGCAGCACCGTGTTAGACAGATAACTGTGCAGGAAGACAAACACACAACATGGACTGTTTGCAGTAAAGCTGTGACAACAAGACCAGATTTCTTTGATATTGAGCATTACAGATTTTTCAAATCCAGCATTCTTTAACAGTGATTCAAATATTTACAAAAAATGTCAGTGTTACCAAATATATACGTAAAGTACCCAAAGCCAGTGGCTGAAAGTTCTACTTTTTCAAATGCAGCCAGTATTTTTCAACCTAACGTGTTTACCATCTACTGAATGTGTCATGAAGAAGTCTCGCCGTTTTGTTTACACACTCTGCAGTTAAAGCTAGTTAATGGTGATAGATTACTTCTCCTTGTGTAGCATAAATGGGCCACACCTTGAATTTCGTTGTGCAACCCTGTATTGTAGAATGACAATAAATGAACCTTGATATCCATGGATATTAATGATTGACAAAACTTTATTGCTCACCTCCCCAGGATTTCTAGAAGCTCAGCCACGCCGTTGAAGTGCTCGGTTTCATAGATGAACCTGCCCACACACACGCACACGCACACACACACACACACACACACACACACACACACACAGAGATACACAGAGATTCAGACTGCTCCTAATACTGTGCTCCTTTCAATTATTGTTACTCTGACTTGGGAGTTGGCTTGTATAAACACAATTGTATGCATTCATACACATGCAGACTAAAAAAAACTTAGTATAAAGCTTTTTTATGAAGTTTGATAAGAAAGCGTTAAGTCTGCTATGAAGGTAGAGCCTGTACAGGACACAGGCATCAGTAGTATGTACTTGATCAAAAGACTATAAATTCTTTACTTGATAAGAAGTCTTATTTAAATATCCAACCAAGAAGGAAAAACGACACGTTTAGCTGCTCTCATGCGACTTAATGATCCAAACAGCATTGGCCTCCCTTGTAACCCATTTCCATCTCTTGTGGTGCAGCCGTGGTATGTACAGACAGACTCTGACAACTGTGGCACTATTTTTATTCTCAGTGGCAGATGGTCAAAGTGGGTCGTTTTGCCACCTTGCCTGTTGGAAACGACATCAAGGGCCCCAATCATCTATAGCCCATTGTCACACAGCAACAGGAGCTGTAAAGAATCACCTCACTGCTGTTGAGAATATTTGACGCCTCCATCTGAACATGTTTATTCCTACTCTGTTTTAAAAGGCTGGTATAATCTGTTCTTTTTGTAATGCCAATAAGAGAAAATAGCGACAGGAAATAAAAGAAAAAGGAAGACCTTGACAGCGGGAAAGGACATGAAACCTGTTTCCCTGTCACATTGGTTGCCTTTTTTTAACATTTCACTCACCGCAAGAAAATGTTGTTGATCTGCTTCCTGATGAAGGCACGCAGCCCCAGGAACTTTCCATAAATCCGATGCAGAATGGTCTTCAGGAAGTCCCTCTCCCTTGGGTCCTCACTGTCAAACAGCTCAAGGAGCTGAAAGGACAAACACACACCAACTTAGTGCTCAGTCCCGATTCATTCAAAACAATTTTTTGTTGTGAATTGATAATACAATGCTATCTTTTGGTCATGTGTTGTTTTGTACCATTTCAACACAAATGCAGGGTTTTGGTGGTAAATAGTCTGATTTGTTAAGGTTTTTATCTTGTTCTGTTGCGCTTCTCTGATTAATTAGTGTGAAGTGAATGTGATGTTGGTTTTGTTTCATACTGTTCCCATTTTCCCTGATGTATAACAAGCCTTCACTTTAAAATGCGGTGGGCTACCTTGATATTGATACTTCAGGGTGCTGCGATTACTTATTGTGAAAATAGATCTCTCTACATCGCCCACCGCTAGACTACCATTGAAGAGTCGGAGAACCCAAGAACCAGTGGAAGCCTTCTCTACCAGGCTGAACAAAGTCAGTCGAGTGTCAATAATCAAGTCATATCACACCAGCTACCAACAACTTATAAAACAAATATACAGTGTGTGTGTCTCAATGCTCTGCATTGTAATTACATTTGAAACAGCTGGTGTTTAACAGCTATTTACAGCAACATGTGATGGGTCATTATTATAGTACTGTTGAGGGCAGCCAATGCCACAGAGCTCAAAAGGAATGTTTACAGGCTCACATCAGCTTCAGTGAGGCACTTATCTTTAACTTGCATGTCATCAGCACCTTGGTGACGGACCTGACAGTCTATTTTTACATCTGCGCAACTCCAGGGAAGGTTTCCAGGGATTTTGTCCAGCTCTACAATTTAAGGGAACCTTATCAACCGATTCAAAATGTTTATTCATGTTATGGTTTGTGTAAAGGTCGGGCTATAGTTGTATACCTTATTTCACCTGCTATCACAATGGTAGTACCAGCCAAGTTACATCAGATTAATGTACATGGGACAAAATCACAAATTTGACTCAAAGGTCATGTAAAAAGAAAACTGTATGGAGAGCATACAGTACCCTCTATCTAGACGTTGGGAACTTGTGATGCATCTATTAATTTTTGTATCTTATGGTCTAGCCCTTAACAGCATGACACCTACTGCCTCATGAAAATAACACTTTTACGTAGAGGCGAGGAAGAAAACTGTGAAAATACTGTAGATGAAAAAAAAAAAAGAAATTATTTTCTAAAAATAATTCACTACACCTAATGTTTTGGTCAAACGTGAATCCTTACTGACCAGACAGAAGATATGACGTTGAACTAAAGTTGATAGATAAGGACACAATGGGATACAGACATTGGACCTGACTTTATTATGAAAGAAAAGCCTGAGGTAACTTCAATAACCAATCACAAAAGGTCACACTGGGACCAGTACATGTCCCAGAGTAACTCAGTGGGTGAAGAAAAACAAATCATTACTCTGCTGCATGTTGTGTCCATCTGTAGTTGGACACAATCAGAGAGGCATATTCCCATCTCAATATTTAGGAAAAAAACTAAGATATCAAGAAGAGCACGATTCTCCTCCATGGTTGAAAAATAAACTCTTGGTAATCACATATAAACAGTCCATCTCTGTTCTTTTCATAGTTGTGAGAGGAAGATAATCCACTGTGAGGTAACCAGGTCATTACTAAAATTAAATGAGAAACTCCCCGACTAAAAGCCCATCTGTCCACCAAACATGACTGAGATTAAGACTTCAAAAACAGACAAGAGCAACAAAAAAAGGGGATATGCATAAGTAATGTTAATAATAACATCCAACAGCAGTTTTTCTATTTCCGTATAAAACCTCAGGCTCCATCTGACGCTTGCTGGGCGATGTCACATGTTTCAGCCTTAGGTTCATCTGAACGGAATTAACTTCTTAGCAACTGTGCTAGCAGAATAAAATCAAAAATAATTTAGTGCGAAATTGACAGTCATACGATTTTACTTCATTTTGTGATTAAATGTCTTCCCACACCCTTCTTGATTGAGATTGCTTCTTGTGTTTGTAGAGCCTGTTCTCTCTCCAGGTTACAAGGTGGAGAGCAGGTCGCCTGGTTCAGGCTCCATCTGTTTGACGAAACCTAGAAGCTGCTTGACATCCTCCTGGGTCCTTCTTCTTAATATATGCTCACATTATATACATCATTTATTTCATATAGACCGTCTTATGTTGTAATTTTATTATGTTGCTTAATCTGGACACAACAGCTGTTCGTCCTGGAAGTGAGATTCCCCCTCAGTTGCTCTTCCTGAGGTTCTTTCAATTCTTTGCCTGTTAAAAGGTTGTTGAAGGTTGTCGAAGGACAGATTGTTGTTGAAGGTTGTCGAAGGACAGATTGTTGTTGAAGGTTGTCGAAGGACAGATTGTTGTACAGATTGTAAAACCCCCTGAGGAAAATGTGTGATATTGGGCTATATAAATAAAACTGACTAATCACCACGCTCACACTTGAAATCAACCTAAAAACACACCAAAGACATGCTTGAATGTGATTATTTTAACCACACATGCAGTTAGTTGTGAAGCAAATGTATGATACAAATGTGTGTACCTGGCTGCCTTTTCAACATATAGCAGGACAAAGCTACCACACGGTTTGTAGCTGTCTCACTTCATATTCACTCACCTGCTGTCATATTATGAGAAAAACTAATTAACTACTAATTAAGTAGCGAGTGAGGTAGGAAACCAGTGGTGATCTGGATCCTTAGGAGCCGCTTGAAAGGATATGACACAGAGTCTATCAAGTATAATGGTTTTTGCTACTTCGGGATGTTGTAGGACAAGAATCATTGGATTTGCAGTTGACGTCAACTTGCTCCAAGACAATAATACAATAACCATAACAAACACATAAACAAAGGTCTAGTACAAAAGTAAAATACCATTAATGAGCTCCAGGGGTTGTCTTAGTTTGTATTGCATTAGTTTAGGTGTGAAGTATCTTGGGACTAAGACTTAAATAATGTATGGTATACCCAGGTAACCCTAACAAGGATCCTCCCTCTTTGTGGCTTTGTATGGATGCCCTGATACCTCATCCTTTTGATCACCACGTGTTCTTTTTGACCACTGAACGTCATGGCTGCTCTTGTGCTTTGATCTCTTTGGTGTATGTGAACATCTCAGAATATTGGAAGACCTGTTCCTGCGCTGTGTGTATTATGATAACTGAAGTTAATCCAGACCACGGGCCGTCTTTCCCTGCTTTTATTGCTACCCAAACCTCAATACCAATGCCTGCTTGTTCCCATCTTTCCAACCACAGTCCTCCTTTTCTCAACCTGAAGAGTAAACAACCGGCAGCTATTGAAAGCTGCCTCACGACACATTCACATCATGGAAAGTTGGTCCAGGCACCTCAGATGTGGCCCGGCGAACATTCCTGGCCCTGTGGTCCTCCGTTAGCTGCTACTTCATAAGAAGTGAGGCACTCCTGGAGGAGGTGGTACTGAGCCAAGGCGGATGTAGCCGAGCTACAGCTCATTAATGGTTTGACTCATCCAACTAATAACACTGCCCAGTCCCAAAACACTTCACATTGTGTTGCTAATTACAGTTATTGACCACATTAGAAATTCTAGTAATTTGAACCACCATCTGCAACAGCCAATGAGAACTGTCAGGAGCAAGTCATTCCCCAAATAAAATGCCAAAAACTCAATGGTTGTAACTTCTAAATGTGAATATACTTCTATGATAGATAGTAAACTCATTATATTTGGGTTTTGGACTGTTGGTCAGGCAAAACAGGACATTTAAAGATGTCACAATAGAGTCTATTAACAGCAAAATGTCAGGAATTCTCCCAAATTGCTGACATGTTTTATTCTAAATAATGAATGGTTTGAGAAATTAATCTGTCGATTGATAGATAATGAAAATAATCTGTAGTTGCAGTCGTAATACTGTCACAAAACTACCAACTCAACAGTCTGATATCTAAATAACAAACAAAAAAATAGGAATAGTTATTGATAATACATTTTCATCGGACAAAGTCTTCTTGAAATGTGTTTTGTTGTTGGTACTTTATAAACACTGTTACTGCTGTGACCTGAGAGTTCTCCGACTGCTAACCAAGCCCTGATGAATTTGGAATTACACAAACTATTGGTAATATTGTAACGCTAATGTAATCTTCTATTAAGAAATATAGAATAATGACTGTAACTGAAAACATTGTCTTATTTTAATAAAATAGGTTCACGTTTACACAATCATCCTGAAAAGCTCTTTTAAAAATGTTTAAAAAAAAAAAAAAGACTCCTACCTGCAGAACAAATTTCTGATCGATGTGACGCTTCGCAATGCTGGGCTGGAAGTCTGGATTCTCCAGAAAGCGCAGCAGAAACTCGTAGACCAGCTGGAAAATAAAGAAAAAAGGAACTAGAGTCACCGCGTCGCAGTCGTTTGCCTCCGCCAAGCACTCAAATTGCAGTTTACATGCATGTCTGTTCAAAATGTAATCACTTCATCATTTCATCATTTCTCCCAATTAGACATTTGTGTGAAATTGTCAGAATTAACCAATCAATTCTTGAATTACGGCCCAAACACATTGACCTTCGACCACCAAATTCTTATCAGTTCATCTTTGATTTGTGTCAAATTTTAAGACATTTGCACACGGAGTAATTTTCCAGATATTGCATACACAATAATTTACCAGACGGATGGACAACCCGAAACATAATGCCTCAAGCCAAGGCTGTCGACGGCGCAGAGGCACAAAAAATAAATAGAAATACCTTCAACCTACAACACACAACGATGTGATCAAAAGGGTGATGAGGACAAATGGCTCTTACTTGAACGTGAGGCCAGGAAGCCTCGAGAGTGGGTTCATCCTCCTCTGGGTCAAAATCTGGGTTGTCACTTGGTGGAAGAGTCCGGAATATATTGGTGCAAATCTGGAGGGGAGGAGAAATACAAATGATCAATAAAGGCTTATTAACAATAAAAAAAAAACACACACATTATTTTAACATCCCAAGCGAGTATGGGAGGAGGAAGTATTCCTTACTTAAACATTCAGAGACTTGATGGGTAGAATAGTGAAAATCTAATAGGATATAATATAATATGCATCGGCTCAATGCCTATAAAGCATCACTTACAAGCTGGTTGTAGCTCGATTCAAAAACTGCCTCTGTAATATTGCTCACCACACTCCCCTCCTTACTTTAAAATATATTTTTTTTTTAAACACACATACACCATGTTGTGTAGAGTGAATGAGTAAGACAGTGTTCTCATAGCGTGACAAACCTTGAATACATTTGGCTACAGTTAATTTGCCCTGTAAGCCAAATAACTCAGACAAGGAAACAGACACTGGCATCCACCTTTTGAGCAATCTAGCTATAGTTATGATCAGTAGCATGACATTTTAAAATCTGTACCAAAGACTATCATTGTTGAAATAGCAGCGCCACCTCTACCCCAACTGGTTATTTTTTAGCAAAGAGTACATTTGAGAGAGGCGCACACAGCATTGGGGAGCTGGAAAATCATTTTTCTATACAGTAAGATTATTGTCATCATAATACAGTTATGTAATGTTTTTTTGTAATTTACATACACTAAGGGGCCACTTCATGAAGCACACCTGCCAAGTTTTACCTTGGTCACAGTTTTGCTTCCTAAGTAATCTGGATTGTTCAAGAAAGTGATTTAAAATTGCTGGATACATTTATTTTTATTAATACTGACTTGATAGTATCACACTGACTGCCAATTTTACAACTTAACTTGACTGCAGCTCTTACGCAAATGTAAAATCCTATACTATTCCAAGGGGCACACATGATCTAGTTTGGGTTTTAGTCTGATCTTGGCATGAGCAGAAAGGACTGGTACCCTCATGGTCTTGTGCTGCTGTAGCCCTTCAAGGCTGAATGAACTGTGGCGAGCTGAAGGACATCTCTGAACACGCTGTTGTGCCGAGCTGTTATTTGCCTGCTTGTGTCCTTCCTGTTATTTTAGTGAGGTCTGACAGTGTAAGTGCAGCTGTTTCTGGGCTGATGAAAACACCATCTGGACACAACAATTGTACAAACAGTCCAACATCCAGCATCTCGTCCATTCTTTAGCCAAACAGTAAGAGATGCTGTTGACTGCCAGCGTGCTTTTTACACGGTGGAATGCATGTCTGTCTGCAGGGAGAAGCACTTTTGACAACTTTGCAATAAAGTTGCACACATAAGTAGGGCTGTGCGGTATACCGGTTCAACCGGTACACCGTCATACCGGTGGTGCATTGCCGTCACGACTGTTGTCACTCTTCAGCAGGCAGAAACATTCAATATTCACAGCTTTAACTCAGGGCGCAGGGGATGGAGCTACTTATATGTCAGGGGTACAAAGTTCAGTCATAGTTTCACATTTATAAAAGTACACGGCCGAACTGCATGATGGGTAGTCCTGTCAAACTCTATTTTTAAATGTCTACTCTTCGCTACGTTTACACTGATTGTCCACATTACTCCGGAATTTTAGAGGACCGAAAAACGAAGGAGTTTGTTTTCTTAATTTGTCACGCTCCTATCACACCACCCCTTTCCGGAAGAAAACAAACAACCGGTGATTTGTTTCAACATGGATAACGAATTACAAGCATTGCAGCGGACGTCTGAAGTCCTGGATTGCAGCTTTAACGACGGCGATTGACACAAAATGTAGGATTTTCCTTTTCTTATTTATTTTCATTTTCTTCTGCACAACTATTGTGAATAGTTGAATAAGCATCAACTCCAACCTCTAAAACAATAAGAGGTCAGACTTTCTGTAACTAAACAAACAATATACTTCCTGGGTTTCACATTTTGGCCTTTTAGCTTAAAATAAATTCCCTTGAAGGTCATCAATATGGAATTCAGAGAATATCTATAGCCTCCACATAGCTGAGCCGGTGCCAAGCAGCTAACGGTGCTGACAGTGCAAACAAAGGTAACAATGCAGTCCGAGCTAACCTTGTTTACCTGAGGATGGACACTACGCGTCTGTGGCGACGCCGTGGTTGAGACGGCGTTATCAGCAGTACTGCAGCGTGAGGGCAGTAGGGAGATATCAATGCTATGCATATCATATATAGAGAACCTTTAAACGATTCATGTATCACTAATTAATGTAAGCAGATTATGGTTTCCTTCACTATAGCAGCCTCTTACTCCAAAGACTGTGCTCACCTGTTGGCTCCAGTTGCGTCATATCTCTGTGACTGGCCTACGTCTACTGTATTAATCTGCGGGTTAAGTCAAGGTTCCTGACACGGGTACTGAAGGTTTTGCAGGAAATAGAACAAGCCTCTCGTCTCTCTTGTGATATAAAAATTACATACATTGAAATTGTCTTTTCTCTAGATATATCATAACAACTTTCACCTGGTGCGTGACTATACAGCCTTTTTGACCACAGTAATGGCACATAGTTATTTTATATAAGCATCTGTATGCAGATGCTGATAATGGGGCAGATAAATAAATCAGTGAGTAAGCTCTCCGTGGCATATCACGTAGCTTTCCCTGGT
This sequence comes from Taurulus bubalis, assembly GCF_910589615.1. NCBI lineage: Eukaryota > Metazoa > Chordata > Actinopteri > Perciformes > Cottidae > Taurulus > Taurulus bubalis. The sequence goes on along the minus strand of NC_136591.1, from coordinate 29,114,626 downwards.
GTGAGGCTAATCATTGGCTGAGTTGAATCAGATGACTCACAGACTTGGTTGCCAGGCGGGACATTGCGGGACGACCAAATCGCCAAACTCAATGCTTCAAAATGGCATTCAACAAACCAATGGGTGGCGTCACGATGACTGCGTCCACTTTTTACATACGGTCTATGCCTATACACTGGGAACTGTAGTATAATATATAAATTACTACAGTTATAATACTTTTTATATCTAGGTTCTGTCAGGAGTCAAAGATGCACATATCTAATGAGTTACATTCACAACACAAACATTCAACATTTTTAATTCCCCCAGTCACTTCAAAAAATAAATACAGTTGGACAAAACAAGAGAAAATATTGTGGGAGGATAGCAAACATGGGTAGTGTGTGAGGACGAAAAAAAGGAAACTGGGACTTGTGTGTAAAACTAACGTAGGAGGATCCAAAAAAAGGCTGTTTCTAAGTGACTCGCTGCCAGTGAAGGCAGTGTGCACATGTTGATGACAAGAAGGCTGTAGCTCTGATGGGGTCAAACTCAGGGTGACAATAGCACCCAACACCTAGCAACGCAGAGAGAGAGAGACAGAGAACGCGTAAGCATTGAATGCAGCATTAGCAAAAAGGAAATTCAAGCAAATAAAAAAGGGGAATTATAGCTCAAAGATGCTCTTTTCAACTAACCTGCTGGCTATTTACTCATATCTGGCACAGATAAGATAGAATACAAACAAAACTGTCTGAGAGATGAGATTTTCTATAATAAGCACTAATTATAGAATTGGCAAATAAGGCAAAAGCTCCTTTCACATAGATGAGAAACCTGGCTGTTTGTACTCCCGACAACCTCCGTGATCAAAGCGGTCCTCGCTGCAGAGGAATAATGGACAGCACTTTAAACCCTCAGCTCTTCATTATAATGTGATGCCAAGCATGGAGTATCCGGGAGAGCTATTATCAACCCAGCCTTCTGAGTGCAGCTGCTATTTGCTTAACCTCATTCAGAACACTGTCTGTAGTCCGGGACTGGGTTTCTCTTGAGCTCGACCCTAACAGATAAATTACATTACCACTAAGAAGGACCACTGACGATAACTGTGCACCGGCAAAAGTCCTTCATTTAAGCTACTCGAGCCTTGTGAACCTGCTAGTGTGGGAACCCAAGAGAACACTGATGCGCAATGTGCAACCAAGATAGTCCACGTTAAGTAGCTCATTATCCAGTTGACGACCCGTTTCTCACACACTTGCAGTTGTGCACTTTCCTGCCTGTTTTTCTGCCAAAGCATGAATGAAAAAGTATAATTGTTGCCGGTCAAAGCATATTTGACTTAAATTAACAACAATTGAACATAATTGATAATAATGGAAAAAAATAAAGTCAGACTTTTAAAAATAACTGCTTCTGGTTAGTAAAAAGTGAAAAGTTAACCATGCCATGTTTCAGACACGACACAGAATCCAATATATCCATCCAGTAATTACCACAAGGTCAAATGTTTAGATTAGAAAAAATCCATGATGGTTAAACTCGAAAAATAAGACCCAGTTTGAAAATAATAATATATTTAGCGTTGCTTCTGTTTATTTGAGCTGTATTTGTTTGCTGTGCTTGTTTGTAGAGATTAACAGCTTTACCAACGCCTGACAAAGTGAAGGTAGAGAGATGGTGTTTAGTTTAATTCTAGTGTTCTCAGCAGCCATAACTCATCATTTGAAATCTAAATGATGTCTTTGCTGTGTGTTTTGGTTGCTTTAAGGGTCGGAACGGTACAATAACAGTGTGCAGCATGTTGCCAATAAATACTGTACCTTCAACACAGATGTTACAGCAGTTTAAACATTGACATTAAATGTTAGATGGCTGACGCATGTCAACTTTTTATTTACCTTCCTATTCCATGTTGCATTGCCTCCCTGACACTAATGTTTGGCAAAGTGTGGCGGCAGTACCTGCATTTCTTTTTGCATTTTTGATTACAACTGAAGCACTGTTCATGATTATTATTTTATTGGAAATGGCCTAGTTCTCAATTACTGTAAATAGACATCTGAACCACACAAGACAAATAAATCCAGGAAATATTATTTAGCACATGACAGCTGCACAACAGTCCTGTACTGTTGGTAATTTGGTGGAAACTACTACTTAGACTTTGCACTTAAACGTCACGTCACTCTGGTGATTTCTATTATCCAGAGCAAACTAAATACTTTGAGAAAATGTGCAGGAATAATGCCTAATGTGAATAAACCTTATTAATTCATCACTCTCCAACCAATATATATGTTGGGTAAAAATGTCTGATTAATGTGTTTAAAGCAGGAACTCTCTCTCTCTCTCTCCACTCTCTCACTCACTATCCAATGAAAAGGCAAAGAAAGCAAAAATAACAAAAATAAAAACAGGTCACCCTGTCTGTCTTCAACCCCTTTGGGAGAAATGGTTCAAATTGCATTGTTCTGCAGTCATTTAGTGCAAGAACATATTTTCAACAACTTTCAAAGACTGCCAGCTCTGCCAGTCTTTTTCATTGAGCAACTTATTTCATATCTACTGCCTAAACAAAGTAATTATCCAAACCTGAAAAATACTTTTAAAGACAATAGTGAGAGACGAACTGAATTCTAAATCAATAGTTGCAAGGTATGACCTGGATTACCGCCTGCAGTCCAATAATAATCTGAAAACTAATTGACTCGGCTGTGCTCATTCGTGTCCATCATGATAATCTGCAGTGTGGAGTGAATCACTGCAGAACTGACAGCGCTGTAAATGTTGCACATGAGTCATTGTTGTACTGTAGGAGGAAACTAGGCTGCTCAGGGCACCTGCTTCATGAACACAGGTCTACACTATGCTGGCCTCAGATACTTTGCAGGGGGTTGGTTTTCAAACAGACTATTGCGTAATCAGATTCCTGCAGCAGCCAAAGTGTTAATCACCGTTAACCTGATCCTGCACTCTGACTTACTTTGAGTGAATGCACTCATGGAAATACTTTATACATCCAGATAATACGTTAGTAAAATATTACTGCATATAATTACTAAGCACTAAAATGTTAATTTCACATGCCAATGTTCAATAAGGGACTTTCTTGTCCTCGAAAACTTGAAAAGAATCTCTGCACCTGAAGGTGAATCGATGATAAAGGTCCAACAGACCGAAATTATGTATATAAATACATATAACAGCTGTTAGACAGTTATTATACATGTGTATGGTGGACAAATCTCTGGGATTGATGATGTCATGTGACCTGCATTAACAAAACTGCCCCATAGAAAATCCCTGCTTCTTGGGGTTTGGATTCAGGAGAGTAAAAAAAAAAAAGAAGAGTGAAAAATGTTCCACAAAGATAATTGTATATGGGGTTTGTTGCGTGACTGCCTTTAGCTTACTGTATGCTATTTAGGTTTTAAATGAGGTTAGAAGTTGGTCTAAATCGTAGTCAGTGGATTAATTTCACAGAGTGAATATGACTGTTAGTGTGACTCAACCTCAAACCTCTGGCAAACATAATCAAGGTTAGCAGTATTTTCCTTCATACTGGTTCATGCGTGTGTCATCATATACGCTTTCAACAGCAGCAACTGCTAGTAGAAGACAGTGTTGAAAGATAGCAGCTATTCTTCTCATAATCAAACCTGTTTTTAAGAGAAAACGAAGAAAAAAGAATTAAAAAAAACAGTGTCAGACTTATAAACTTTGCATGAATTGTATTTAGTGGGTGCTGCGTGGGCGAGGGAAAGAGGAGGAAAGAAACAGACAAACAAAACTTCTAATTGCAGCCAGAATATTCATCCTGTGGATTTAGTGCTTAAATGGAAGCAGTATAGTGAGAAATTAACTACTGGTTTTCTAAATCTAAAAAGTCCACAGAAACGTAAAGCCCCATTTAAATCAATGCTCACCATATTAGTGATCTCTGGGTATGTAGATTCCACCAGCACCCCTCTGTTGGTGGAAACATAGTCCACAAGCTCGTTGAGCGTGGCCCTCTTGATCTCCTTGCTCTTCAGGTCCATCACCGAGTCCAGGAAGTCGAAGAGCATGCAGCACTGCTGGAGCTTCTGCGTGAACAGCTCCTGCTGCTCTGTGGAGGGGGCATCTGCAACCACAGAAAAGACATGACACTGAGTCACTGCTCATACGCACAAAAGAAGTGTAGCGATCTATGCAAACAGGTTACAGATGGGACGGGAGAGGACAGCGGCTGCAACCTGTCCCCGAGGTGGTATGACTTGCTTGTGCAGAACTGCAGGAATTGTAAACTGGTGAAATGTATTAAGGCATTATTTAAGCAACTTTTTGTTTTGAACATCTCGAAACAGTTCAAATCATCAATGGATGGAATTAAAGAAAAAATAAAAATTCCCATAAATGTCCTAAATTGCTGGTTTATTGCACACTGTTACATATCTAACTTAGCCGCTGGACAAACAGACACAATACCAGAGGTGACAAAAGTATTCACATTCATTACTCAAGTAGAAGTATAGATACTAGGGTTTAAAAATACTTCTGTAAAAGTATCAACTCAAGCTTTTTACTTAAGTAAAAGTACTGGTTTAAAAACTACTTAAAAGTATAAAAGTAAAAGTAATGTAAGGGGAATGTTTTTTTTTCCATTAAGGACAAAGCCGCGTCTCAGGGGCCTATAGTGCACTACCCCACCTCCCTCCAAAACAATAATTTTTATAAAGGCCATAATGACTATAATGTTTTAAAATGTTATGTTGAAAAATGTGGGATGCACTAGGCTACCCGTTTCAGCTGCATATATGCCCATTTAAAATGATCACATTTTATTACAATGCAAATACATTAAAGTACCATATGTGTACTACTGAGCATTAACATGCGTTTCATGGAGCGGAAGACATGATAACTAGTTGCCTATAAGTATTGTAATAGTGCAAAATAGGCGGCGGCGGCACAAACACTTAAAGCTGTGGTTCTCAAACTTTTTCTGTAAATAACATAATTGTGTGACTCATCTGTGCTTTTATAAATAACAGAATAAAGAAAATTGCAATCACTTTCAAGTAAATCAGATTGCCCCATCAGACAATGTTTTGTGTAAGTTCTATCTGTGCAAAAAAATACTCATAATTAGTTACTACTAAATAGCTCATTGTGGAAAACAATAAGCGTTAAAAAAAAATTGCCAAACAAAACAGAATGAGTGCAGATATGTGAACCATCAGGTTGTATCAGTATTAGTGGCTGCAATGACAGTTCAGAGAGCTGCTCCGGGTTCAGAGAGCTGCTCCGGTTGCTCCTCACATGAGAGCTGCTGTTGCATCTTCACCCTGGGAGCGTTTAAAACGCAGATATAGCGGTCTACTTTTCACGCGACATATTTTTCGACGCTCTCTGTCCGCTGCTGTGTGTGCTCAGCGCTCACCTGTGTGCGCACGCACGTATCTGTGGGCAACGGGGCGGAGAGTTTTTTTGTGTGTGTGTTTTTGAACGATGACAAGTCGGAGTGAAAACAAACCAAAATGAAATAGTAACGAGGCTATTTTTAAAATGTCGGGAGTAGAAAGTACAGATATTTGCGTGAAAATGTAAGGAGTAGAAGTAAAAAGTCGTCTGAAAAATAAATACTCCAGTAAAGTATAGATACCCAAAATTTCTACTTAAGTAAGGTAACGAAGTATCTGTACTTCGTTACTTGACACCTCTGCACAATACACCGATGGATTTTGCCAGACGGAGGCAAGCCCAGTCGTTCTCGGCTTTGATTGTAAAGCCTTTTATGGATTAGACGGTGAGTGTGTTCAGGGTTATTAGAGCTGTCAAACTTGACCCCAGCGAAGCTATAAACAGCATTTGGCAGCTGTCCAGAAATGCAGTGACACACTGTACAGTGATGTTCTGTTGCATCCCAACAGCAGCACATCGCTGCAGACACAGGACTTTCTCTAATGGTGGCAAAAGGACCCAGTAAAGTAAACCAGCACTGCAGGTCTGATTTACAACTCCTCAAAAAGCAGTTACCCCGGCTGTAGGGTTACGCAAATAAAGATGCCATCCATGACACTTGTTGACATTGAGGTGTTAAATAATGGCTTCATGTCTTGTGTTAATGAATTCAGATCTTTTATTAGTTCTTTTTAATTCTTTGTTTAACTTTTCATTCATGCCGTTCCTCATCTCCACCAGAACAGAGCTGTTAAATGTAATGTGAAGTCCCCTCTTGTTAAGCAGTTCTCAATATACTTTTAAAAAGCTAGTGACACTCAAATACACACAAGTATTAATACGGTGCTAAAACACTACAACAATTGGTAAATTAATTGATTTGACATGAATTAAATAGTCACATTTTTGATGATTGGGAAATCATGAAAGTAATTTTTTCAAGCAAAAATGCACAACACCTGTTGGTTCCAGCTTCTCACATGTGTGAACTTGCTGCATTTTGTTCGCATATGAGAATAAACTGAAGATCTGAGTTTTGAGCTGAAAAAACAGAGTACATATTTGGCTCTTGTGGCGGCTTTTCACTATTTTCACGGTCAACAAAATTAAAATATCAAATCATTTAAAAATAATTGTTTGTTGCAGCCCTAAAACACACAACACACTTGAGCCTCAGTGCTCTGGAGTGTATTTTAAAAACAGCAAAAGGAGAGGAGTCGGGGTGAGAAGCATTAGGGCGCAGAGTTTCTTGTTGAGCAGTATTATGCAACTGAAAAGGCATTGCCCATAAAATGGTGGAGCATAGAGACAACTCGCAGTAAGGCACAGCCAAAAATATTCACACTGCGCCTCACACCTCGTGAAAATGTTCCAGTGGTGTTGACAGTTGACGAAGTACTTATGCAACTGAACTCTACAGGTCAGACCACTGACTGCTGCTCTGGGTGAACTCAATATCGGAGTGTAGTTGCACCGAGCTGACTTGTTAACGCACCATTTGTCTTAATGCCAAATTTCCAAAGTATCAAAACTCAAAGGATTCAACATTCAAAGTCGACTGAATACCAAACTGGAACCGGAAAGGAAAGAGTACCATGATGCCTGTGGCCTGATATTAACACAACACATGGTAGGGCTCACATTTCTTCCCACTCGTGTAAAGCTGAGTGTCATCACATTGGACCTGCATGCTGGCTTCAAACCTTCAGTGATTGGCACATCACTGGCAGGGAAACACACGTGTTTTAACCTCTAAGACAGATATAGCACTTTGACTGCACCTGGAAGGAATTGGTTGAGATTTTGGAAAACGTGCCTATTCTCTTTTCCTTTTTTTGCAGAGACCAAGATGAGGTGAACAGTACCAATCTCATGTCTGCACAGTAAGCGACAAGGAGATGGTTAGTTTAGCACAAATACTGGACTAGATCGTAACATAACCACATGTAAAACCACAAAAATGTACATATGCATTTATACATAGACAGTATTACAAAAAATGGACGTATTCTCAAAGACATGAAGAGCGGTTGTAAAGCTCAAAAAGTCCGTGGCTCCGGCCATCACCATCTTGGCAGTGACGACACAGCACAACTCATGCATTGTACATTGTGCAAAAAGGTGGATTTGGAGCCGAGGCCTGTGTGATGCATCACAGCAGACTGCTCGCAGCAAGCGACCTGTCACTCAGAGCTAGGGATGGGTATCGTTTGGGGTTTTTTTCCGATACCGGTGCCTAAACCGATACTTTTTTATTGCCTTTTTTTTTTCTTCAAATTGAACAATATTATTAACTGTTTAAAGTATACTATAGATATAAATAAATAAGTACATACAAAACACGCTTCAAACTACAGCTTCAAACCTTTTAACTTCAAACTATAAACAATATATATTTAAAAGAGAACAGACACAAGCATCAGGTGGCCTGATGGGACCGTGTGCAACAGAACTCAGAAACTGTTGGATCCTAAAACTGCTGCTTTACTGGACTACACGTCATCATTAATATCAACTGGGAGAGATTTATTCCATCAAGCCGAGGACGGGCGTTCCAAAGCTCGTGCTCGTGTCTCCAGCGATCTCTGTGTGCGCGCCCTGTGTGTGTGTGTGTGAGCGCTGAAAGCCCCGCCCCCTCGAGCCCCGCTCTGCATGCAGGCGGACAACAGAGAGCAGAGCAGCGAGTGTGCTGTGATCCGCGCTATTTTAATAATCGTTTTTAACGTGCGGGCACCGCGCTACCTTTTTAGTATCTATATACCGTGCAACTTTACAAAGTAGGTTAAAAAAAAAAGTATTTAAATCGGCTCAGGCACTGGAAGGAAGCACCGAAATCTGCGTTGCTTTTCGGTCTGGTAGGTACCGGACGTGTTAGAACCGGTGCCATACTGGCACCGGTTCTCGGTACCCAACCCTACTCAGAGCAGCCATGCCCATAATTATGCCTAAATTTAAGTAATTATATCATTTGAATGGCCGAGTTATATACAAATTCACCTCCCATACAGTTGTCATGAACGGGAAAATGACCTAGAGACACAGATACTAGCCTATAAATATTAGGGCTGCAACAACGAATCGATAAAAATCGATTATCAAAAGTGTTGGCAACGAATTTCATTATCGATTCGTTGTGTCGCGCGATTATTACGCCGGGCAATAAGTCGCGGAGAAGAAAAAAAAGAGCGGAGCAGAGCAACTGGCCGGCCAGCGTTTCTGAGATTGGAGTGAGACACGAGAAAAGCTGAGGTTGTGATGTTCTCAAAAATAGAAGATCTTTGACAAGTCGAGTCTTGGCCAATCAGCGTCTTCATGTTCCTCAAACTTGTTTTTAATGGAAGCTAGTCAGCTTGCTATCGCGTTAGCTAACGTGTTTGGGTTGTGTATTGTCGTTAAAGTTCCGTTATGTTCCGTTACAGTTCAGTCTTGCTTGTAAAAAACCGTAACGTGATGAAACATGCCGTCACCCCCGGTCTGGTTCAGTTCACGCTGTCACTCGTTAACGTTAAACCGGCGGATCTGGCTGCAGGTTTTTTAATTTTTTTTTACTCAAAGTAGAATGAAGCAAATCACGTAGTCGGGCTTAGCCAACAACGTGACGTCGTGGTCATAAAAGACCCAGAATGAAAGAGTTTAAGGAAGAAGACGCTCAATATGTAGCAGTACAGCTTCCCTCTGTCCCAGTATTTCATACATATTGATAAAGCAGGGTATGTAAATGCAGCCTCTGGAGGGATCAATTACAGTAAAAAGGGCACACATTTGGCAAATGTAAAGCATACATGTGTATGTTTTTAGTGTTAGTCCATTTTATTGTTTTAATTAACAGCTCAGGGATGTTCAAGGAGCAACCTGTTTGTGCACTTTCTGAAGATGTTTTGCACTGTCACTTCTGTTTTTGAAAAAAGGGTTGGAAATGAACGCTTTTTTGATAAAACCATTTTTTTATCCGATTCATCGATTAATCGAAAAAATAAATCAACCGATTAATCGATTATTAAAATAATCGTTAGTTGCAGCCCAAATAAATATATTTGGTATGTTAATATGGGGGTCTATAAAGATGCACTCACTCTTGCAGTCAACCTCAAGTGGCTGTTTGTGGCATGAAAGCAAAGAAGCGGATTTCCCAAAAAGTTTAATTTTTTCTTCAAGCCTCAGCTCTAAAGATATTTTCGTTTTGTGGAGATATATATATATATATATATATATATATATATTTCTTTATAAAGCATGCGCCACAACTCTTTTACGATAGGTCATGGTCATGCATAGGACGACTAACTTAGCCTCCCTTGCCGTTTCTGCAAACAATGCAGTCAACATTCAAGCGGGGATTTCACATATCTATAATGGGTTTTCTCCAAGAGTAACCAAATCATTTAATTTCTTAACAGGGAATTTTCTTCATCCCCCTGAGAGGAGACTATGCTGGGCCTGTTAGATGCAGTTCGACATGTAGATGCTTTTACCAATGTGAAGCTATTTTTGCTTTTCAGATACAGATGCATGAGTGCACAAATTCCTCAGGGTGCAAGGAGGGAAAATATTTCCACTGGAGCTATGAAGCTAAACATGAAAACAAAGAAGCCGAAAACACTGAGGACATCAGATATAAAATCTAAATTAATCAAGCTGCATACTAATCAAATGGATTTAGTTTCAGAGCTTCTTTCACTGAAATATTTTATCTTGTTACAATGTGGCTGATTTACTGCATATTCTGACTGTTGTATCTCACACAAAGCTTCAGGAATTACTATTACTTTAACAATTATTTGACGCAATGCCATGCAATTTCATAACCACATGGACAAGAGTAAGAAAGTAGCAGGGTTAGGAGAAACAGTTACAGCACAGGATGAATAATTATTCCTTAGAGTTAGAGTAAATAACACAAAGGGCTTAATTGTGTTTCTTGATCTCTGCGGGCATTGGTGTCCGATAGCTGAACTCCTGTATATTTGGAGTACAAATGATTCTACTGAGACGGGTTTTGTAACTAGAGGAGCTCTGAATTACAGGTCTTAATATTCATTACAGACCTTTCGAATATCTCAACAGCATGACCTCAAATGAGACAAGAAGCATAATTCCGTCCAAAAAAGCAATTAATAAGAACAGAAGTCAAATGTTATAAAACAGCATTTACAGGGAACTTGAATGCATAATTTGTTAGTATTCACCACCCACAGGCTTCAACCATATTAGTGTTGCTGGAATAAGATCTGAGAAAAATCACACACACATCTACTGAGTCCTAAAATAGGTTGGAGCCTTTTCTGTTCTTGTGTGAAAAAGACCTCGGTACAAAATGAAACATAGCAGCTGATCTGCTCTGTATTTAGCCAAACCAGACACTGCCGACCGTTCCAATGTAGAAACCAAATGTTGCATAAGCTATTTAGCCATGATGATATTTTCTGGGTCTCATTTATTGTTGGTCAAATTTTTCCACCTACTGTAATTGGGTCAGTACCACATTGGTGTGTCACTATGAGACACATACTATGTTGGGTTTGTTATGTGTCATACTTTCAGAATAAAGCACGTTTGGCAGGCTGCACATTGTACAATACTGTTTATCCAAATCCAATAATTGCATAAGACTTGCTGACATGAACTATTGTTGTTTATGTGCTGAAATAAAAAAAAGTGCCATATACACTTTCAGAGCTTTAATGGAGCAGCAAATCACTATTTGCTAACGAGGAGTCAGTGTTTACCATTAATACCTAGACTATTTTGTCCTGCCACAATTTCATGAACCTGAAATATTTTTACACTTCTCAACCGGTGGGGTGGCTGACCCTTTGACTTTGACACTTCCCGGCCCGTGAACCTTTAGTTCTCGCTGTGCTTCCTCTCCCTGTGTGGAGGGATGGATCCCTGTTAACCAGGGCAGACTGTCCTCAGGGAGCGATCTGCAGCAATGTTGGCAACCCACTCAAACCCCCTTGAAACTCAGACTCTGTCTCGTTCACCATGCTTTATGAGTATATGTTTCTTCTGGGGGAGCCATGTTAAAAGCTCCCAATCTCATACTTAGCATCTTTATACTCTTCCCCGATTATACATAAATGAATAAATCTATGTTGCAAAAGAGAGTACACTTAAAAGTAACTTCAATAATGTTTTGGCTTAAAACAGAAATCCATTTAGCTGTAATATTTCACAAAATGTAACGTTCAGTTCCATGTCGTACTTTTCCATTTTCCACTTAATGCATCATTGACTTTTATAAAAAATATATATATATTTTGCCTCAATAAGTGGCTTCTCGGAAACATATGCTGTACAACACACAACAAAGACCAGATTTGTTGCTAAAAACAGGAAATAGGATCTCAGCTAACCTGAATAAACAGGGGGAGAATAATAATGAATGCACGGTACTACGGTACTAGGCATGAGGGGGTCACTGGATAGGTTGATTGGGTACAAAATGGTCTTGAAAGTCACTAGAGCTCAACCCAACTGAACACCTAAGGAAGATTTTTGAGTGAATAGCGTTCTATCATCATCAACAAAACACCGAACGAGGGAAAGTGTTCATCCCTCCGGTAGAGTCTATGAGCATTGAGACTGACCAAAAATAGTTTTTCCCTTTTAAAATATATTTATTTTGGGGTGCACGATTTTACGTTTGTTGTTCCTACTTTTTATGTTAAAAGTGGTAAGGCCAAGAATTGGTTGCCAATTTCTCAAAATCACAACCCTTACTGTCAAGCCCTTAGTACGTTTAGATACTCTTTTTTTAATGCCAGGTTTCAAGTAGACGTTAGCATACACAGGAGCAAACAGAAGTTATTTCAATGTGTTCAGACAAATTCATTTAACTGCACATTATTTAGTAAGGCTGCACCGGTCTAAATAAAGTCCAGTTTCCAGTTTACAACGTATGACAGAGAAACAAACAGAAAGCCTTGACGTCTAAGCAACTCTAAGAAGACCCGAGGAAATACGAATTCCTTAAGTTCCCTGAATGCATCAAGTTGGAACCAAATATGTTCTTATTGTGATTGTAAGCCAAACTGTGTATTAAATGTGAAGACCACTTTGATCTTAGAAAGACAAATTTACCGTAGATGCAAACTGCAACATGCAGGTTTTTTCTTCTTTTTTTTCTTCAATTTGTTCACAAATATAATATTCAAAACAGTAGCCGGCTTTCTCAGCATCATAACGTTAAAACAGTATGTCTCATCATTAAACATGTGTTGCATTTAAACAGAATGCAACATGAGTGTTGTAGTCTGAAGATAACTGCAGTTACGCAACTATTTTCCATTTCAGCGTCGCATGTTTCACTGCCCCAAAAACCGATGTGTGTTGTGCCCTGGATGAACAGTGTTCTGCTGCTGCAGAGGTAAACAGTCACAGAAAACAGAAAGGCATCCCTCATAAGGGTGCATCTTTGGTAGATTTTTCAGAACAAATTTGCATGGATGACTTGTGTAAAATGTATGATTATTGTATAATTGTAAGTATAAAGTTGTATTAATAAATTCACATTAATAATTGTGTATGTAATAACATGCTGCTAAAGCTGTTAAGGTAAGTTCTTAACACAATAAGAAAATACTCTGTAAATTCACACAGGAGTATAAAAACAATAGGCTTTACCGTGTGGTTATTTCATATAGACTATTTATTTATTGAATTTCCAGAAAACATGCTAGATCATGATATATACTGTTATCAAGATATGAAATTACCTATATCACGATACAAGATGTTGGATATATCGCCCAACCTCACTGCTGTATTAGGAACATTTAATGTACAAAACACATTTTTCAGTGCTAGATAGTTTGACACTGCAGGTTGAGTGAAGTGTCTGACCCCTATTTGCATTATGATTACTGTTGTTAAGTTGAAACAGCACTTTGCATGTTTTTTTTAAAATCTGAAATGTAGTTATAAAAAGGGAACTAATCCCAGTATTAAAGTTTAATGTTTACATAGGCTCATCCGACAGGTTCAGTAGTCTGTCTCTCGTGCTTTGGCCCAACCACAAGGACAGATTTGCAATGTGAACATATACACACCATGATGGTAGAAACACTGGTGGTCTTGACCTATTCACAGTTAAATATACAACAAACAAACATTATTTATAGTATACTTCAGAAATCCTAAGCTCACCACATCAATTCAAAACTGCTTTACACTATGGTTTGCCCTTTTGGTGCCCATCAACATTTCAAAGAACTACAGCAAAGCAGAAAGAAACCAAAACAAACTGAAGTGAAGAATGCAGGTCAGGTGACCTCTGCACAGTGGAAGATTAGTACTGCACAGGCTTTGTCACAAAGGACTGTACAATTAAAAGTTTAGTTTTGCACACTGGGTTGACCCCTATAAAGACCTACCTAGATATAAGTTCATGATTAACAAACAATAGCGTTGTATGTTAAAAAATAAAACTTGTGTAGAATATGACTGTAGAGTTGTATAAATAAATACGAGTGACAGTCCACTGTAGGCCAACTGTGACGACTAATGCATGATAGCAGTGATGCCACGCAGGTCATGCTGCAGCTGTTGAACTGGTTGGGTGAGCTGGTATTACATGCACAATTTGATTCAGACTTGCACATTAAAATAATGCTGGCACAATAATCACAACAGCAACCAAAAAACTGTTTAAAGAGTAACTAGACAAAGCAGGTCAAATGCAAATAATACAAATTAGGATTGCTGCAGAGAAAAGACTTAGAAATAAATAACTTAGAATGCAAATACATTTGCATTTTAGCATAGTTTAAAAAAGGCATGATACAATTTCAAGTGGTAGAATGTCACCATTTATATTATTTTTTAAATTGGAGTAAATGAAGTACTGTATCTGCACCACAATCCAACATCACTAAGAGAGCAACAGTATAGCAGGGAATAAAGAGCCAGTGAGACATCTGTGAGAAGTAATAAAACAAGTAAAGACACAGCAGTTCTGCAATGATTTCAAGCCTAACCCTGACACCAATATTTTCCCTTGCCTGTCATCCCACATAACAAACACCGTGTTAGCGTTCCTTTTTTAATAGAAGGGTGTGTTTGTTTGTGTGTGTGCAAAACACCATGCGGTTAACATATGTGGTTTTAATCTGTCCTAAAACATTATTTCATTATTATTATTCCAATTTGTTTGGAATCTTAATTCTTGTGTTGTCTTGGGGTCAAAATGACCCGTGTATGAGTGTATATGTGTGTGTGTGTTGATGGGTCATTTTGACCCCAAACAACATGAGTTAAGCTGAAATTGGTAAAATATAAAAAAACACAATGTAATCATGATATAGTCATGACACAATTCCATGTAAATTCAATTGATGACTATTTGAAGTAGGGGTATAAAGATTAACTGATATGACTTGGAAAATCAATACTAGAGTCTTAGAGAGAATACTAGAGTCTTAAAATCAATACTAGAGTCTTAGATAGAATAGATCCATCCGTCAAAATACGTAAAAAGTTTGAAAAAAAAAAAAAAAAGTACCTGCAAGAATAAACCCTGAAAAAAAAAAAAAAATTATATATATATATATATATATACATACATACATACATACATACATACATACATACATACACACACATACATACACACGATTAATGATGTCTCACATCTAATTTCCCACCTCACCATCATCTACACCTCTATTTTCCCGTCTCCATGTGTGCATGGGTCAAAGTTTCCATTTATCACCCTAAAATGGGCTCAACTGTTACATGAATGGTAAAAAATTGCAAACACACGCAATCAAAGAACAGTGTAAAACATTAGAAAAGCAGCAATCAGGGCAGTAAACTGAATGATGTCGTTAGCCAATCAGCCACAAGCAGAATGCTAATAAGTAACAAATGTGGCCAATAGCTATCTGCCACAGATATTAGATTTACAGGTCGAGGTATGCTTTCACGTCACTGGTTTGTCAATCCAGAATGGTCCCAAATGATTATTATATGGGTCCTTTATTCTGGCATAGCAGAGATTAAAATCCCCATGAAATGCAGCATCTGTTTAATTAATTGCATGTTAACGAGTGAGAATACAGTACCTTATTCAAGCCAACACATATATGTGCGTGCTAATAAAAGATTGGTGAAAAGATGAAGACAGGCAATAAACTTTTCTGCAAGTATAATAAATTGTATGAGAATGTGCTTTGCTGCAGCTTTAACTGTGGTGAGGAAATGGAAGCCACAACTAAGACGTTCTTGCCTGAGACACTAATTAGTTGCGGAAGAAAAGCCAGTGGTTGTAGGAGGATGACACACGCAATAGCTGTGCATAGATTTTAAGACATAGTTTCCATTAAAACGGTTGGCAGCAGTGGAATGGCTGCATTTGCAATATATTCTACCGAGTTGCCATTACTTTACCTTAAATTAAATTACAGCAGCAATTGTGCTCTACCAATAATTCAAACTCCATTTATGATCGGTCAATTTAAGAAGGGGAAACAATATGCTGTGGTAAACATGTTTCCACCCATTCCATGAGAACATTTTACAATGTAATGCCGCCAAGCCCCAATTCAGCTGGTCATTATGAAAGCGCAGCTTCACAGTCCCCGTCTTCAGCCAGCAGACATTGAGGTAGCTGCTTTACACAAAGAGGTGGAAGCAGATCCTAACCTGCCAGAGGCCACAATTATGACACGGAGAGCACTAGACACAAAAACTCCAACACAATCGCCGGGATCACAAAATCGCTGTCACATCATTTCCTGGAAAAGTATATATTGATTTGCCATCTGCTGGCAGGAATGATGGAAACAGACTGTGCAGTACAGACTTGTCAATCAATATGCCAAAAGAGAGAACATGTTTCCATGATGAACCATTGCTAACGGTTGGTGTAATCAAAATTGGTTAATTTTCAATTATATGTTGATTTATTTCGATGAATCATTCAGGTTGCAAAATGTCCAAGTTGATATCCTCAAATAATTTTTGGTCCAATCAACAGTCTAAGAAAAAAAAGGGAAAAGCAGCAGATCCCCACATTTGAGAGACTAGGACCATTGAAAGTCGGGTGTTTTTGCTTTAAAATATTAATAAAATAGCTAAAAATAGCTAAACTGTTGATTTATTTTCTGTCCATTGACTAATCAATTACTCAAATTGTTTCAGAACTATCAGGAACAAAACAGATGCAATGCTTTGACTAACTTAGGCTAAAGTAACATATGGCTATAGTTCAGTCAGAGGAGACTATATGAAATGCTAAAATAGATAGGAGATTTTGATGAAGACTCCAACTATATGAAAAAGTTGTGAAACACACTTTGTAGCTCCAGAAACAAAGTCTGATACATTGACTCAAGTGATGTCACTGTGGGTTGAGGATGAGGACTACAAGTTTGAAAATTAGAAAGAAGTTAGCTTTCCAGGCCTGTGTAGCTTGTTCTCCATCTCTGCTTAAAGCTAGCTGCTCGAGACCATTAGCTGCTACTAGCGTAACACACCTGAATCTGGTCAGCAGTCGAGTTGCATTGTGGGCAATGTAAGCCGGAGCCAGGTTTTCACAAGGAAGAAGAATAGGTGAAATACCACAAAGTCATAGGAGAGCTAAATTGGTACTCTTGTAAAGGATGTCATACATCAGGAAGTAAGAGATGATTAATCAATGAATTAGTAGATATTCTTCAAACAAGATTAAAACCAAGGAGATCAAAACACACACAAAAAACAACAGTCCCCTTTGAGTAATAATGCATCAGTACTGTTTACAAATTATTAACAATAACTACCACATAACCCGAATGCAGGCTTAGGTCTAGTTAGGATTCGTGTCTGAGCTCAAAATGTCGCTGCAGTGACAGAAATATCAACCTAAATGCACCAGTCTGTATTTGGAAAGTAAAACCTTTCTCTGGCTTGCTCTCAAGGCTTCTGGCTGCCATGGCAACAATGTTGGTCTCAGAGTGACTCATCTTTTCAGTGTCTATCGCACAACAGGAGCTTTAACCACTCCAGCCTCCCCACTGCAGGAAGGAAGACTCAGCTTTGCCATCCACTCTGACCTGAAACCGTTCTTAGTCTGGTAACTCCAGGAGCAGCTGGACAACATGCACATCATTTTTGTTTCCATGAGTCCATTAATCCCCAAAGCTACAACTACTACACTCAATTTATTCAATTTAATTAGAGATGGTTTGAGCTGTCGGCAGGTGACAAAGATATTCTGTACATTTTTCAGTTTTGTATTAATAGGGATACTTGCATCTAAACCGTTCCAACAAATAAACACCTTAATACAGTGGTTCTCAACCTTTTTTCAGTGATGTACCCCCTGTGAAATATATTTTTTTAGCCGAGTACTCCCTGACCAGTGCACATCAGTTTTGGTTTAAAATAATATGTAATACACAGCGCTGTGCCATCAGTTTCTGATTTAATATAGAATATATACAATTCAGTTTAGAAATTTACACATATCTTATTGAATATTTATTAAATAACTATTTTTAAATGGATGCTCATTGTTAATATATTTTTTTTTAAATCTCATGTACCCCCATTTGAGAATCACTGCCTTAACATATAGTAAGTGTGGACAGCTATGCTGTGAACCTGGCCTATTTGTAACCACCGACTCATGCACTGTATATGAATGATGAGTCATACAATGTGTGCTACTAGGCAACAGATGGGGAATCAATGAAACTTGGTTTTAACAACTGTGATTGGTCCTGAAAACAACCTCAAGGTAAGGCCCAAATGTTCTCCGTGGTGAAGAAAAAAAAAAAGGAATAGAAATAGTAATTTATTATTTATGGATTCCTATCTTTTAATAAGATAAAAATGAAATTCCTTGAACATGGACTAGATCTCCGGAAAGCACTCAGAAGTCATAATCTGCACTGATCAGGAAAACTCAATTGTACAGTCCTCATGGTGATCATTTATAACCGTGTCCGACTTACACAGGAAAAAACAAATCAATCAATCTCATGAATAAATCTGTGATGAGACGCAGCAGACTCCACAGACTTTGCTACTAAAAAACAGCTCCACGAATAGTACAACACATTTTCATTTTTTACCGAGGACACATTTACTATGTAACATCAGAGTTGGCCGTCTGTCATTTAGTTTCAGATTCATTCCTGCTGATGTATTGATGGAGCATCAAACAGTATAAGCCTGGGTTTGTTGGTATGGAAGGTCATCGGCAAACTGTTGGCAACATTTTTTAAGCACTTACATTTTTAAATCTATTTTTTCATAATGTCATTCGAACATTTGCTTATTATTATTATACTTTAAAGTCTAATTTCCCACTACGCTGTGATTTGTAGATGCTCTCTTGCAATTTTTCAAACTAATCCACCGGTACAAAAGTCACTCTGGTGCCGTTAGCTAAACACTTCCATGTACATCACGTGCCAATAGCTCTTTCTCGGTTACCACTTTCCAGCTCTGCGAATAATTCATTACACAACTTCAACACAGAAATGAAAAGTGGTTCTATAAGCTCTTTAAAAGCCTGTTTCCTACATGGCATTAATATAAATAACATTCTACTAATACTCAAACAAATGACTTCAGAACACACCCAGACTAGTGCACTATTAAAAAAGAAAAAGGTCTCAAGGACAACCAGATTTGCGTCCCTTAATAAGATGTACCTCATTATTTCATCAGCAAAGGCTTTGATGTGAAAGCCAGGTGAATAATCTGCACAACCTATTAAAAATGCCCAAAAGAAAATAACTGAAATATAGATTTCCTTCATTATACACCAGCAATAGTCACCATGACAAGCATAAATCACCCTCAAGCTTATGGTGAAATAAAGTCGGATAATTTAGCTGTCACTTTCACGCTCGTCAACTAGGCAGTCGCTGCCATGCTGGTTCAAGTCAGTTCTGAGTGTTGTTGTGGTGCAACGCACTCTAGTTTGGGAAAATCACGCGTCAAAACACTGCACACTACATGTTCAAAAATCTGTTAATATATAAATGAAAGCAGTCATAACTCATTTGAGACATATTTTGTTTTCATCGCCTTGAGAAGTTGCATCATGTTAAAACGTTCTACTTGACCAGGCAAGTCTTTCTCACTTCAGTCAGAGACTGTTCTTGTTAATCCAGTAAGATCAACACTGGCGATAAGATGTTGAGGCTTGTCTGTAACATTCTTAGCAATCTACTCTTTCATTTTATAAATTTGAATATATATATATATATATATATATATATATAGTTATAAGATGTGGATCACAATAGGATTTAAAATTGGTTAGTCACATATAGTGTTATAGGCTATGATAGGTCAATCCCTACTATACTGTATATTCAGCTAATGCCCACATTCTGTATTTCAATACAAGATATTTACTACAGTGAAATAACTTCTGAAAGGGCGTATAAGCACATAGTAGAAATTGCACACATTGTTGTGAATGGAACTTAAATAAACATGGTTGTAGGAAGGCTCAGTTCCGTCAGGCTTACCTGCAAGAAGACAAACGACAAGTAGCTAGGCAGGTACATGCTCAGATTTGTCATGACTGAAATATACATGGAAGAGGTGATGGTTTTATAGATGACATGTTAGATAGCACAACATTTGGGCCAAGGGGTATATATCGGCCAGTTCTAGGCAATGCAATTTCCAAACAACAATGTACCTGCTGCCAAGTACCAAAAGCATTTTAATGAACTATAACGACAACACATCATTGTCTATGCTGAGATAAATTGAAACAGCCTGAAGTTCAACATCTAAGTATAACATATATAACTACTTTGGAGAAGCAAACTGCCAACCTGTAAGAAACACTGTGTATAGAGATGGTAAATAAATGCTGAGTTGACAACAAATATTGAAATAATTATTTGTGGTTAGGACAATGTCAGGATAGCAACACTATTCAACATATACATATTAGGAATCTCTCCTTTTAGGAAGTGCAGTACTACACTTGACAGGTAGGAAACAGACTCCTTGATAAGGCCATATGGCCAACCTCATCCAGCCTCCACCTCACATGCGGTCCTGTACTCTCCACTCTACTATTCTAAGGCTTAGCTCTTGCTGGTTGCCATTGACATCCATTCATAGTGCGATGACATGAACACACACACATACATCACTTCAGGGTACAGATGAGCCCAGCTGTAGGAATTAAGAAATCAAAAACAAAAAGGCCCAATAGGGTAACTTACAGTCTTGTAAAGTGCTGGAATAAAACTGTAGTTTTTTTGAGAAAACTTTCGTACCAGTCTTGGATAAAATGGCTTTTTTTAGCTGCAGGCTAACTGCAGGCTTGACTAGTACAAATTCTTAGACTTGCTGGAATGGTTTGGATTGTGTTAAGCCGTCTATGTGTTTCTTTGTTAAGGCGTTTCAGCAATCCTGCACTCAAGTTATAATTCAGCATGTTTGCACTGGCTATGGCTTTGTAAAATCCCAAATTATTAACTTGTCAAGCCATAGAGAAAAGATTGCTGAACCTTTCTTCAACCGTTATCTTCACTATCAACATGTTCGACCAGCATCAACATACAGGTGGAAAACACAAGCAAACTAATTCAGACCAATCCCAGGTATTGTGCTTGCACACAGTTTCTCCCTTGTGAGTTTCACTTTTGTGTGTCCTCTACGCAAAAGCAGAAATCCCTATTAACCCCTCCTTTAAACATCACTCTCTGGATGTGCCTCTGCATGTCAATACAGCCCAAACTGCTCCAGTGAGGCTACTCTGGGTGTCCATAAAAACATCTCAAAACAAGCACAAAGCATCTGTGAAGCATGGGAAGTAGAAACAAAAAAACATCTGTTGACAAAATGCAGTATTTTATATTAATAGCACAAAACTGATGTAATGCCCTTTGTCACACATGTCATATATTTGTGTGTAATGACTCAAGCAGCAAATCATTTCCACTACTTTCACCAGTGTTTTTCCCTGATCGTCAGGTTTTAACATAACACACATGCGCAGTACTGTATGGAACATGATAAACATCTGCTTAATGTATGTTTCTTGCAGTTGTTGTTATGGGCTACATGCAGAATGTTATTGTTATAGATAACAGTGAGTAATCATACACTGGGCGAGACGGATAGGCTATTTTAAGCGGCAGACCCCTTCATCCTCTTACCGTACCTTTGAGCTGCGGCAGCGGCGAAAGCTCCACCGGAGCGCTCTGCGTGCGGTACTGAGACGAGCCCTGGGATTTTCTCTGTTTCTGGGCCTTCCTCATGGACTTTCTTGTAAACCCGTCCACTTTCTCGGATGCAGAGATGGCCGACATTTTGATGCATAAAGCGATGGAGACTTCAGACGAGCTTTTTGTATCCCTAGGACAAATGAGATGTTTCCTCTTCTGTTCGCATTAGCACAAAAAGCACAGAGCCCACTGCACGAGCTGAAGCTAGCCTCCCGTCCAAGTGTGATGTTATTCTGTATGATCCAACATGGTCGCTCGGTACTGGGGGGAGGGGGGGCGGGTTAGACTGTATCCAAAGACCGCATCATCCGGATAAACTAGTACTCTGGAACACGAGGGCAGTCTTCAAAACACGAACCCAAAAAAAGCCAAACTACAACTCATGGCATTCCCCGCAGTTACAAACAATACAATTATGGCCTAACTTTCAAAAATTCGGTTTGGCTTTTTTGTCTCTTACTGGTTCGTCATATTTGCAAAAAGTCTACTTGTTGCAAAACGTATTAAAGACATTGTCATAAAAAAGTTGCCCAAATGAGTGGTAAAGTCCGGACTGTAGCACACTACTGTACTGCTAGCATGCCTGCTAATGCACCCGACGTTAGCTCGCGTGCTACAGTTAGCCGACGGTTATGTACGCAGCTACTACAACAGTCTGCTGGTTGGCGAGGGACAAAAGTTACAAAGGGCGGCAGCCCCGGTACATTCAAGTAGTTCTTCGTGTGACATCGAGTCCAAGTCTTCAAGCACTTCTGTCGATCTTAGTTAGGACTTCCGTTGAGGGTATTTTCAGTTATCCGCGATCGATGAAGTTGGATTTCGCTCGACGACCAAGTCTCGTTTAACGTTAGCGGTTAAAAGTTAGCAGGATCCACGTTCGGTCGACGTCGTCCTATCTACCTTCATCGTTGAATGAAGCGCGGTAGTTTCGTTTTCACGGCCTCAAAACACGCCGATTCCTCTGAAATACGACAAATGACTGGACGTCGTGCTCAGTAGCCTAGGTAGCCATCAAACACTCCCAGTACAGTCGTTCAGACGTTGTCTGTCTCACTTCACTGTTCGGTCGACTGCAGAGCCTGACAGGTGTACGTCACTGAGTGACGTCTCGAATGACCAATCACAAGCCGAGAATGGAAAACAGTGTAAACTTTTTAAACCAATCAAGTCGCGCAGAACGCGGGCCCTGAACATGTGACATGTGAAAACAAATATGTGACGGTGTACCAGTCAAATGCGTTGTACAGTTGAATGAGGAGTGGCAGCTATTGTAGGCGTTAAATACATTTTAATAATATTTATTCTGTTTGTTTGTATTTCATCAGGGAAAGCAATTGTTCATGTTTCATCTAACCAACATAAAAACATGGTGAGACAGGGCATGATATGATATAACATATTAAAATGTATAACTTATCAAATGAGAACAGAAGAATATAGCTTAGGGTACATCAGTGGGTTCAAAAAGTCGGATTTTTTTTGAGTAGCTTATTAAGAGGCTAAACATCTAAACATCTCTTTAAATTTAAATTACTTTTCCCTCTACGTTTTAACTCTATACGCCCAAATGTATTCAAACAAAACAGAAGAAAAATATGTGCAACCTGTATAGGCTTTGTAACCCCTGCAGTGAATTATTAGTCATTAGATGTCCTGTGCGTCTCACTAAGCACTCAATATCACATGGATCACACTGAACAAATGGAACCAATACCATGCCATACACCTTGAAAACAACTTTTAAATTTAATAAAATCTGACAACAGAACATTTGCAATTATATACAAATGAACCAAGCAACAATCAATAGGTATTTTATACATATGAACAACTGAAGCATTAGTTCAAGAAATAACATTTAGAACATTTTGATATGGGTAAAATTGAAAAAAATAAAAAACATCCACCCATACATGCAAAAAAAAAACTACAGCGATTAAGCAATAAATACACTTTGCGAAGTTCACAAAATTGCTCAAAGACGTGTATCAAATAATTGTATTTTATGAAGAAGAATTTAAAATGTTTGTATCTGCAGACAAACTTTTTTCTCTGCACATGTTGACCATCTGAACAACTTCATTAAATGTGTGTTCTTGTTTTAAACACTAATGTTTTAGTAAAATTAAAGATTTAATCAGCAACATACAACTTTTTTTCAACCAGAGATTGTGTACAGCACAAGACAATTGTGTATCAGGCAACTGCAAAACCCATGGCCCAACTAAAATAAAAAACAGCCTCTTGGGTATTAAACTGCAGCATCAAATATTCAGAATGACTGTTAATCTATGCAGCCCAGGTTCCTGTACTCATGTAATCTGTATTTAGATCAGTGTTCTTAGAGGCTTATCGTCTGTCAGTTCCGGTTAAAAATACTCAAAATAAAAAATATATATAATTTCTGACTGGCACAAGTGTCACTCCAGAGCCCTTCTTGTGAAATACAGAGAGATTTTCTTCATGGTTTGTGGTGAGCGGATGGTCTGAAAAACAAGAAAACAAAAATGGTGAACTGCAATATTAATCTTAATAGCTATAAAGCACTCCCATGCATGTAATCATTTGCAATGATGAGGAGGGACAGGCCTCAATTACCAAACAATCATTCTGTGCTGGTGGACAGACTGCTAGCAGCTTCCTCTGCTTCTAGTCTTAGTGCCATGTTCAGCTAACATGATGCAGCTAGCTACTTTTCTGTGACCTTTTTACCTTCATTAGATAGTGGACAGTATAGAGGCAGACAGGAAATGTGGGAATAGCGAGAGCGGGGTATGACATGCAGCAACAGTACCCAGCCGGAATCAAACCGAGGATGTTGCAGTTATGCGCTGTGCGCGGCAACCATTCAACTTGTATTTACCCAACAGAAATCCGAGCGGTATCGATCAAGAAAGAAAACAACATTTTCTCCTAGAATGTCAAACTTTTGCTTTCAGATGGTGAATAGCGTCTCCTAAAATAACTTCATCGTTTCAGTCCTCCATAATCTAACAGCTGTGTCAAAAACATTCATATCCTGACAAGGAAATGCTCTTCATGACCGAGTAACACCAACTACTGAGAAAAGGTCAAGCTGATTAACTTGTGAATCAGAGATGTTTGTGCTTACCGGTGAAGCTGATGTCTTGCCTTCTTGTTTCTTAGAGACGCTGGGGCTTCTGGGAGTACTAAGGCTTCCTTGACCTTTCCTCATCTTTTGGCCCATCGCTGACAACCAGTCCTTTTCTCGGGGAGAGCAATTCTCCTTGCCCGTCTGCCTTGATGAGACTTGCTTGTTGTCCTCTGTGTGACAGTCTGTTTGTAGCCGGCTCTCTTGAGCAGGGCAGCAGATCCCAGACAGGGCCCGGCTTCTCTTGGCCGTGGGGTAGAGTTCAGTAACACAGTCGCACTGTTCGGCTCCATCACAGCCTGCAGATGCACCGACACCGGTCTCCAGCCTGCGTTTGGCCCGTCGTTCTGTGGGAGAGGTGCCACTCGCCGGGCTCTGGGGACACGGGCTCAGCACCCTACGGGTCAGAGGGCTGACCTGACCAGGAGATCCTCCCCTCGGGGATAACCACTGTTTGATGGAAGATGGTGTTCTCTGGCGAACAGCAGCAGTCGTAGCACCCTGGGAAGGGATGGGTGAGGTGGTGCTGGAGGGCAGAGGCAAGGCCGCTCCACTGGGAGCGCAGGCAGCCAGCTGGGGGGACGCCAAGCCTCCAAGACTCTCTGTCCTCTGCTTCTTGGCAGGAGTCGTTTCAGCTCTGATTGAAGGCCCTTAACAAAAGCAGAAGTCCTTGTTAGTTCTCCATGAATATTTTGAATGACACATTTTGTATTCATGGGCAGGGCAGCTGTGATCTATGACAGGGCACCTCCACATTCCATGCTAAGGTAAGGAAACAATATGAAAAATACATTGTATATTTTGTTACAAGGCGGTTCATGATAGTTGTAATGCTTACTTGAGAGAGATTTAGGACGTGCCCAACCTACAAGGTTGGCCTCTCCCACAGAAGATTGTGCTCCATCGATTTCCCGGTGAAGCCTCCAGATCCGTACAGTGTGGTCATCGGAACAGGAAGCAATCTGCAAACAGCAGTCGGGATTAAAAGGAGATTTAATCAATTTTCCTGGGCTATTAAAAAAGCTTAGCATCACAGCAGGGAAATACAAAAAACACACAATCATACTCAGTCTTTGGAAAAACTAGAAGCGTAAAAGTTTGTCGCTTACCTTTGTAAAATCAGTCGGGCACCAGGCAACAGATGTCACTTCCTCGCTGTGGCCTTGGAGCATCATGGGAGGGTGTTTAGGATCAGAAATCTGAAATGTAAAATTAGAGGCTAGTTGCTATAATATAGCATCACAATCACCCTAAAACATTACAAATACGAGAACATTTTAATATGGTAACTTAAAATAGAGACAGTACCTTCCAGATGTATGCGTTATTGTCACTTGAACCACTGGCCAAGAACTGGTCATCTGGGCTAATCGTGGACTTTACATAAAATGAGGAGTTCTGGTGGCCACTGAAAACAGCCACTGTGGAGGAAAACAAACAGCAATATAAGAATCACTTCATGAAAGTCAAATTCAGAAAGCAATAGAGAAAGAAAAAACAAAGATAACGTAATACAAACAAATGACATGCACCTTAATAAAAGGATATAACAGAATGTCCAGAGAAACTCAACTGTGTGAGAATTAACCAGTTAATTCAGAGCCGATTAGCAGTCAGATTAGGGCTCCACATCCCCCAGGATTTCACATAGTGAAAGATCTGACTTTAAGATATTAGAATATGCTTGTGCAAGCACAAACAGTGCCCTCTTGCTTTACCCTCTGCTGCCCATGCCAGTTAGAACAAAGGACATTAGTTTGCAGCCCCATCTAGTGATAAGCAACGGTCATTAAATAAATTAGGGATGAACTGGAAAATGTCTATTTTGGTACAGACCCACAATATCTGTAGTGGGAGGAGAGTCATTGTGTACCTGGAGTCGTTTTCATTCCACTGACATTGAACATGTAGATATTATCATCAGTACAGTTACTCATGACGTTGGATCTCGTGGAGTCCAGAACAAGTCCAGAATAACCTGTAACACATGCAAAACAACATTCAGCTATGAATGTACATTTGCATATTTCGGGTAAACATGACGAGCAGTTTTTGTACAAAACTAACCCAGGCGCATGCGCATGCAAGAACCCGGGTACGGGTAGGTCTGCAGTGGAACAGGATCCTGACGGAGCGCCGTGTAGTTCTTCCTCAGATCCCACATCTTGATCACTCTGGTTCAGATTAAATAGAACATTTGTTGGATCATGCCCTATTATTTGTTTTTGAAAGCCATTCTATATTGGCTTGCTGCACGTTAGAAACAAGACACAGTAGTTTCTTACCCATCAACTGCCCCAGAAGAGATGAGGGTGTGCTGATCCCGAAACAAAACCACTGTGACACTCTGCTGGGTATCCTGCAAGAGACATGAGGCACTCAACGATCAGCCTTCCTGTTGAACAGCCCTACTGTTTACTTCACTAAAGATGTTGAAGAAGCTCACCACACTGGGAGCCATGCCACGTGTGCTGCTCCGCCTCTTCTTTGTTTTGGTGGGAGCGTTCGCCTCAGCTTTGTTATGAGCGCCACTGATCTGGTTCACCTGCCTGTAGAAACCATCTGAGAGGAGGACACACACACATAAGAGACCCTGACTAATCTTTATGCATTTTCCCTGTGAGGGTCTGACAAAACCCTAAACATCAACACAATACAAAAACAAAACCTATGTAATTAAAATGTCTAATTGATACCTTTTTTGCTGCACCTGGTGTCCCAGACCATAATATTTCCATCTCTAGCCCCAGTAGAGAACACAGCTGTTTAATAGAAGACCAAACATCAATAGTGTGTACAACAAAGCATCATTTGTGCAAAATATATTATATGGAAATGAAAATAGTGTATTTTCTTGATATTTAAATCCAATTACAATTTTCATCCTGGCAATAACGTATATTACTGGTTTTATTAAAGCAACCACAATAGGTGAGAGTGTATATAAACATTTCAATAAATAACAAGCTTTCAAAGACACAGAATCCAATGTCACCCCACCAACACAGTGATTTCTTGTGTCTTTTGAGAGAAAACAGGGATCAAAATATATTTGGTGACTTTATAGTATACCTTTCTCCCAGGGTGTGAATGCAACAGACTTGAGGCTACAGAGGTGACCCTTGAAGCTGCCCAACAGCTCCCCTGAGTTCACGTCCCACAGCCTTGCCATCTGATCACCAGCAGCAGTCACCTGAGGAGGACACATGACCAATACAATGCATTTTAAACAAGGCTGTATTTGTTAGAAAAAGGAATTCAAGCTGCTTTAAATGCTACAATGCAAACAGGGGTAGATAATGAGGAAATACAAAGAGTTGTAAACAAAATAAAACCAGACAACATCAATGAATGAGTCAAAAATATTTGTGTCAAGATGTATTAATGCCTAATGCATTCAACTAAACCATTTAAAAGATGTTGCTGACATTATTATTCATAGATGACTAATAATATGGCATACATTTGAATTGAACTTACCAAGTGAGGCTCCCCCGGTACCCAGGCTATGTCAAAGACAGCATTCTCATGAGCCAGCCATTCTGCAAACATTTACACACCATTAGTTAGATATGTCCTCATAGCAGAAGTATTGTGAAAGAAACCTGAGTCTTTACACATACCTTTAAGAAGCGGCTTTTCACGGCTCTCTGTGTTGTAGATTCTAACAATGCCTTCTTCGTTAGCCACCGCGAGGACGTTCTGCATGTGCCCTACTGAAGAGAGACACACCCATTAGATGGATAAATGGCAACAGCTGCTCCTTTTGGGCATCCTCTGAGTATAATGTGTCATGTTTAGGTGGGTTACCAGAGGAGAAAGCCAAACCAAATGGCGGCACAGCGTCCCCCACGTTGCCATAGGAGATGTGTTCATCATGCCGGACACACTCGAAGCCTCCCAGCAGAGAGCTCAGAGGGTACCTGGGTCGGGGGTCCACAGGGAGGCCTGGGGATCAGAGAAGAAAGTGCCTTTAGTCAGACACCGTGCTGAAACTAGCAATGCTGATACTTCAATTTGGCAATTTCCCTCTACAGCATTCAGTAGATACATTACAGTATGTATTCTACCACATCTATCTAATGCCTGTAGTTACTTATTATTGTAAAAGGCTGAGATTTAAACATTTTACTTTTTAAAATCAGTTCATTGCTGGGCAGTACCTCAATATGATCCTTCATCGACTTTCATTGGCACATTACCTAGTGTTAAAATATGTTTCCCTGAACGTCAGTTTTTTTTGACATGTGACTGGGCCTACGTCTACCGTGTTGCGGTGGCCATAGTATGAAAATTAGTTGATATTGATTTTAGACACATTTGAGGAGCGTTTGCGCTTTTTCATACAACACCGTGTTTAATTTATGTTGGTAAACTAACGTCAGTTTGATCTTATTTGGAACGCTTATTATACTACCATGGTAACAGATATAGCACGCGACCAAAGATCCAACTAAACTACGGTGGTTTTACAACAATTAGCATAACACATTAAGGTAATCTTGCATTACCCTTGATGTTAACCTCGCTTGAGTTTAGATAGCACAATAACCCACAAGGCAACACCCGATGAGAGCCCCAAATGTTCCCAAACGCACAGATTATCTCACCATTAAGCCTTCGTCTGCCCACTCCTCTGTCAATTATTGAGCGGAAAAGCATCCCTGTGCCCGACACTACAACAGAGCACGATCTGAAGCTATTTTCCAAGACACGTAGAAGTTTGCTAGATTAGCTGGTGGTCTTTTCCCGTGCCGTTGCTGTTGCCTGTCTTTCCCGCGAACAGATCGTGAGGACACAGGACTGAATCCCCCGCTAAACCGGCGTTACGCGCGCCCATTGGTCGAAACAGCCACTTCCTCGCGCGCGCGTCACAGCCACATCCGCTTCCCTTGTGGCGGTGTTCTGTCAAGTTTACCGACATAACTACCGACGGATCAGTAATGGATTGAATTGCCTACATTTTCTGTTAATTTAGAATGGTATATTATTGTATTTTTTCTTCTACAGTTGCCCTTTGTCCAGCTACCATGTTTAATGTAATTGTATCCCTATGTCATTAGGATGCTGAAATGCTTTATAATTTGTCTAAATGTCACATGTTGTACATTTGGATTTCTACAATAAAACGAATGGCCGAGGAAACTGATTATGCTAAGAACTGGATCAACATAGATACTTAGATGTATATAGGCATCGATGGAGGAAGTATTCAGATCCTTTACTTAAGTAGAAGTACTAACACACTGTAGAAAAAATATAGTCAAATTCCTGCATTCAAAATGTTACTTTAGTAAAATGATGTAAAGTAAAGTAAAAACAGAATGTCTCCTTTGACTGTCAAACAACTGATTGAATTAATTGGTTTATACCAATCATTTCAGATGTACCAGTAAAAACTGTAGGCTCATTTAATTTATAGCAAAGCATTATATCTTATGAGCTTTTATAAGCAGAAAGATAGTTTGATGACACCACAAACATGATTTTTTGTTGAAGGGGGGCATTTTCTCTGTGCTTAAACAAATCTCTGGTTAAGTATATGCACAACCATTATTTTGTGATATCAAATTAGTTTGTACAATAAGCGTCCAATATTTTAAATGAAATTGGTTTACATATTCAGAGAAAAACTTGATCAGACAGAATTTCTTGTTTAAAGCATTAGTATATGTGTATATGTCTTAGGTAAATTGTGAAACATGTCAGCATATATGTAAGTATAGCATTATAAATACTCGATCATTATTACAAGCAGTAATTAAATACTGTATATATTCAATATGTATCTAATTTTAAACACAAAGAAAGTTAGCTTTAACATTTAACAAGTTACGAGCGCTTTATTTTGAAAACCAAAGCTAGACCGGAAATGGCGTTGCCTTGACACCCGGTCTGAGAGTGCCTACTTCGCTGCCTGTACCTGAAACGCTGACGGCTCGTGGTTGCTGTCAAGACTGTGTTTGTTCTGGTGAAATACACAACCACCCCATAATGTCGACGTCAACTGCTCGTTCTTTCCTGTCAGAGGCTTGTTATGGAGAACAAGAGCTTGACGCCAATTCCGCTCTCATGGAGCTGGACAAAGGTTCGTCTCTAGCTAGCTAACGCGTTAGCTTCGGTTGTAGTCTGGTCCTGTGTGTTGTGTGTTCTCCATGTGTTGGTTTGACTCAATGTTACCGTCTGTATGAGACCTGCCTGCTTTGTTGTGACCAATGAAACTGCTTCATTTGCAGGGTTGCGGTCGGTTAAGCTGGGAGAGCAGTGCGAGGCGGTGGTGCTCTTCCCCAAACTCTTCCAGAAGTACCCGTTTCCCATCCTCATCAACTCTGCATTTCTGAAGCTAGCAGACATCTTCAGACTCGGGTACGGATGCTGAACGTGGCTTAAAGACGACAGCTCGTTGACCAAATGTTTTCCAATTCTGGTTAACTTATTTCCGGTTTTGATGATTCCGACTAAACTTGTTTGGTTCAACTCACGTCAGTCAAACGTAATGCAGCCTATAACGAGATTAAAACAGCAATACATCAAAATATTACACACACATTTCAATAATATACAAAACAATTAAACTGCACCATGGAAAATTATCATTAAGTTGAATCAACGACTCTCTAAATACAGATCACCTTCATAAAAGTGGGATTTCATGCATGCCTGGTGCATTAGACAACATTACATTTACCTGTAGTAATATTAAGTGTATCTTATAAACTAACAACCGAGAGCATATCAGGTAAAACTACTTCAAGTTCGCTACTTACAACAGCTTGCATTGATGCGTTTCATATACTTTTTTGGGGCTGTTGGTTGTTCTTATAAAGCAAGTTGGTGCTCTGGTGACTCCTGATAACAAATATTTTTAAACTTTGAGTAAACATATTAAATGAAAGATTGGTTAATTTTGAGTAAGTAATCATGTGTAACGTGTGCATGGCGAGTTTATCTGGTTTCATTGTGGCACAGATCTTTGTTCATAAAAGCTTGTCTCTCTGGTTTCAGGAACAATTTTCTACGCCTCTGTGTGCTGAAAGTCACTCAACAAAGTGAGAAACATCTCGAAAAGATCCTTAATGTTGACGAATTTGTCAAAAGGGTGTTTTCAGTCATCCATAGCAACGACCCTGTGGCCAGAGCCATCACTCTGAGGTAATGACGCATAACATACCCCCATCTGGTAATGTTGTACTGCTCTACAGACCTGATACTTCTTGTTTCATTTCAGGATGCTTGGTAGTTTGGCCTCTATTATCCCAGACAGGAAGAATGCCCACCACAGTATTCGCCAAAGTCTGGACTCCCATGACAATGTAGAAGTAGAGGCTGCCATATTTGCTGCTGCAAGCTTCACTGCACAGTCAAAGTAAGATGCATTGTTGCCTAAGCTGTAGTGCATATATATGGGATGATGTTTTCTATAAGATACATTTGGTGTGTGTTTTTACAGAGACTTTGCAGCGGGGATTTGCAACAAAGTCAGTGAGATGATTCAAGGTAAAAACAATATCTATTCAATACTTAAAAGGTCACAGATAAGTTTTACTAAAACATTAGCCGTCCTGATTACCTTTTTTCAAACTTTGAATATTGGTAAACATTGCAAACAACTATCAAGATTTAAAAGGGTTAAAAAAAAGGTTATTAAATGTGATTGCATCCACAGACGTCATAGGTTACACATTTTTACAACTTTATTTAAAAAAGTGAGCATTAACATGTGGTCAGTGTGAACATTGTTTTCCACACTAAAATAAATACTCTGTTTGTTTGATACTCAAAATAAATGTGAAACTCTAGAAATATTGTACATTTGAATACCAACTGAAGAAGTATCTGAATGTCTTGATATTTGTAGCTGGCACTAAGGGATATTCTGTGAATACATATTTTATGTAGTCCACAAATCTCTCATCAGTGTTCAGATGGTGGCTGGTTTCGTCTTCTCTGTAGAGACCATCCTCTTGAACTTATTTCTCAACCTTAGGGTTAGACACTCCAGTGGAACTGAAGCTGAAAATGATCCCCATGCTGCAGCACATGCATCACAATGCCAGCTTGGCCTCCAGCAGCAGAGAGCTTCTACAGCATCTGGTAAACTCTTACCCCTCCACCCCCATGGTCATCGTCACTCTGCACACCTTCACCCAGCTGGCTGCCTCCTCCCTCATCGATATCCCAAAGCAGGTAATAATGACAGAGCTGTACCTCATTGTTATAGGTTAGTTTCTGTATTGTGACTTTCACACATAGAAATGTATATCTTTGACGTGTGGCTGTTAATGAGATGGATCTCTATGGTGGCCAAATAAATATAAACTTCCGTAGTCTTTTATATATGCAGTACACAATTGAGCCACATGAGGGAACCTGCATGTTTGTATTGGTCTGAATATTGTCGCCTACTTTAATTTAATCAAATATGAAAGGTTAGCGTACCTTCTGTTTAGAAAAAGACAGAGCTTATTAACTTCACCTATATGATGTGCATTTATTTGGTCTCATTTATAAAGTATTTAACATGTGAATGTTTTCAACATCAGTGACTCAAACAACATTTTGATGAATCTTTAAAATGGCTGGTTTACCTATTCAATATATTAAAAATGGTCATGAACTTTCATTTTTGCTCAAATATGCCCTCCTCACAGTTTATTGGAAAATGCCTGTAGTGAATAAAAAGCGAGTCCCCAGAAACACTGGTCTCACTGGGCTCTCTATTTGATTCCTTTTCTGTACAGTTGCAGCTCCTCCTTCAATACCTGAAAGATGACCCAAGAAAAGCTGTGAAGAGACTCGCAATTAATGACCTGAAGCTTTTGGCTAAAAAGGCTCCTCACCTTTGGATCAGAGAAAACACTCAGGTAGAGTTTCAGATTGTGACACTGTCGTGTTGTCTTGATGGTGGTTTAAACTCTGTAGCTAATGTATTGTGTTTCATCTCTGCAGACCCTGTGTGAATGTGCCTTGACCAGCCCTTACAACAGTCTGAAGCTGGGGATGTTGTCTGTCCTCTCCACCCTCTCTGGAACAATTGCAATCAAGCAGTACTTTAATAATTTGACAGGTTGTGTTCACTTTTAAATATAAAACATGATCTTTTCACACTGGGAAATGTACGAACAGTATGTAAGACATTTATTTTGAGCAGGCTTCAATTGCTGTTATTTCTATTCGGAAGAAGGGATGGACTCTAGACTGACTGGTACTTCTGTCAAACATTCTTCTCAGGTGGCTCTTCAGTTTCCCCTCGGCTCACTGACCTGGTTAAACTGGCACAGGAATGTTGTTACCATAGCAACCTGGCAGTGGCTGCTCATGGGGTCGTAGTGCTCTCCAACATTGCAATTTCCTGTCCGGAAAAAGGTTAGTTATAGCATGTAATGCCCTGGGTTAGGTATTCTTCAAATGGCAATCACTCAACAGCTTTACCTCACAGTCAACCCACTAATTTGCTCTTGTGTGCCAAGGCATAAGTGTTACTGTATTTCTCCTCCTCAGATATAGTGCAGTTGGAGCAGGACACAGTTTTGGGAGTGGAGTCCCTTCTGATGCTTTGCAGTCAGGACAGCAGTCCCAGCGCACAGGCCACACTCAAAGTAAGACGACTGTATAGGCAAGCACGTAGTACTGCTCATTGCTCATGAAAGATAAATGTTATCTTTAACAGTGACAGCAATAATACCAGCACACCTTACCTAAACTCACTGTTTACCATCATCCAAGCCTTCTCTACATTATGAGTTAGTAATTCCCATTCTTCTACTTTCCTTTTCCAACCCTAGACGGCCCTCACCTCGTTGGTCAAACTGCTGAAAAGTCGACTACATCTCAGTCAATCAGCGGTGGAATTTCTGCTCGGTCAGCTCCATTTATCCTGCGACTCCTCTCGCGTTCTCATGTGCCACGCTCTGGCCGCCATCGCCACCCACCTGCCGGTGTTGGGCGACGGTATGCTGGGAGATCTGGTGGACCTCTACAGAGTGGCCAGTCACTCCTCCACTGACAAGCAGCAAGAGCTTCTGGTGAGAGATTGTGCCTGAGTCAGACATCAGCTACTGCTTCAACAGTAAATTAAAGATTTAAGAGACTCAAACCGGATCTTAAATGTAGCCTTTAAGCACAGGATTAATAAAGTATATATTCATTAATTCATTCAACAGCATTTACATGACAATTCAGTTGTACTTTTGTTATGTCTGTGTTCTTCAATTAGAAATATAACTTTACTGCTAACCCACAACTATGTCTGAATAGCTGACATGGCATTCAGCTCTAAAATGTTCTTATATTTATACTTGTATGTCTCTTTGGGGTTTCAACTCTCATCCTTCCCACTGTGATTGCTGCAGGTTTCCTTGGCAACAGTGATTTTTGTTGCCAGCCAGTCGTCTCTGTCAGCTGAAGTGAAGACTGTCATCAAACAGCAGCTGGAGAATGTTGCTAACGGCTGGACGGTGTACCGCATCGCACGGCAAGCCTCGCGCATGGTAATCTCTTCTGCTTATACTTAACCAGACCTATACTATAGAATGGCCAAATTAAGTGTTTTTGTAGAGCTGCTAAATGTCTTCCAAGGCAGAAGCATCTCTTTGTTTGATCTAAACTGCGTCACAAAGCGCTGACGAAGCCACAGATGTGGTGCTGCCAAATCCTGCACCTGAAACGTAATGGAATATTATCATGAATCTGCAGGGATGCCATGAGTTCTCCAGCGAGCTGTACCAGAGTCTCCGGACCCGTGTGGCATCGGAGCACTTCTACTTCTGGCTGAACAGCTTGAAGGAGTTTTCCCAGGCCGAGCAGTGCCTCAGTCCTGTGCAGGACGGAGACTACAGCGGAGCCATGACCGCCATCGCCGAGGCCCTGCGCTCCTACCAAAAGGGCATCGCTTCCCTCACAGTCAGTTCACTTTCAGGCATTAGTAGTAGTATGTGTTTTATTCAGTCAATCATTATAATACAATAAGTAAAGCCACAATCTAATATACAAAACAGAAAGACAGGAAAAGGCATAGGTAGAAGCATAATGCTTATATATTCCTATCCTAAATTATTATCAATTAAATCAGATAATTAATTGGATATATAGAATTAATTATCTGATTTAATTGATAAGAATTAAGATAGGAATATATAGGCATTATGCTGTACATACATATATTTATATACATACATGCATATATATTTAATTCACACTTGTAACCCTCAATAGTTTTATAAACAATCCTTTTGAAAACCTAAAATGAGTTGACCATTCTCACATTCATGTTAGTGTTGTTACATAATTTAACTCCTACAATAGAAATATATCTTCTTTTGCATCTGCTTGTCAAACATCATTCGTACAATCCCTCCTTCTACTTCTCTAATGGTAGATGCTAAACGCTGGTGATACTCAGTCTGGAGAGTATTGTATTGAAGCTCATTTCACAGCATCTGAAATTGTTAATGGATTAAGTCGCCCAATAGCTGATTGTATCTTGTTAACTAAAAAAGACACTGACACTATTCAACTGTAGTCTTTATGTGATCTGATCACATTAATCCCTCCTTCCAGGCTGCCAGCACTCCTCTGAGCCCGCTTACATTCCAGTGCGAGTTCATCAAGCTGCGGATTGACACCCTGCAAGCCCTGTCGCAGCTCATTTGTACCTGCAACAGCTTGAAGACCAGCCCGCCTCCTGCCATTGCCACCACCATCGCCCTCACCTCGGGCAATGACCTGCAGCGGTGCGGCCGCATCGCCATGCAGGTAAAAACACTTGTATGTCTGGTGTTCAGTGAATAACACAGTATGGAAAAACAAACGAACAGTCTGAGGGCAGGGTGACGAAACGAAACACGCATTACTAAATGTTGCTACAAATATTGTGTCTATTATTCTATGTAATTAATCTAGTAATACATGTCGCTGTATGATGCAGCTTTCTCTAAATTCAAAACGTAAACAACTTTGGTAGCAAGCTACACAATATCCAATTGCAAATTCTGTTACGGAGGACGAATATTTCAATAATATAGTTAAAATATTGTAACTTTGAACAGCAATGCCATGTACCGTGATTGTTGCTGGTATTCTCTGCCAGTGTTTTCTAATTTTACAATCCTTCTCTCTTCCACTAAAATGATTCCATGTGAGACAACATCTCGGTGTGTTAGTTACAGTTGGGCTATGCCTGCAGGGAATACGTTTTTTTCCTCTTCTTCAGGTA